>NC_140585.1:5899806-6277788 GCF_964204655.1 Triturus cristatus
CTCTGACCCAGAAAACTCGGAGAGAAAGGACCATCGGGAAGGGGCTGAGAGGCAGGAGCGTACCCGGGCCCCTGGGGGCCCCGGCGGGCGGGCCCCGGGTCTGCCTTCCCCTGATTCAGAATCGCCAAACATCACTTTGGTCCGACTGACCCTCTCCCTAGTAATCCGGAGGAAAATTACCCCCCTTGTAATACGTGCGCACGAGGTGACAGAGGGGACCCTAGGCGCGAATGTGAAGTACTCCAATTTTTGAGACTCCAGAGGTGCTAGGGGTAGCACCCTATGACTTCGAGTACTTCCTGATGTGGTATTATAAAAGTCTGCATGTCTTGATAATATCACAAAGAACTTGGCAACAGAAGCTGAAATATGAAAAGACATCTTTATTAAACTCAAATGAGTGAGACTACGTCGCACAGAAGCCTTAGCAACTGAATGAGGCAGTCTGCAGAACAGAAACCAGTGTTCGCTTTTATAATGCATATCATGCTCTGGGCAACACCGCCCTTCTCTTGCAGTTGGTCATTCACATATTTTACTTCAAAGAACAAACAGAGTCATGATTGCAATCTCACATTTCAGTTCAGCCAGCCCGCAATTATTTACCGAGCAAGGCTCAGATCCCACATCTGACCCCAATAAACATGAGCATCTCCTGTTTTGAGAAACAGGCCATAAGCAGGAACAAGCAGGTGCGAAAGTGATTAGCCGGAGGCTTGTGCACGATGAAAGGACTTTATGGTGTGTCAAGCCCTGATGCTAATCACAGGTGGCCGGAGGAAGGGGAGCTCGTGAGACCGGACTGACCTGGGGCAGCGGAGACCAGCTGCCCAGGTCATGGAGAAGTCAAGCAGAAAGCACATGTATTCTAAAGGCTCGTACTTGCTTATGTGTTTGTCTATGTGAGGGCAACTTATTAAGATGGCCATCGCTCCAAGATGGAACCCACGGAGTCAATGTATAATAACGTATACATAGTGCATTTGACAATGGGACGTTATGCAAAGCGCTTGTAAATACCGCATTAACCATTTGCGGTTTGCTAATACATGAATAAACAGGGGTAGGGCCCTGTCTTCTACGTGGTCCCAAATACCAAAGTACGACAGACCCTCCTTTTGCCCTTACATAGGCAATCACTATACTCATACTGATCTTAGTCCAGGTCTATAGACATGAAGTCATGGAGATGTTGCTGTAGCATCATCCTATTACTTAGCGACTCTCACGGGACACATGTAGTAGCACAAAGGCCACATATGGCAGGACAAAATAAGGAATACCTCTATCTAGGTGGCATAAGATCACACCCCCAACAGTTAGTGATGTTTACTACTAACTAGTGTCGATGCAGAAGCTGTATAGAGGAGTTGCTTACGAATTCTAATCTTTTAACCTGCTCATGTTCAGGAAAAGAGTGAAAAGAGTGAAAAAAAGACATAGGTTGGGAAGCGGGTGCAGAAGTCAATTGGGTAGAGAAAAACAATCCCACCCATAAATGACAATGTCATGTTTAAAACCCACTAGAAAACACATTATTAAGAATATTTAGACAACGGGAGAAAGTAGCGACCACTATTACAAATGAAACAATAATTTTTATGTTCAGGTGAAACAGTGGTGACCCTCATCAATGCTCTGAGGTGAAAAGGGGGCACCTTTCCACAGAAAATGGATTTTATTCTGCTTATACTAGACAGTGCCAGCAGAACAAACAGTCTTCTAACACCTAGTCTATACAATCACACGGAAACCTCTCGTGAAACCACCTATGCCCAGAGTCCGTTCAAAAAGCCTCTCTGGCAGGCTTCTATTGTCCATCAAATCTTCTTCTGTTGTTTTCTTTTGCATGGGCCTCTTCATTCAAGCCTCACATGAGAAAAGAAAGTACTGCTCAGTTGGAGTGCCCTCCTGGCAAACACTCACAGCTCACGGTCTCAATGTTTCAAGGCAGTGCACCTGTGTCTTTCCTCTGCTCAGACACTACAAATAGTATGCTCTTCATTGGTCATGTTTATTACAAAAAACAATGGTTCTGTCGGGTATTAAATAAAACAATCGCTTTGTTATACAAATAAATCAAGAGATGACCACACAAACTAAGAGTACAAATCACACTGATGCTAGATTTGGAGGGTGTGATGTCGTTTTTTTATATAAATTTCAGCATTTATATAGGAACCCCCATATTACTTGTAACGCAAGGTTACCAATGAAATAAACTTTAACGTGAAGTAGTGAATCAGTGACAAGGTGACAAGAGTGACAATTATGTGCACAATATTTACAAAATACAAAAGAAACATTCTATGTACATCATATACGAAGGAAACATTCTATGTACATCATATACAGGAGGGCCAGTATTAGGGAAAACAATGACGCTGTTTCATGAGTGAATCAAATTGTATTCGAAAAACAGGTCTTGAACTGGTCCTAGCACTTTATCGTCGACGTTTCAACCCAGATTATGCGAAATTAAATCGTCAAGCAGGGTCTTCATCAGGACATTAAGAAGGTAATGGCAACCTGCAAGTGCAAGTAAAGTATGCATCAATATCGTCAAATGCTAATGTTTGTTGTGTGGTCTAGAAGGGGATACCCGAGACTCACCTAGCAAGTGGTGTAGGATGGCCTGGTAATCCGTTTAATGCGTTTCAAAAGGAAGAGTGCCTCATCTAATGTGGTCTCTGTGAATGAAAAGGGGGGACTTCATTGGTTTGAAGTAATGGCAACTCCGAGGTCATGGTTCAACAAAGCACAGGATGTGATAATCAATGATGATTGAACCCCATGAGAAGGAATCATAGTTTATATGAATACGACCGGGGCGTGTATTAGCCCTATTAGGCAAAAGGAAAAAGGAAATTATGTAGACAAGAAGAGTTTGTTTAAGGAACTCAATTGCCCCTGTTGTAGAAGTGGGCTCGACAAACACGGTTGGTGAGGTGCCGAGATAGACGTTGGGAGCGTGCCTGTGAAGCATGCATGTACAATTGACTTCTAATGTGAAGAGTTCAAAAAGCCAACATCGGCAAACATGCTTTGAAAGAAACTGTCAATGAAAGGGGGGAGGACGGCTCACCTAGGCGGGCGAACCGCGTCCGATTAGTGGGATACGTCTGGTATTCAAACAGAGTTCTGTAATAAAAACATTCGTTCAGGGCACAATCATAAACGGGTGCTTAATCCTCAGAGGCACAGTGAGGGGATTCGGTGCTTACTTGAAATGGAAGGCAAGCGATAATGACTCACGCTGCTGCAGCTCCTCTCACAGTCAGAGGAAGCCGCAACTGACAGGACGAGTGCTAGATGTCAGGAGTTCGAGGCCGTACGGTCTGACGTCGACATTGTTTCATTGGTAACCTTGCGTTACAAGTAATATGGGGGTTCCTATATAAATGCTGAAATTTATATAAAAAAACGACATCACACCCTCCAAATCTAGCATCAGTGTGATTTGTACTCTTAGTTTGTGTGGTCATCTCTTGATTTATTTGTATAACAAAGCGATTGTTTTATTTAATACCCGACAGAACCATTGTTTTTTGTAATAATTCTACCCAGGTTCTGAGGGACACAGGGTCACCCCATTGCTTTTATAATATATTTCGTGCAGGTGCTGACCTGCGAGGGTATTGTTCTCTCATTTTTCTGTCCTTTATAAATTTGTTGAAATCTTTTCAATATTAATATCTGTTCTTGTAGAATATCTCTCAGTGTATTATGTCTGAAAGAGAGACACTGACTTATACTGAAGAGTATATAGCCAACCTAATAAAAGAACAGGGGAGCTCTGGCTTCCTCTTAGGCCCAGACAGATTGTCATTGGATGTGGGTCTTAATGAGAAATTGGCAAAACTAGAGCGCTTAGAGAAGAAATTAGTGCGGTCAAGATTGCATGGCCACGTCCTGACCAAGTACCTTGAATCAAATATAATTCCCAAGGGGCTACAGGTTCGAAATGAGCCTGCGATATTCATAGATGTACCCAAATTCAGGGAAGGTTTCAGTTTTGTGGCGAATAATTGTTCCAGGCACTGGATGGTGCTTGGAATAGAGACTGCCATTGAATACGTGAAGAAACTCACACAGGAGATTTTGGACCTCAAGAGAGAAATCTTGGGGGATAGTGCATTAACAAACGCCAAGGAGGCTCTGGAAAGGGCTGAGAAAACTCTATTGGAGTTCAACACAACAACGTTGAATAAGAAACTGGATAAGTTGTCTAAGGACATCAGAAACTACGACAAAAAGTCTACATATCCATACCTGGCGGACGACTACTATCAACAGGATAGCCAGGGTTTCTTCTCTAACAAGAGCAGACAGGGCCCCAGAAGATTTAAGACCTTCTCTGACTCTACAGTTGGGAGTGGTTCAGATCCAGATCTGGATAGACCCTCTACCAGCAACCAGGATAACCAACTGTCCCTTTTTTTAGGGGAAGGCCATCGGCAACCGAACAGGGGTGGAGGACAGGACCCCTTCTGGGGTCGCCAAAGAGGATGGAACAACCGCAGAGGAGGGAACAATCGACGTACCAACTCACGAGTCCGCTTTTACCAGCCAGAAGTCCACGGGGAAATCTCGACACGCAGACAAACATACCGCTGGTAAATACCCACTACCTGGAGGCAAACCCGATAGATCCACTGCGACTTCCTAATATGCCACTACCCCCACAGCAAGGCGGAGTTATTCCAACATCTGAGACTATATTGGAACATCATGTGGAGACATTGACAGCAACCTTACAGTTGGAGCAGACTACTACTGACGATCTTGGTAATGATTCCTCCCATCCCATAAGAATCCATCAAGCTAACGTCAATTTTGGAGTAAGCCAGGCTATTACTGATCCTTTGCCCTCTGACACTCTGGATCCTATAATCAATCTTTCAGACTACACATTAACCGATGAAGAAAGGAAGGTCCTAGCAAAAGGACTATCATTTGTGCCCACATCCATTCCTGATTCCTTTAATGTAAAGGTGGAATTACAACGTTTCTTCAGGAAAATCCGGCTGAAATATCATTTTTCTAAAAACATCTACACCCCGACGGCCACAGCCACACCTTTCAGACCTGCCTCAACATTTACACCAAGTACTTACATGATGAGCGAAAAAATACTTGCCTTTGAAAAGATTGTGCTTGAAGAAATCATGGAGTTACTAGAGAAGAAGGAATATATAAAATATAACATCAGTAAGCAAGAAAAACTGGCTCTATCTACTCTGGGAACTAATGAGGCGATTGTGATTAAAGCTGCAGATAAGGGTGGAGCAGTCGTCCTGCAGAACACGCAGGACTATGTCGCAGAGATCGAATTACAATTGGGATGCAAAGACAGTTACTGCCCCATTCCAAGAGACCCGACACCTGAAATAAAGACACTGATTGAAAATATCACCACGGATGGAGTGACACGAGGTTTCTTGAGTCAGGCGGAATCTGACTTCCTAAACAAACGTGAGGCTAGGATTCCCACCATATACACCCTTCCGAAGATCCATAAGCGCCTGGAAAAGCCGCCAGGAAGGCCAATCGTATCAGGTTGTGGATCGGTACTGGAACCCCTTAACCAATTCATAGACCATTTCCTCCAACCATTGATACCATTGACCAAATCTTATGTCCGTGATACGATGCATATTATCCAACTTTTGGAGGGTCAACCATTTGACACTCAAACCCAGCTACTGGTGACGCTTGATGTATCCTCACTTTACACTTCCATCCCCCAAACAAAGGCGCTTGAAGTGATCAAAGAAACTCTGGACAAAAGACCAAGACCTCACTGGATACCGACTGACTTCTTGCTGGGCCTACTGAGAATTGCTATGCAACATAATTTCTTTATCTTCATGAAGCAATTCTATTACCAATGTAAAGGCGTGGCGATGGGGGCTACCTATGCGCCGAGCTTGGCCAATATTTTCATGGACGCGTATGAAGAAGAACACCTCTACAGTCATCAAAATCCTTTCCTAGACCATATTACCGTTTGGAAACGCTACATAGACGATGTCATCATGATCTGGTCTGGTACAAGGAACGAACTCAATCTGTTCCACGGCTGGCTTAATGCGAGATCGAAAGATATTCAGTTCACCATGACGGAGGATAATAGTACCATCGACTTTCTGGATCTCACCTTTGCGGTCGATGATGGACAACTAGTCTGTGACCTCTTTCGGAAGCCAACGGAACGGAACACCCTCCTTAAGTATGACTCTCACCATCCACGAAGCTTGAGAGACAATCTTCCGTTTGGTCAGTACCTCAGGCTTAGGAGGAATTGTACCCGCAGAGCTGACTTCTTTGAAGAAACGGAGATCCTGACCAACCGACTAAGAGAACGTGGCTATCCATTGGGTCTATTAAAAAGAGCACGCAAACGCGCGTGGTACTGCCCGAGAGAGGAACTCTTGCAGGTCAAGGGAGACAGACCAAAGAAAGAAAATCTTGTATGTGTTACATCCTTCAACACAAAGAGCAATGGCATGAAGAAAATCATTAAGAAATACTGGAATTTGGTGGCAAGTGAGCTTCCGAATATTGAAGAACCTATCTTCGCGTTCAAGCGGGGCAAGAATGTGAAAGACAGTGTTGTCAAGGCATACCTTGAACCACCTAAACCACGGGGCCTCAGGGAGCAGTTGGGCCTACCTCCCCTCGTTGGCCATCACAAATGTGGCCAATGTAAAGCCTGCCCTTTGACAATAGAGGGCTCTTCATTCACCCATAACACCAGAACATATAACTTATCTACCTTTACGAACTGCAACAGCTCCAATCTCGTTTATGCGATAAAATGCCCTTGTGAATCCATATATGTGGGACAAACCACACAGAAGGTGAAAGCAAGGATATTACAACATATGAGTCGCATTAGATGCAAGGTTCAGGGAGCTCCAATGGTAGATCACTTTCTGGCAGCGAACCACCTGCCCGAAGATTTGAATTGGTGGGTATTAGAGAAGGCGAACCTGGCACCTAGAGGTGGGTCAATGGTCATGAACCTAAAAAGAAAAGAATGCAGATGGATTCATTCTCTTAATACTGTCCAGCAAGGGCTCAATAGTCTTGAGGAAACATCTAGAGAGATGGGTCAACTGTGATACTTTCCTTCTCTAATTTGTAATCTGTATATATGATCTTGTCATCATGAGCCCCGCTCAATCATATTTTCTACTGAATAATTGTTTATGGAAATGACACCTTCTGTTGTGAATCTGTGACAGGCAGTATGCCTTGTATTGGCCTTTAATTTGCTGGTGCTTTGTTTGCTTGTTTTATGAACATTGACGCATGTTTTTCCTATTAACGGTTTCTACATGATTTTCATTCATGCGGTGTATAAGCCAGTTAAACTGATGCTTCTTATCCCTGCATTATTCCTTCATGTTACACCGGTGTTGATTAACTATGTTACTTGCTGCGTCTGGCCTTATAAGTATTTTAACTGTCTACACACAACAAATCTTCCAGATGAGTTATTTTCACGGACCTAATTAGACTCTACATTAACTAGTTTCACAGCGCGAGCGTGTTCACGCTTCACGCTGAATTAATCACAAGACCCTTTCTCCCACTGCAAAGTGTTTTTACGCCTGTCAATGAGCTAATCACATACTCTGACACAGCTTCCGACGTAAGCCCGCCACGTGATCCATTCCGTTTCAGGTCCCAGCTGCTTTGGCACTCGGAAACGCCTTGGTTGCCAGGCAACGGGCTTGACACGTAACACTGTCGACGTCAGACCGTACGGCCTCGAACTCCTGACATCTAGCACTCGTCCTGTCAGTTGCGGCTTCCTCTGACTGTGAGAGGAGCTGCAGCAGCGTGAGTCATTATCGCTTGCCTTCCATTTCAAGTAAGCACCGAATCCCCTCACTGTGCCTCTGAGGATTAAGCACCCGTTTATGATTGTGCCCTGAACGAATGTTTTTATTACAGAACTCTGTTTGAATACCAGACGTATCCCACTAATCGGACGCGGTTCGCCCGCCTAGGTGAGCCGTCCTCCCCCCTTTCATTGACAGTTTCTTTCAAAGCATGTTTGCCGATGTTGGCTTTTTGAACTCTTCACATTAGAAGTCAATTGTACATGCATGCTTCACAGGCACGCTCCCAACGTCTATCTCGGCACCTCACCAACCGTGTTTGTCGAGCCCACTTCTACAACAGGGGCAATTGAGTTCCTTAAACAAACTCTTCTTGTCTACATAATTTCCTTTTTCCTTTTGCCTAATAGGGCTAATACACGCCCCGGTCGTATTCATATAAACTATGATTCCTTCTCATGGGGTTCAATCATCATTGATTATCACATCCTGTGCTTTGTTGAACCATGACCTCGGAGTTGCCATTACTTCAAACCAATGAAGTCCCCCCTTTTCATTCACAGAGACCACATTAGATGAGGCACTCTTCCTTTTGAAACGCATTAAACGGATTACCAGGCCATCCTACACCACTTGCTAGGTGAGTCTCGGGTATCCCCTTCTAGACCACACAACAAACATTAGCATTTGACGATATTGATGCATACTTTACTTGCACTTGCAGGTTGCCATTACCTTCTTAATGTCCTGATGAAGACCCTGCTTGACGATTTAATTTCGCATAATCTGGGTTGAAACGTCGACGATAAAGTGCTAGGACCAGTTCAAGACCTGTTTTTCGAATACAATTTGATTCACTCATGAAACAGCGTCATTGTTTTCCCTAATACTGGCCCTCCTGTATATGATGTACATAGAATGTTTCCTTCGTATATGATGTACATAGAATGTTTCTTTTGTATTTTGTAAATATTGTGCACATAATTGTCACTCTTGTCACCTTGTCACTGATTCACTACTTCACGTTAAAGTTTATTTCATTGGTAACCTTGCGTTACAAGTAATATGGGGGTTCCTATATAAATGCTGAAATTTATATAAAAAAACGACATCACACCCTCCAAATCTAGCATCAGTGTGATTTGTACTCTTAGTTTGTGTGGTCATCTCTTGATTTATTTGTATAACAAAGCGATTGTTTTATTTAATACCCGACAGAACCATTGTTTTTTGTAATAATTCTACCCAGGTTCTGAGGGACACAGGGTCACCCCATTGCTTTTATAATATATTTCGTGCAGGTGCTGACCTGCGAGGGTATTGTTCTCTCATTTTTCTGTCCTTTATAAATTTGTTGAAATCTTTTCAATATTAATATCTGTTCTTGTAGAATATCTCTCAGTGTATTATGTCTGAAAGAGAGACACTGACTTATACTGAAGAGTATATAGCCAACCTAATAAAAGAACAGGGGAGCTCTGGCTTCCTCTTAGGCCCAGACAGATTGTCATTGGATGTGGGTCTTAATGAGAAATTGGCAAAACTAGAGCGCTTAGAGAAGAAATTAGTGCGGTCAAGATTGCATGGCCACGTCCTGACCAAGTACCTTGAATCAAATATAATTCCCTAGGGGCTACAGGTTCGAAATGAGCCTGCGATATTCATAGATGTACCCAAATTCAGGGAAGGTTTCAGTTTTGTGGCGAATAATTGTTCCAGGCACTGGATGGTGCTTGGAATAGAGACTGCCATTGAATACGTGAAGAAACTCACACAGGAGATTTTGGACCTCAAGAGAGAAATCTTGGGGGATAGTGCATTAACAAACGCCAAGGAGGCTCTGGAAAGGGCTGAGAAAACTCTATTGGAGTTCAACACAACAACGTTGAATAAGAAACTGGATAAGTTGTCTAAGGACATCAGAAACTACGACAAAAAGTCTACATATCCATACCTGGCGGACGACTACTATCAACAGGATAGCCAGGGTTTCTTCTCTAACAAGAGCAGACAGGGCCCCAGAAGATTTAAGACCTTCTCTGACTCTACAGTTGGGAGTGGTTCAGATCCAGATCTGGATAGACCCTCTACCAGCAACCAGGATAACCAACTGTCCCTTTTTTTAGGGGAAGGCCATCGGCAACCGAACAGGGGTGGAGGACAGGACCCCTTCTGGGGTCGCCAAAGAGGATGGAACAACCGCAGAGGAGGGAACAATCGACGTACCAACTCACGAGTCCGCTTTTACCAGCCAGAAGTCCACGGGGAAATCTCGACACGCAGACAAACATACCGCTGGTAAATACCCACTACCTGGAGGCAAACCCGATAGATCCACTGCGACTTCCTAATATGCCACTACCCCCACAGCAAGGCGGAGTTATTCCAACATCTGAGACTATATTGGAACATCATGTGGAGACATTGACAGCAACCTTACAGTTGGAGCAGACTACTACTGACGATCTTGGTAATGATTCCTCCCATCCCATAAGAATCCATCAAGCTAACGTCAATTTTGGAGTAAGCCAGGCTATTACTGATCCTTTGCCCTCTGACACTCTGGATCCTATAATCAATCTTTCAGACTACACATTAACCGATGAAGAAAGGAAGGTCCTAGCAAAAGGACTATCATTTGTGCCCACATCCATTCCTGATTCCTTTAATGTAAAGGTGGAATTACAACGTTTCTTCAGGAAAATCCGGCTGAAATATCATTTTTCTAAAAACATCTACACCCCGACGGCCACAGCCACACCTTTCAGACCTGCCTCAACATTTACACCAAGTACTTACATGATGAGCGAAAAAATACTTGCCTTTGAAAAGATTGTGCTTGAAGAAATCATGGAGTTACTAGAGAAGAAGGAATATATAAAATATAACATCAGTAAGCAAGAAAAACTGTCTCTATCTACTCTGGGAACTAATGAGGCGATTGTGATTAAAGCTGCAGATAAGGGTGGAGCAGTCGTCCTGCAGAACACGCAGGACTATGTCGCAGAGATCGAATTACAATTGGGATGCAAAGACAGTTACTGCCCCATTCCAAGAG
The DNA here is from genome assembly GCF_964204655.1 of Triturus cristatus. Classification (NCBI taxonomy): domain Eukaryota; kingdom Metazoa; phylum Chordata; class Amphibia; order Caudata; family Salamandridae; genus Triturus; species Triturus cristatus. The sequence goes on from NC_140585.1 coordinate 5,910,718, forward strand.
ACCCGACACCTGAAATAAAGACACTGATTGAAAATATCACCACGGATGGAGTGACACGAGGTTTCTTGAGTCAGGCGGAATCTGACTTCCTAAACAAACGTGAGGCTAGGATTCCCACCATATACACCCTTCCGAAGATCCATAAGCGCCTGGAAAAGCCGCCAGGAAGGCCAATCGTATCAGGTTGTGGATCGGTACTGGAACCCCTTAACCAATTCATAGACCATTTCCTCCAACCATTGATACCATTGACCAAATCTTATGTCCGTGATACGATGCATATTATCCAACTTTTGGAGGGTCAACCATTTGACACTCAAACCCAGCTACTGGTGACGCTTGATGTATCCTCACTTTACACTTCCATCCCCCAAACAAAGGCGCTTGAAGTGATCAAAGAAACTCTGGACAAAAGACCAAGACCTCACTGGATACCGACTGACTTCTTGCTGGGCCTACTGAGAATTGCTATGCAACATAATTTCTTTATCTTCATGAAGCAATTCTATTACCAATGTAAAGGCGTGGCGATGGGGGCTACCTATGCGCCGAGCTTGGCCAATATTTTCATGGACGCGTATGAAGAAGAACACCTCTACAGTCATCAAAATCCTTTCCTAGACCATATTACCGTTTGGAAACGCTACATAGACGATGTCATCATGATCTGGTCTGGTACAAGGAACGAACTCAATCTGTTCCACGGCTGGCTTAATGCGAGATCGAAAGATATTCAGTTCACCATGACGGAGGATAATAGTACCATCGACTTTCTGGATCTCACCTTTGCGGTCGATGATGGACAACTAGTCTGTGACCTCTTTCGGAAGCCAACGGAACGGAACACCCTCCTTAAGTATGACTCTCACCATCCACGAAGCTTGAGAGACAATCTTCCGTTTGGTCAGTACCTCAGGCTTAGGAGGAATTGTACCCGCAGAGCTGACTTCTTTGAAGAAACGGAGATCCTGACCAACCGACTAAGAGAACGTGGCTATCCATTGGGTCTATTAAAAAGAGCACGCAAACGCGCGTGGTACTGCCCGAGAGAGGAACTCTTGCAGGTCAAGGGAGACAGACCAAAGAAAGAAAATCTTGTATGTGTTACATCCTTCAACACAAAGAGCAATGGCATGAAGAAAATCATTAAGAAATACTGGAATTTGGTGGCAAGTGAGCTTCCGAATATTGAAGAACCTATCTTCGCGTTCAAGCGGGGCAAGAATGTGAAAGACAGTGTTGTCAAGGCATACCTTGAACCACCTAAACCACGGGGCCTCAGGGAGCAGTTGGGCCTACCTCCCCTCGTTGGCCATCACAAATGTGGCCAATGTAAAGCCTGCCCTTTGACAATAGAGGGCTCTTCATTCACCCATAACACCAGAACATATAACTTATCTACCTTTACGAACTGCAACAGCTCCAATCTCGTTTATGCGATAAAATGCCCTTGTGAATCCATATATGTGGGACAAACCACACAGAAGGTGAAAGCAAGGATATTACAACATATGAGTCGCATTAGATGCAAGGTTCAGGGAGCTCCAATGGTAGATCACTTTCTGGCAGCGAACCACCTGCCCGAAGATTTGAATTGGTGGGTATTAGAGAAGGCGAACCTGGCACCTAGAGGTGGGTCAATGGTCATGAACCTAAAAAGAAAAGAATGCAGATGGATTCATTCTCTTAATACTGTCCAGCAAGGGCTCAATAGTCTTGAGGAAACATCTAGAGAGATGGGTCAACTGTGATACTTTCCTTCTCTAATTTGTAATCTGTATATATGATCTTGTCATCATGAGCCCCGCTCAATCATATTTTCTACTGAATAATTGTTTATGGAAATGACACCTTCTGTTGTGAATCTGTGACAGGCAGTATGCCTTGTATTGGCCTTTAATTTGCTGGTGCTTTGTTTGCTTGTTTTATGAACATTGACGCATGTTTTTCCTATTAACGGTTTCTACATGATTTTCATTCATGCGGTGTATAAGCCAGTTAAACTGATGCTTCTTATCCCTGCATTATTCCTTCATGTTACACCGGTGTTGATTAACTATGTTACTTGCTGCGTCTGGCCTTATAAGTATTTTAACTGTCTACACACAACAAATCTTCCAGATGAGTTATTTTCACGGACCTAATTAGACTCTACATTAACTAGTTTCACAGCGCGAGCGTGTTCACGCTTCACGCTGAATTAATCACAAGACCCTTTCTCCCACTGCAAAGTGTTTTTACGCCTGTCAATGAGCTAATCACATACTCTGACACAGCTTCCGACGTAAGCCCGCCACGTGATCCATTCCGTTTCAGGTCCCAGCTGCTTTGGCACTCGGAAACGCCTTGGTTGCCAGGCAACGGGCTTGACACGTAACACTGTCGACGTCAGACCGTACGGCCTCGAACTCCTGACATCTAGCACTCGTCCTGTCAGTTGCGGCTTCCTCTGACTGTGAGAGGAGCTGCAGCAGCGTGAGTCATTATCGCTTGCCTTCCATTTCAAGTAAGCACCGAATCCCCTCACTGTGCCTCTGAGGATTAAGCACCCGTTTATGATTGTGCCCTGAACGAATGTTTTTATTACAGAACTCTGTTTGAATACCAGACGTATCCCACTAATCGGACGCGGTTCGCCCGCCTAGGTGAGCCGTCCTCCCCCCTTTCATTGACAGTTTCTTTCAAAGCATGTTTGCCGATGTTGGCTTTTTGAACTCTTCACATTAGAAGTCAATTGTACATGCATGCTTCACAGGCACGCTCCCAACGTCTATCTCGGCACCTCACCAACCGTGTTTGTCGAGCCCACTTCTACAACAGGGGCAATTGAGTTCCTTAAACAAACTCTTCTTGTCTACATAATTTCCTTTTTCCTTTTGCCTAATAGGGCTAATACACGCCCCGGTCGTATTCATATAAACTATGATTCCTTCTCATGGGGTTCAATCATCATTGATTATCACATCCTGTGCTTTGTTGAACCATGACCTCGGAGTTGCCATTACTTCAAACCAATGAAGTCCCCCCTTTTCATTCACAGAGACCACATTAGATGAGGCACTCTTCCTTTTGAAACGCATTAAACGGATTACCAGGCCATCCTACACCACTTGCTAGGTGAGTCTCGGGTATCCCCTTCTAGACCACACAACAAACATTAGCATTTGACGATATTGATGCATACTTTACTTGCACTTGCAGGTTGCCATTACCTTCTTAATGTCCTGATGAAGACCCTGCTTGACGATTTAATTTCGCATAATCTGGGTTGAAACGTCGACGATAAAGTGCTAGGACCAGTTCAAGACCTGTTTTTCGAATACAATTTGATTCACTCATGAAACAGCGTCATTGTTTTCCCTAATACTGGCCCTCCTGTATATGATGTACATAGAATGTTTCCTTCGTATATGATGTACATAGAATGTTTCTTTTGTATTTTGTAAATATTGTGCACATAATTGTCACTCTTGTCACCTTGTCACTGATTCACTACTTCACGTTAAAGTTTATTTCATTGGTAACCTTGCGTTACAAGTAATATGGGGGTTCCTATATAAATGCTGAAATTTATATAAAAAAACGACATCACACCCTCCAAATCTAGCATCAGTGTGATTTGTACTCTTAGTTTGTGTGGTCATCTCTTGATTTATTTGTATAACAAAGCGATTGTTTTATTTAATACCCGACAGAACCATTGTTTTTTGTAATAATTCTACCCAGGTTCTGAGGGACACAGGGTCACCCCATTGCTTTTATAATATACTTCATTGGTCATGGGCACAGATCATCTTGTGCAGACCCGGGACCATTCTCAGGATCCAACACTCATCATTCGGTATCAGAGGACGCTCAGGCTGCTCTTTCATGGGCACTGGAATGTAGTGCCTTCTGTCAATCTTGCATCCGCCGGTGCACTGCACTTCCATTGGAGCAAAGGGAAAGAGGGGGTGTGTGTGGCCAAAAACTCAGGCCAAGGGGCTCAAGGGACTGCACACTGTCAGAGGTTACCAGCACATGACAGGCGCTCTTTTGTACTGAAATTCTGTTTTTTGGCAAAACCAGCTCCTTCTTCCTTTCTGATGTTGAACGCCTTCTGATGAAGCAAGTGCGATGCTTTAAACAGTTCGTTGTATAACAAGGGGACTGTAAACAGGTGGCCTGCGGTCCTTCAAGGGAGTGGCCACACGCCATGGGACAATTTTGGTCCAGAATACACTGTCTTTCTCAGGAAGCAACACAAATAAAAGGCAGTAGGCAAAACAGTGCCTCTAAGCTTTTCAATTGGGTTTCCGTGTGAGAGCCTTCATCATCTAAGGGTAGATAACTACACGAGAATTCTATCTAAAATGGATGTCTTCACATATGGTGGCATTGTCTAATAGGGCAAACACACATTTTTTTTTCTGAATGATTACATATAAGTGTTTCTAAATTCCTTATCTAGGACATTTCAATAGAGAAATCACATGGTACAGATTATCATAGGCATGTAGAAACCTTTCACATCAGGTGCACTAGGCAATACACAGGCTAATAGTCAGATATGAAAACAAAAGACAAGAACTAGAGGGTCCTGATATTTGCATGATTAGAACACATCTGATCCCACCAAAAATTAAAGCAGCAGAAACAAAAAGGGTAAAAACCACATTAAAAATAGACATTGAAAATTCGTCATGTTCAAAAGGGTAAACGCAAGATATCCCCTATTGGTATGGAAAACTTGTCTTACTATAATATTGAGTCAGTTAGCCAGGCTATCGCTATCCTGACAGTCAGGCTGGAAAACATTGAAGCAGGCCTAAGGAAAATTCTTGGAAACCAGTCTGGTCATACAAAAGGGAATTGTACATAATATGGGGGTTCCTGGTGCATCACTGCAGTCTGGAAGTATGTACCTAAACAATACACCTACAATAATAAATGGGCTGACTGGTGAAAGGAATACGGAAAAGGGAATTGGAACTAGGACACAACTAAAATCCCCAATCACTAAGCATAATGCGACATTGGGCAGGGAAGAAACAAAAGCAATAAAAAATAAAAATCTATAGGAAGGACAAGAATTTACTTGGGTGGTAGTCAGGCATGTGACATCACCAAGAGTACGGGTGATACACAAAAAGGCCAAAGTCACATACGTTTTAACTCTACCGCTGGCGACTACACCATATACGGTAATCTTAGGTAATGTTCCAGTTCCTTCTGCAGGGAAAAATGAAAACCTAGTTTCCTTTCAAGAAGCAAAGGCCATATGCTACTTAGGAGAAAGGACACCATTACCTAATGTAATATAGAAATTAGGCCACCTTTAGTCACAGATCTATAATTTCATCCTTAGGTCCAATCAAGGATACATAAATGTAGGGCTGCCTGTTCCTTTAAGGGAAGGGCAGTATAACGTGACAGGTGACAGGTGACATACTTTGATCCTGTAGATCTTTTAGTTTTCTTTAATACCATTATAGCCAATTTAGACATGCACTGGTGAAGTGTTGCCTCTCATGTTCACAGCATGAAATATCATTAGCTGTGGAATTTAGTAACCAGAACAAGTTCAACCAACTATTGCATAGCGATGGGCATCGTCATGACTATCCCCATGCAATATAGGTAAACAAAACGTAAAGCCATCAGATATACTTGCTGTATATCAAGCACAAAAAAGCATAGACAAAACAATAGCATATGTAATAAAACGGTGACACACAACACCATGTCATGTACTTTATGCACTGTAAAACTGCAACCCAAAACCCAATATTTGGGCCTGTTTAATTTGTCAGGTTTAAAATACTTACCCTCCTTTTTGACAGTAGATCACCAGGCTATGGAAATCTGCTGTCAAACATAACTCTACTGTTTCTCTTCCAACATACAGGACCAGCAAGAACAATTCATGATAGAACCAAACACACAAAAATAAATTGCATTACTTAACTGTTACCCTCTTGTCAGTCCTTTCAACATCCAGCCACTCAAGTTTTACATTTCTAGAAATAAAAAATCGTTACACTGACACTCCATAGTAATTTGGCACCTACAATTTTCACTGTGAAAAAGAAGTTTTAATTGGGAATGCATTCTCACGTAGGCATGTAGCCTTAAAGAAATTTTAGAAAAAGGCTGCATCTTGTTTTCTGTCTAAGACTTAATGCAACACTTCGTTTTCTGTTAAATAAGAACAACTATAGCAGGCATCATTCTATTTTCTTTTTTTTTTAGAGCACCAATGTATCAGCAAAGCATTTAACATGATGTTTGGACTTTCAAAAAAAAAAACCCCTTTTCCCGGTGGAATTAAGTTCTTTAGTTTTAGTGATGCTATGGAGAAACCAGAAACCCCACCTTTAGAGGCCCGTGTAGCAAGGTCATTCTGCATTCCACAGAGGCAAGGCCCTAATTTAAAAGGTCATAAAAGTCAACGTGGCAGCCTACTCATTGTTTACACTAAAGATAGCATCTCAGCAGCCTGACCGAGTTGCTCTGCAGCTCCCAACCCCCAGCTTCTGACACTCTGAATTCGTCAAAGCCAGAAGGCCTTCCTAATCCCTCCTAACTTGCAATAATTCGCTCTATGTTGAAAAATAATTTCTCCTTTTTAGGCGCTAAAAAAATTATCCCTATTCCCAGATTGTTAAACTACATGTACTGTGAATAATTCACAAAACTTAATAACACACATACCAGCTTTTAGAATAAATGCTTGTTGTAATCCTATGCAATGGTATACATTTCATCAACCTTAAGTGAATTGTATTCACAATGAGTTTTGATATTTTCTTCATCATTTAGTCATTTGCCTTTATTCGAGCTCTCTTATTCCCTTTTATATTAACATATGAAACTCAGTGCCTCCCGCCAGGTAATCACAATATTTTCACCCCTACTGCTAGAACCTGCAATCTCATCTTTCCTCTCCTACTTACTCAAACCAGTACTATATTCCTCTTTATTCCCTTCGTCAATACAACCTTCCTCACGTTACTCTTCATGTCTTTATTACTCCCCGTTCATCATCTCTCTCCCCTCCACGGCATCCTATTTTCCCAATCGTTCCTCTCCTTCCTACGCATTACCCAGTTCCTATAACCGTAGTTCTACATTTCTCCACCCCTCTATCATTACTGACTTCATCACGTACCTGCTCACAAACATCCTCCTTTTCCTTCATCAAAAAACAATTCTCCATTTCTCTTTCTCTATGTGGGTGCTAACTCCATTAAGGCCGTTTTGTATTAACATCAAATAGTTGCGGGTTGCGACACCATATCTTATTTAATTTCCCCAAGTTTTTAACAAGGTCTTGTTTTTCATAGCATGTTCAGTGGTATCGTGACAGACACAGCTAAAGTTAGAACCTTCAACCCTGATATTAAAACAAGCCTTTGTACTGGCACATTGACTCATTGAATCATAAGAAGGCACAACCTGTAAATACATATCAAAACCTAAACGTATGCGTTTACTGAAGCCTGGGACACTTTAAACAGCACTCTGAATGAAAGAAAATGCAATTGAAACAGTCTTTTTTACCCAAATTCGATTTTGATATTTTAAGCATTAAAAAATGAATATCCTACAATTTTCTGGCGTAATATGCATTACCAGAATGTCTATTACATAACCCATGAGTCAGGCATTGGAAATAATAACTTATACTGTATAAAAATGAGCTTGTTTGCGCCTGCGCCAAGGGAAAATTGTACGCGCGAATGCTTGTCATTTTAGTGATGCAACACAACTTAAATCAAATTTTAATGCTAGGAGGTCATAGTATGAGTATTAAGCTTTATAAATATCAAAAAACGATTTTGAAAAGCACTTATTTTTTAAAATAATTTTTCCCATGATTAATAATTTTTTTTTTTTTAAATCCCAATTATTCGTTTTTGTGATAATTCCATGTATAAAAAGCAAGCTGCATCCCTTGCCCATCATTTTGGACACATTTAACTCACAAGCCTAAGCGCATAAGCCCAATTTGAAACGCGCCACATTTTTGCGCCACTTTCATTTAAAAAGACGGTTCTGCCAAATTCCACCCGTGTTTAACTGGGAAAGTGCTGGCTGAAGGAGCATTCCTATCAAATATACTGCAGCTGAAAAGTTTGCCTGTGAACATTTAATACAATGCATCTAAGGAAAATGCTGTAAATTTATTTACTTTTGCAAAAATAGATAATTTCATTTTTGGGGCCTTATATATATCTATTGAATGTGGTTCTAATTTTATCCCTAAAGCATTTAGCGGCAGTTTTGTATATGGGCACAATTGCTCATTCTATAAATTAAAGAGCAACACATAGCTATTTTAGCACATCACATTGTTCATTTCTGGATTTTTTTCCTAAGTTTCTACTTGATATTAACTAACCAGCAATTTATTTAACAGACTGAAAACATCAGAAGACCCACAAACACACATTGAGCTCATTTCAGACATAAACAGAAAAGGGTTAAACAGACAATACAGCGCGCTTTTGCCATTTTTCATAATAGCGCCGTCGCAATTTACTTACGGAAGTTGCACTAATGATAAAAAAACCACAGACATTTAAACACACAGTTGACTTACAAATCAATACGCATGACAGAAAGAAAGAACAGCTCACAGACTATACTTGAAACAAACCATTTGCAAATACTGGTTGTAGGTCATATTTACAAGCAACGCTTTTCAATAGTGTTCCAAAAGGCTGCATAAACAGCCCCACAGACAGATGCATGTCCAAGAAGCAGCGAATGCGCTCAATTCACTAGCTCTGCCTAGCAGAACACCACACAAAATCGTTCTGCATATCCTCATTCATGAAACTGCGCAGAACGAAGGATCCTTGTTTTGTATTATGTCATATTTTAATTCCCTGGGGATACAAAATCACCAAGGAAGAAATATGTTTCTAAATCTAACCTATTTAGGTATTTCCCACACTATGGTACCTTTCAAAACAAAAAGCAACACATATTTCCATGTGAGCTTACAAAACAGGCATGCCAAAAATACTGCTGAAAACGCAAGTATTATAATCAAAACCAAATGGAGAAATATCTCCTCATTACCTGCCTACGCAAATTGCAATTCGCATATCCAAACCTATACAAACCAAAAGCTGGCCAGCACAAATTTCGTAATTCCAAAGCTACATTTCCAAATTTGCTAAGATCAGGCATCTTATAGCTCACTAATCTAGCTTCAAACTTCAAGGGTTTATCTCTACCAATAAACTCGCAAATATGCGAGACCCTCAGTTTTGGTAATTGCAATGACCAAATCAGAAACCAAGAAACCAACCCCTCGGCTTTGGTAATTGCGATAACCAAATTAAAGACCCAAAGAACCAAATTGACTGGGAGCGACCCACTTATACTTAATTCTTATTCTTAATAATCAAAAGGTTATCCAAATTCTAATTGTCAAGTTCTACATGCCCAAACGTCTTTTATAATACTCACGCCAATTGGGTTCTTTTTCTCACCTTTTGAGTGACATCATGTGGAGGATCAAAATCAGGAAGAGCAGAAATATACCGGACTACATAATCAAAGAATCTCCAGAATCCCTGTGCACAGAGTACCTTCTTGGTAGAATCCCGTTCTGTCCTTCCAGTAGATTTCAGTCTCCTGACCAGATCACTCCCACAGAAAGTCACTTCTTTGATGAGGCCCCACGTTGGGCGCCAACTGAAGTACTCCAATTTTTGAGACTCCAGAGGTGCTAGGGGTAGCACCCTATGACTTCGAGTACTTCCTGATGTGGTATTATAAAAGTCTGCATGTCTTGATAATATCACAAAGAACTTGGCAACAGAAGCTGAAATATGAAAAGACATCTTTATTAAACTCAAATGAGTGAGACTACGTCGCACAGAAGCCTTAGCAACTGAATGAGGCAGTCTGCAGAACAGAAACCAGTGTTCGCTTTTATAATGCATATCATGCTCTGGGCAACACCGCCCTTCTCTTGCAGTTGGTCATTCACATATTTTACTTCAAAGAACAAACAGAGTCATGATTGCAATCTCACATTTCAGTTCAGCCAGCCCGCAATTATTTACCGAGCAAGGCTCAGATCCCACATCTGACCCCAATAAACATGAGCATCTCCTGTTTTGAGAAACAGGCCATAAGCAGGAACAAGCAGGTGCGAAAGTGATTAGCCGGAGGCTTGTGCACGATGAAAGGACTTTATGGTGTGTCAAGCCCTGATGCTAATCACAGGTGGCCGGAGGAAGGGGAGCTCGTGAGACCGGACTGACCTGGGGCAGCGGAGACCAGCTGCCCAGGTCATGGAGAAGTCAAGCAGAAAGCACATGTATTCTAAAGGCTCGTACTTGCTTATGTGTTTGTCTATGTGAGGGCAACTTATTAAGATGGCCATCGCTCCAAGATGGAACCCACGGAGTCAATGTATAATAACGTATACATAGTGCATTTGACAATGGGACGTTATGCAAAGCGCTTGTAAATACCGCATTAACCATTTGCGGTTTGCTAATACATGAATAAACAGGGGTAGGGCCCTGTCTTCTACGTGGTCCCAAATACCAAAGTACGACAAATGTACCCGACCTCCTGGAGCCCTCGCTGGGATCCGGGAGGCAAATGGACCCTCATCGAGACTTCCAGGCAAGCTCGGCCATCTGGTCGCGCACAATGCTTTCCTACGGGGCGACCAGATGGCCGAGCTTGCCTGGAAGTCTCGAAGGGGGTCCATTTGCCTCCCGGATCGCAGCGAGGGCTCCAGGAGGTCGGGTACATTCGCGCCTAGGGTCCCCTCTGTCTGAAGGGACGTGCGCGACCAGATGGCCGAGGGGACAGGCGCGACCAGATGGCCGAGGGGAAAGGGAAGGGGAAGCCTCCCCGGGCCCTCCGGACCCCGCCCCAGGCACCATGCCGCGTGGCAGGACCCCGGACGGAGCCCGGGGCGGGGAGGCCGCCCTGGGGGCCCCCAGGGGCCAATGAACCCAGACGAGCCTGGGGAGGCTCCCCGGACACAACGGAAGCCCGCCCCGGGCCTTTGGCAGTGCCGCAGGCCGGGGGACAGGGCCCGGAGACCCCGACCCGGGGCCCGGCCGGGCCCCTGGACCCAGCCGGAGCTCCCAGGCCCGCAGGCGCAGGGGAAGCCTCCCTGGGACCTCCGGACCCCGCCCCGGGCACCCTGCCGCGCGGCAGGACCCGGGATGGAGCCCGGGGCGGGAAGGCCGCCCTCCCCGGGGCCCCCATGGGCCCCCAGGGGCCAATGAACCCAGACAGGCCTGGGGAGGCTCCCCGGACACAACGGAAGCCCGCCCCGGGCCTTTGGCAGTGCCGCAGGCCGGGGGACGGGGCCCGGGGCCGGAGACCCCGACCCGGGGCCCGGCCGGGCCCCTGGACCCAGCCGGGGCTCCCGGGACCGCAGGCGCAGGGGAAGCCTCCCCGGGCCCTCCGGACCCTGTCCCGGGAACCCTGCCTCGCGGCAGGACCCGGGACGGAGCCCGGGGCGGGGAGGCCGCCCTCCCCGGGGCCCCCAGGGGCCAATGAACCCAGACAGGCCTGGGGAGGCTCCCCGGACACAACGGAACCCCGTCCCAGGCCTTTGGCAGTGCCGCAGGCCGGGGGACGGGGACCAGGGCCGGTGACCCCGACCCGGGGCCCGGCCGGGCCCCTCGACCCAGCCGGGGCTCCCAGGCCCGCAGGCGAAGCCTCCCCGGGCCCTCCGGAGCCCGCCCCGGGCACCCTGCCACGTGGCAGGACCCCAGACAGAGCCCGGGGCGGGGAGGCCGCCCTCCCCGGGGCCCTCAGGGGCCAATGAACCCAGACATGCCTGGGGAGGCTCTCCGGACACAACGGAACCCCGTCCCAGGCCTTTGGCAGTGCCGCAGGCCGGGGGACGGAGCCCGGCTGGGCCCCTGGAGCCAGCTGGGGCTCCCAGGCCCGCAGGCGCAGGGGAAGCCTCCCCGGACCATCCGGACCCCTTGTCCCGGGCACCCTGCCACGCGGCAGTCCCCGGGATAGGACCGGGGCAGCATCCGGGCCTGTCCAGCTGCCGGCTGAGGACCGAGAGGGGTCCCAGAGTACCCTGTCCCTAGTAATCCGGAGGAAGGCTACATAGCGGTAGGGCTCCCGCCTTAACCATGGGCTCGGTGGGCTCTCTGCTTCCCGGAGGCTGGGGGACAGCGGCTGGGACTCGGGCACGGGGAGGACCGACGGAGCTCTCGGGCCCGGGCGCCCCGGGGGTAGGACTGCCCGGGACCCGGAGGAGTGAAGCCTGGGAGGATGTTGCCCGGGCGTAGCCCATCTGGTCCCCGGCAAAGAACCGCCAGTCCCGGAGGGGTCTTCCGGCATACCCTGTCCATACTAATCCGGAGGAAGGCTACCCCCCTTTCTTGTAACCCACACGCTCCGAGTGACGGAGGGGACCCTAGGCCCGGACGCGCCCGGCCTCCTGGAGCCCTGGCTGGGATCCGGGAGGCGAATGGACCCTCATCGGGTCTTCCAGGCCGGCCCGGCCATCTGGTCTCCCCATTGGAAAGCATTGCGCGCGACCAGATGGCAGAGGGGAGAGGTGCAACCAGATGGACGGGACTGAAAGGACACCCATCTGTCCAACCCCGAGCCTTCGCGCTAGGGTTCCTGCCTGCCCACGCAGGGCTCCGTGGCTGCAGGGCTCAGGGGCTGCAGGGCTCCAGGGCTGCAGGGCTGAAGGGCTCCAGGGCTCCAGGGCTCCAGGGCTGCAGGGCTTTGGGGCTGCAGGCCTCGGTGGACGCCCGGGGGACCCATGGAGCCCGTCCTGGGCACTTTGCCTCGCCGCGGGCTGGAGGAGGGAGCACCCTACGCCCCGGGGAAGTGTCGTCCGGGCTTGGCCCATCTGGTCCCCGCCTGAGAACTGCAATCCCCAGGAGGGGTGTCCCGGCATACCCTGCCCCTACTAATCCGGAGGAAGGCTACCCACCTTTCTTGTAACCCTCGCGCTCCGAGTGACGGAGGGGACCCTAGGCGCGGATGCGCCCGGCCTCCTGGAGCCCTGGCTGGGATCCGCGAGGCGAATGGACCCTCATCGGGACTTCCAGGCTGGCCCGGCCATCTGGTCGTCCTATTGGAAAGCATTGCGCGCGACCAGATGGCCGAGGGGAGACGTGCAACCAGATGGACGGGACTGACAGGACTCCCATCTGTCCAACCCCGAGCCTTCGCGCTAGGGTTCCCGCCTGCCCACGCAGGGCTCCGTGGCTGCATGGCTCCGGGGCTGCAGGGCTCTGGGCCTGCAGGGCTCCGGGGCTGCAGGGCTCCGGGGCTGCAGGGCTCCGGGGCTGCAGGGCTCCGGGCCTGCAGGGCTCCGGGCCTGCAGGGCTGAAGGGCTCCAGGGCTGCAGGGCTTTGGGGCTGCAGGGCTTTGGGGCTGCAGGCCTCGGTGGACGCCCGGGGGACCCATGGAGCCCGTCCTGGGCACTTTGCCTCGCCGCGGTCTGGAGGAGGGAGTACCCGACGCCCCGGGGAAGTGTCGTCCGGGCTTGGCCCATCTGGTCCCCGCCTGAGAACCGCAATCCCCAGGAGGGGTGTCCCGGCATAACCTGGCCCTACTAATCCGGAGGAAGGCTACCCACCTTTCTTGTAACCCTCGCGCTCCGAGTGACGGAGGGGACCCTAGGCGCGGACGCGCCCGGCCTCCTGGAGCCCTGGCTGGGATCTGCGAGGCGAATGGACCCTCATCGGGACTTCCAGGCCGGCCCGGCCATCTGGTCGCCCCATTGGAAAGCATTGCGTGCGACCAGATGGCCGAGGGAAAGGTGCGACCAGATGGCCGGGACCGAAAGGACTCCCAGCTGCCCACACCGAGCCATAGCGGTAGGGCTCCTGCCTGCCCTTGCAGGGCTCCGGGGCTCTGCACCAGGGTCCCTTGTGTCCCGGGCAGATGGACACTTGGCAGGCCGCAGGACGTGGGATCCCAGGCCCTGACCAAACATCAGGAGGCCCGGGGCCGGTCCCTGCTTCTCAACGCAGCCAGGCCGGGGAGATAGGGGAGCCTGCCCAAGCACGAGGGACCCCAGTCCCGGGCACACGGTCCCTCAGGTTGTGCGCTCGTTTTCAACAATTTTTTTTCAAAATTCCGCGAAGAGGCATTCCGCAAATTCCGCCCAGCCCTACAAATAAGACTAGAATACGGACTAAAAAATCAGATACCGGCAAGACAAGGATCCTTGGCCAAATATTATTGGAGGATTAATATTATTATTATTAAACCTTATAAAGCGCACTGCTACCTCCAACGGAAGTGTCCCGGCGAAGATGAGGGCAGCATAAGATAACACCTTAGCCCATTATTGTTGGCAGGAAATTCAAAATCAATCTAGGCTAAGCAAATCCATTTTTACAGTTTTAAAAGAATCACTTACCGCATTACAGCTAGATGAGGCTTGGCTTACAATAACTACCTACTCTGGATTTAACCCTTTGGATGCGTCGGATGGCCCCGGCCGTCTAACAACACGGGTGGCATGTGCGTCGGACAGCCGCATTTAAAGGGTTAAAAACAAAGCGAATAAAGCAACCAAGCGGATCTCACTGTAATGTAATGTAGCAACTACTTATAAAGCGCACTGTGACCCATCAGTGAGGATTTATTAAGGCAGGATATTTGGTACCATGTACCCTTTATGGCTTCCCTTAGCAATTACAATATCTCAGAATGGACTGGGGATTGTAGGGGCATGCCTGCTCATGCGGATATGCCCTCTCAGAGGATATAGTGCATCCTGCCTGAGGGCTCAAGGCCTGCTCATGCGGATATGCCCTCTCAGAGGATATAGTGCATCCTGCCTGAGGGCTCAAGGCCTGCTCATGCGGATATGCCCTCTCAGAGGATATAGTGCATCCTGCCTGAGGGCTCAAGGCCTGCTCATGCGGATATGCCCTCTCAGAGGATATAGTGCATCCTGCCTGAGGGCTCAAGGCCTGCAGTAGGGGTGACTTACTGATACCTTATTCAGTGTATGGAAGGCATGACACCCGGGGCTATACAAACAAAGAAAAGGGTCAGAGCTTGAAGATCCAGCACAAAACGTAGCTACGTGTAACAGCTTATTAATTCTTCACTAGAACTCGGTGCTTCGGGTCTCGGATGTGACTCACATACATCCCAAAAGGGTGGTATAAAAACCACCACTACCAAAAGCACAAAATTAACCCTGCACCCGAGAAGCACAAATAATCTATTTGTGAAGGTAATAGTGCATCATATTTCAAGAACAGAACAGAATATAAGTAGGTAGCTTCCCAAATGAAAACAACAGAATCATATTTCTTGATTGTAGAAAATATTATCCTTTTTATTCAAAACACTTCATTCCTTAAAAAGCACGACAAAATTGCTTGTCAATGCGTTTGACCCCTCATGGGACTTTTTCAGGGCTAAAAGCAATTACAAAACACTATTTACAATATGATCATAATAAAAACATTCAATACGCAAAAACCATACAATTCACTATCATACTAACAGTATAATACAATCAGTCTACATTGAAATATGATGCACTATTGCCTTCACATATAGATTATATGTGCTTCTCGGGTGCAGGGTTAATTTTGTGCTTATGACACATGGGGCTGTCTGCCATGTTGACTCCTAAGATTTCTCTTCACAAAGACACGCAGCCTGCAGTGGCAGAGGGCGTGGCCTTGATGAGGGGTCCCTGGGCTGGAACAAGCAGTGCTGCAGCCCCAGAGGACCCTCTTCAGTACCCATGCCCTGGGTACCAGAGGTACCCCAGAGGACCCTCTTCAGTACCCAGGCCCTAGGTACAGGAGGTACCCCAGAGGACCCTCTTCAGTACCCAGGCCCTGGGACCAGAGGTACCCCAGAGGACTCTCTTCTGTACCAGTGCCCTGGGTAACAGAGGTACCCCAGAGGACTCTCTTCAGTACCCGTGCCCTAGGTACCAGAGGTACCCCATAGGACCCTCTTCAGTACCCAGGCCCTAGGTACCAGAGGTACCCCAGAGGACCCTCTTCAGTACCGGCGCCCTGGGTACCAGAGGTACCCCAGAGGACCCTCTTCAGTTCCCAGGCCCTAGGTACCAGAGGTACCCCAGAGGACTCTCTTCAGTACCCAGGCCCTAGGGACCAGAGGTACCCCAGAGGACCCTCTTCAGTACCCAGGCCCTAGGTACCAGAGGTACCCCAGAGGACTCTCTTCAGTACCCAGGTCCTAGGTACCAGAGGTACCCCAGAGGACCCTCTTCAGTACCCAGGCCCTAGGGACCAGAGGACCCACTTCAGTACCCAGGCCCTGGGTACCAGAGGTACCCCAGAGG
Organism: Triturus cristatus; assembly: GCF_964204655.1. Classification (NCBI taxonomy): domain Eukaryota; kingdom Metazoa; phylum Chordata; class Amphibia; order Caudata; family Salamandridae; genus Triturus; species Triturus cristatus. The sequence continues at coordinate 5,927,018 of NC_140585.1, forward strand.
ACCCTCTTCAGTACCCATGCCCTGGGTACCAGAGGTACCCCAGAAGACCCTCTTCAGTACCCGTGCCCTAGGTACTAGAGGTACCCCAGAAGACCCTCTTCAGTACACATGCCCTAGGTACTAGAGGTACCCCAGAGGACCCTCTTCAGTACCCCGGCCCTAGGTACCAGAGGTACCCCAGAGGACCTTCTTCAGTACCCAGGCCCTAGGGACCAGAGGTACCCCAGAGGACCGTCTTCAGTACCCGTACCCTAGGTACCAGAGGTACCCCAGAGGACCCTCTTCAGTACCCGTGCCCTAGGTACCAGAGGTACCCCAGAGGACTCTCTTCAGTACCCAGGCCCTAGGGACCAGAGGTACCCCAGAGGACCCTCTTCAGTACCCATGCCCTGGGTACCAGGGGTACCCCAGAGGACTCTCTTCAGTACCGGTGCCCTGGGTAAAAGAGGTACCCCAGAGGACCCTCTTCAGTACCCGTGCCCTAGGTACCCGAGGTACCCCAGAGGACCCTCTTCAGTACCCAGGCCCTAGGTACCAGAGGTACCCCAGAGGACCCTCTTCAGTACCCATGCCCTGGGTACCAGAGGTACCCCAGAGGACCCTCTTCAGTACCCAGGCCCTAGGTACTAGAGGTACCCCAGAGGACCATCTTCAGTACCCAGGCCCTAGGTACCAGAGGTACCCCAGAGGACTCTCTTCAGTACCCAGGCCCTAGGCACCAGAGGTACCCCAGAGGACCCTCTTCAGTACCCAGGCCCTGGGTACCAGGGGTACCCCAGAGGACTATCTTAAGTACCCAGGCCCTAGGTACCAGAGGTACCCCAGAGGACCCTCTTCAGTACCCAGGCCCTAGGGACCAGAGGTACCCCAGAGGACCCTCTTCAGTACCCGTGCCCTAGGTACCAGAGGTACCCCAGAGGACCCTCTTCAGTACCCAGGCCCTAGGTACCAGAGGTACCCCAGAGGACCCTCTTCAGTACCCGTGCCCTAGGTACCAGAGGTACCCCAGAGGACCCTCTTCAGTACCCAGGCCCTAGGTACCAGAGGTACCCCAGAGGACCCTCTTCAGTACCCATGCCCTGGGTACCAGAGGTACCCCAGAAGACTCTCTTCAGTACCCAGGCCCTAGGTACCAGAGGTACCCCAGAGGACCCTCTTCAGTACCCAGGCCCTAGGGACCAGAGGTACCCCAGAGGACCCTCTTCAGTACCCAGGCCCTGGGTACCAGAGGAACCCCAGAGGACCCTCTTCAGTACCCATGCCCTGGGTACCAGAGGTACCCCAGACGACCCTCTTCAGTACCCGTGCCCTAGGTACTAGAGGTACCCCAGAGGACCCTCTTCAGGTCACATGCCCTAGGTACTAGAGGTACCCCAGAGGACCCTCTTCAGTACCCCGGCCCTAGTTACCAGAGGTACCCCAGAGGACCTTCTTCAGTACCCAGGCCCTAGGGACCAGAGGTACCCCAGAGGACCCTCTTCAGTACCCATGCCCTGGGTACCAGAGGTACCCCAGAGGACCCTCTTCAGTACCCGTGCCCTAGGTACCAGAGGTACCCCAGAGGACCCTCTTCAGTACCCGTGCCCTAGGTACCAGAGGTACCCCAGAGGATTCTCTTCAGTACCCAGGCCCTAGGGACCAGAGGTACCCCAGAGGACCCTCTTCAGTACCCATGCCCTAGGTACCAGGGGTACCCCAGAGGACTCTCTTCAGTACCGGTGCCCTGGGTAACAGAGGAACCCCAGAGGACCCTCTTCAGTACCCGTGCCCTAGGTACCAGAGGTACCCCAGAGGACCCTCTTCAGTACCCAGGCCCTAGGTACCAGAGGTACCCCAGAGGACCCTCTTCAGTACCCATGCCCTGGGTACCAGAGGTACCCCAGAGGACCCTCTTCAGTACCCAGGCCCTAGGTACTAGAGGTACCCCAGAGGACCCTCTTCAGTACCCAGGCCCTAGGTACCAGAGGTACCCCAGAGGACTCTCTTCAGTACCCAGGCCCTAGGTACCAGAGGTACCCCAGAGGACCCTCTTCAGTACCCAGGCCCTGGGTACCAGGGGTACCCCAGAGGACTCTCTTCAGTACCCGTGCCCTGGGTACCAGAAGTACCCCAGAGGACTCTCTTCAGTACTCATGCCCTAGGTACCAGGGGTACCCCAGAGGACTCTCTTCAGTACCCGTGCCCTAGGTACTAGAGGTACCCCAGAGGACCCTCTTCAGTACCCATGCCCCAGGTACCAGAGGTACCCCAGAGGACCCTCTTCAGTACCCGTGCCCTAGGTACCAGAGGTACCCCAGAGGGCCCTCTTCGGTACCCAGGCCCTAGGTACCAGAGGTACCCCAGAGGACCCTCTTCGGTACCCAGGCCCTAGGTACCAGAGGTACCCCAGAGGACCCACTTCAGTACCCAGGCCCTGGGTACCAGAGGTACCCCAGAGGACCCTCTTCAGTAGCCATGCCCTGGGTACCAGAGGTACCCCAGAGGACCCTCTTCAGTACCCGTGCCCTAGGTACTAGAGGTACCCCAGAGGACCCTCTTCAGTACACATGCCCTAGGTACTAGAGGTACCCCAGAGGACCCTCTTCAGTACCCCGGCCCTAGGTACCAGAGGTACCCCAGAGGACCTTCTTCAGTACCCAGGCCCTAGGGACCAGAGGTACCCCAGAGGACCGTCTTCAGTACCCGTACCCTAGGTACCAGAGGTACCCCAGAGGACCCTCTTCAGTACCCGTGCCCTAGGTACCAGAGGTACCCCAGAGGACTCTCTTCAGTACCCAGGCCCTAGGGACCAGAGGTACCCCAGAGGACCCTCTTCAGTACCTATGCCCTGGGTACCAGGGGTACCCCAGAGGACTCTCTTCAGTACCGGTGCCCTGGGTAACAGAGGTACCCCAGAGGACCCTCTTCAGTACCCGTGCCCTAGGTACCCGAGGTACCCCAGAGGACCCTCTTCAGTACCCAGGCCCTAGGTACCAGAGGTACCCCAGAGGACCCTTTTCAGTACCCATGCCCTGGGTACCAGAGGTACCCCAGAGGACCCTCTTCAGTACCCAGGCCCTAGGTACTAGAGGTACCCCAGAGGACCCTCTTCAGTACCCAGGCCCTAGGTACCAGAGGTACCCCAGAGGACTCTCTTCAGTACCCAGGCCCTAGGCACCAGAGGTACCCCAGAGGACCCTCTTTAGTACCCAGGCCCTGGGTACCAGGGGTACCCCAGAGGACTATCTTCAGTACCCAGGCCCTAGGTACCAGAGGTACCCCAGAGGACCCTCTTCAGTACCCAGGCCCTAGGGACCAGAGGTACCCCAGAGGACCCTCTTCAGTACCCGTGCCCTAGGTACCAGAGGTACCCTAGAGGACCCTCTTCAGTACCCAGGCCCTAGGTACCAGAGGTACCCCAGAGGACCCTCTTCAGTACCCAGGCCCTAGGTACCAGAGGTACCCCAGAGGACCCTCTTCAGTACCCATGCCCTGGGTACCAGAGGTACCCCAGAAGACTCTCTTCAGTACCCAGGCCCTAGGTACCAGAGGTACCCCAGAGGACCCTCTTCAGTACCCAGGCCCTAGGGACCAGAGGTACCCCAGAGGACCCTCTTCAGTACCCCGGCCCTAGTTACCAGAGGTACCCCAGAGGACCTTCTTCAGTACCCAGGCCCTAGGGACCAGAGGTACCCCAGAGGACCCTCTTCAGTACCCATGCCCTGGGTACCAGAGGTACCCCAGAGGACCCTCTTCAGTACCCGTGCCCTATGTACCAGAGGTACCCCAGAGGACCCTCTTCAGTACCCGTGCCCTAGGTACCAGAGGTACCCCAGAGGACTCTCTTCAGTACCCAGGCCCTAGGGACCAGAGGTACCCCAGAGGACCCTCTTCAGTACCCATGCCCTGGGTACCAGGGGTACCCCAGAGGACTCTCTTCAGTACCGGTGCCCTGGGTAACAGAGGAACCCCAGAGGACCCTCTTCAGTACCCGTGCCCTAGGTACCAGAGGTACCCCAGAGGACCCTCTTCAGTACCCAGGCCCTAGGTACCAGAGGTACCCCAGAGGACCCTCTTCAGTACCCATGCCCTGGGTACCAGAGGTACCCCAGAGGACCCTCTTCAGTACCCAGGCCCTAGGTACTAGAGGTACCCCAGAGGACCATCTTCAGTACCCAGGCCCTAGGTACCAGAGGTACCCCAGAGGACTCTCTTCAGTACCCAGGCCCTAGGTACCAGAGGTACCCCAGAGGACCCTCTTCAGTACCCAGGCCCTGGGTACCAGGGGTACCCCAGAGGACTCTCTTCAGTACCCGTGCCCTGGGTACCAGAAGTACCCCAGAGGACTCTCTTCAGTACTCATGCCCTAGGTACCAGGGGTACCCCAGAGGACTCTCTTCAGTACCCGTGCCCTAGGTACTAGAGGTACCCCAGAGGACCATCTTCAGTACCCATGCCCCAGGTACCAGAGGTACCCCAGAGGACCCTCTTCAGTACCCGTGCCCTAGGTACCAGAGGTACCCCAGAGGGCCCTCTTCGGTACCCAGGCCCTAGGTACCAGAGGTACCCCAGAGGACCCTCTTCGGTACCCAGGCCCTAGGTACCAGAGGTACCCCAGAGGACCCTCTTCAGTACCCATGCCCTAGGTACCAGAGGTACCCCAGAGGACCCTCTTCAGTACCTAGGTACCAGAGGTACCCCAGAGGACCCTCTTCAGTACCCAGGCCCTAGGTACCAGAGGTACCCCAGAGGACCCTCTTCGGTACCCAGGCCCTAGGTACCAGAGGTACCCCATAGGACGCTCGTCAGTACCCGTGCCCTAGGTACCAGAGGTACCCCAGAGAACCCTCTTCCGTACCCATGCCCTAGGTACCAGAGGTACCCCAGAGGACCCTCTTCAGTACCCAGGCCCTAGGTATTAGAGGTACCCCAGAGGACCCTCTTCAGTACCCGTGCCCTGGGTACCGGGGGAAGCATTTACTAGAGAATTATAGGGGTCACTGAAGTGGTGTCAATCGTGGTACATTTTTATGGAAAGAACACTGGTACTGGGGACCTGATTAGCAGGGGCCCAGTACACCTCAGTCAAAGTTGCAACAAATACCAGGCAACAAGCATTGAAACTGCAATAAGTCTCGCCTTTGATTAAGTTAAAGTCATTTGCTTTGCTACTGGTATTGTATAGCAAAGCAAATGGCTTTAACTTAATGAACGGTGAGACCTATTGCATTTTTAATGCTGGTTGTAGAAGTCGAACAACTTTTGTCTACCTCCTAGAAAGGATGGCTACCGCGGCTGCTTATATATCTCAATTAGTGAAAGAGACAAAACCCCTCACAGTGTCCACAGCACATAAAACATAGTCAAATAAAGATGTTCGCTGAATATATGAAAAGTGGCTGTTGTGGTGTTAATTGATGGCTTTTTCGTGGACGTTTAAAACTTCTAGCCAGGCTTGTTCAGTGTACTGGTGACATCATCCACAGCTGTGCGCCCTCTTAACAACCATCCTGTCTCCCCAAACGACCTGAGAAAATGGTACCTAAACAACGAGTAAAGTCACCCAAAAACAAATGAAATTGGTTCAACTCGGATATTTGTGCTAATGACATCATTATCAGTACGCTTTGTCTTATCTTTCTGTTGCAATAAGTCGTCGACCCACAGCACTGGAAATGATGAACACATCGTGGGTCCACCAGGGGTTTGAACCTGTGACCCTACAGACAGTGCTTCTTCTGATTGGTTGTGTTTTTTCCTTCACTTAAGTATGTGACAGCTGCTGCCCTACCACATGTGTTGTCCATAAGATTATCATTCCGTGACTCATAATTTTCATGACATGTCGGTGGTGGCGAGGCAGCTTTCTGGTGTTAAACATTCCATTTGGATGAAACGCCTGTACGCTGATGGAGGCGTCGACTTTGCCAAGATCACACTCATTGTCAGTGTGACAACAGGAGGGCACCGTAATGCGACCGTTGCCTGCCACCCTAGTTATGAGCTTTCCACATCTGCATCATTCCTGTCTGACTGGCAGTTCTAATGCACATTACAGCTGAGAGATCATCGCTTCTCTTGTTTTGGGATAGGATACCTGTCACGGCTCACTTCCAGAAGCCCCTCCCCAAACCCATCTTTGGCATGGAGAGTTTCACGTGACTTTGTTGTTGTAATTCCTAGAGGCGGCATGTTCTGGAAACAATTGTGTCATAACTGCTGGTAGCAAAAGCCAGCGAAAGAGGAGGAGCAACAGCTTCAGAGACCCGAGTAAAAAACCTTTTTGCAATTCTATTTTGTAGTTACGCAGTGCTGTTTCACCGTTCCGTAGTGTCACAGCACTATAGTCTACTACAGGGAAACCAGTGTGTGCGGAGCGCGCGCTGTGAGCTCGATCATCTTCACCTGCATGGGGTTGAGGGTCCTGGTGATAAAAGTACTCCCTGGCAGAGGCAGATCCCACACTTTCTGCCGGAGCCCATGCTTCCCGCAATCTCAATGCACTTAGCGCTTCACATCACCGGCCGGAGTTCTAAGCTCTAGGCACTGACTGTACAAGTGCTCGAAGCTCTCTTTAACAAGCGCTCGCCATGACGTTTTTTTCCCCCTTTTTCTGCCGTCCCAGACCTCGCCTGTTAAAAGGTTTCTTATCTTTATGGGGCCATGTGTTTGACCCCATAAAGATAAGAAACCTTTTATGCCAGCAGTAAGTCAGGGCAGTCAGTCCAAGTGGGACGGAAGAAAGAGAGAAAAGAGTACGTCTTTCCCAATGGCTGGCCACCGTTTAGCATAAACAGTGACGCCAGCCGATGGAAAAGAGGGGCGGGGCTTAATGCCCTTTACTAAAAAATCGACATATCATTAAATCTCACCAGCATGCGCGCAGCCTACGCCAGGCGAGACCTAAAAAGTGTCTGTGTGGGGGGGGGAGGGGGAGTAGGGAGAGTGAGGGAAATAGACATTTTTCAACCTTCACTTCATACTACAGCTTTTACCTGAGTCCCTCACAGTACCTATAGACCACTAAATTTGACTGAAAATAGACAACCTGTTTTTGTGCATTTTGTGCATTTATTATTACACTTCATCTAAATAAATGTGATCAAATTATACATTTTTTAGAATAACTGTACCGAAAAAAACAGTGCAAATATCATATTACATGTAATTACCACAATATGACACAATTTATATAAGAAAACCCCTGTTTACTGCCTCACATATGTTATGATGAGTTTCAGAAGGGAAATACATCTGTGACACTTCAGTGTGATTATAGCTCATTGCATCATAGAGAAAGATATTTAATTTTCTGATCTCAAAATGCCACTTTGCCTCAATTTCTTAACCCCCAGGCCCCACTTATAAAATATCCAAAGGTCACAAGTGAAGGGCATTCAAAGGAGACATCCTGTACCCTCTCCCGCTGTCACATGTGAAGGACATTAGAAGACATCCTGTACCCTCACCCGCTGTCACATGTGAAGGACATTAGAAGACATCCTGTACCCTCATCCGCTGTCACATGTGAAGGACATTAGACGACATCCTGTACCCTCACCTGCTGTCAAATGTGAAGGACATCAGAAGACATCCTGTACCCTCACCTGCTGCCACATGTGAAGAACATTAGAAGACATCCTGTACCCTCACCCGCTGTCACATGTGAAGGACATCAGAAGAGATATCCTGTACCCTCACCTGCTGCCACATGTGAAGAACATTAGAAGACATCCTGTACCCTCACCCGCTGTCACATGTGAAGGACATCAGAAGAGATATCTTGTACCCTCACCTGCTGCCACATGTGAAGAACATTAGAAGACATCCTGTACCCTCACCCCCTGTCACATGTGAAGGACATCAGAAGAGATATCCTGTACCCTCACCTGCTGCCACATGTGAAGAACATTAGAAGACATCCTGTACCCTCACCCGCTGTCACATGTGAAGGACATCAGAAGACATCCTGTACCCTCACCCGCTGTCACATGTGAAGGACATCAGAAGAAGACGTCATGTACCCTCACCCGCTGTCACATGTGAAGAACATTAGAAGACATCCTGTACCCTCACCCGCTGTCACATGTGAAGAACATTAGAAGACATCCTGTACCCTCACCCGCTGTCACATGTGAAGAACATTAGAAGACATCCTGTACCCTCACCCGCTGTCACATGTGAAGGACATCAGAAGACATCCTGTACCCTCACCTGCTGCCACATGTGAAGAACATTAGAAGACATCCTGTACCCTCACCCGCTGTCACATGTGAAGGACATCAGAAGACATCCTGTGCCCTCACCCGCTGTCACATGTGAAGGACATCAGAAGAAGACGTCCTGTACCCTCACCCGCTGTCACATGTGAAGAACATTAGAAGACATCCTGTACCCTCACCCGCTGTCACATGTGAAGAACATTAGAAGACATCCTGTACCCTCACCCGCTGTCACATGTGAAGAACATTAGAAGACATCTTGTACCCTCACCCGCTGTCACATGTGAAGGACATCAGAAGACATCCTGTACCCTCACCTGCTGCCACATGTGAAGAACATTAGAAGACATCCTGTACCCTCACCCGCTGTCACATGTGAAGGACATCAGAAGACATCCTGTACCCTCACCCGCTGTCACATGTGAAGGACATCAGAAGAAGACGTCCTGTACCCTCACCCGCTGTCACATGTGAAGAACATTAGAAGACATCCTGTACCCTCACCCGCTGTCACATGTGAAGAACATTAGAAGACATCCTGTACCCTCACCCGCTGTCACATGCAAAGGACATCAGAAGAGATATCCTGTACCCTCACCTGCTGCCACATGTGAAGAACATTAGAAGACATCCTGTACCCTCACCCGCTGTCACATGTGAAGGACATCAGAAGACATCCTGTACCCTCACTCGCTGTCACATGTGAAGGACATCAGAAGAAGACGTCCTGTACCCTCACCCGCTGTCACATATGAAGAACATTAGAAGACATCCTGTACCCTCACCCGCTGTCACATGTGAAGAACATTAGAAGACATCCTGTACCCTCACCTGCTGCCACATGTGAAGAACATTAGAAGACATCCTGTACCCTCACCCGCTGTCACATGTGAAGGACATCAGAAGACATCCTGTACCCTCACCCGCTGTCACATGTGAAGGACATCATAAGACATCCTGTACCCTCACCCGCTGTCACATGCGAAGGACATCAGAAGAAGACATCCTGTACCCTCACCCGCTGTCACATGTGAAGGACATCAGAAGACATCCTGTACCCTCACCTGCTGTCACATGCGAAGGACATCAGGAGAAGACATCCTGTACCCTCACCCGCTGCCACATGAGAAGAACATTAGAAGAAGACATCATGTACCCTCACCCGCTGCCACATGTGAAGAACATTAGAAGACATCCTGTACCCTCACCCACTGTCACATGCGAAGGTCATCAGAAGAAGACATCCTGTACCCTCACCCGCTGTCACATGTGAAGGACATCAGAAGAAGACATCCTGTACCCTCACCCGCTGTCATCACATGCAAAGGACATCAGAAGACATCCTGTACCCTCACCCGCTGTCATCACATGCAAAGGACATCAGAAGACATCCTGTACCCTCACCCGCTGTCACATGCGAAGGACATCAGAAGACATCCTGTACCCTCACCCGCTGTCACATGCAAAGGACATCAGAAGAGATATCCTGTACCCTCACCTGCTGCCACATGTGAAGAACATTAGAAGACATCCTGTACCCTCACCCGCTGTCACATGTGAAGGACATCAGAAGAAGACGTCCTGTACCCTCACCCGCTGTCACATGTGAAGAACATTAGAAGACATCCTGTACCCTCACCCGCTGTCACATGTGAAGAACATTAGAAGACATCCTGTACCCTCACCCGCTGTCACATGCAAAGGACATCAGAAGAAATATCCTGTACCCTCACCTGCTGCCACATGTGAAGAACATTAGAAGACCTCCTGTACCCTCACCCACTGTCACATGTGAAGGACATCAGAAGACATCCTGTACCCTCACCCGCTGTCATATGTTAAGAACATTAGAAGAAGACCTCCTGTACCCTCACCCACTGTCACATGTGAAGAACATTAGAAGACATCCTGTACCCTCACCCGCTGTCACATGCGAGGGACATCAGAAGAAGACATCCTGTACCCTCACCCGCTGTCACATGCAAAGGACATCAGAAGACATCCTGTACCCTCACCCGCTGTCACATGCAAAGGACATCAGAAGACATCCTGTACCCTCACCCGCTGTCACATGCAAAGGACATCAGAAGACATCCTGTACCCTCACCCGCTGTCACATGCGAAGGACATAAGAAGACATCCTGTAGAATCACCCGCTGTCACATGCGAAGGACACCAGGAGAAGATATCCTGTACCCTCACCCACTGTCACATGCGAAGGACATCAGAAGACATCCTGTACCCTCACCCGCTGTCACATGCGAAGGACATCAGAAGACATCCTGTACCCTCACCCGCTGTCACATGCGAAGGACATCAGAAGACATCTTGTAGAATCACCCGCTGTCACATGCGAAGGACACCAGGAGAAGATATCCTGTACCCTCACCCGCTGTCACATGCGAAGGACATTAGAAGACATCCTGTACCCTCACCCGCTGTCACATGCAGAGGACATCAGAAGACATCCTATACCCTCACCCACTGTCACATGCGAAGGACATCAGAAGACATCCTGTACCCTCACCCACTGTCACATGCGAAGAACATTAGAAGAAGACTACCTGTACCCTCACCCGCTGCCACATGTGAAGAACATTAGAAGACATCCTGTACCCTCACCTGCTGTCACATGCGAATGACATCAGAAGAAGACATCCTGTACCCTCACCCGCTGTCATCACATGCAAAGGACATCAGAAGACATCCTGTACCCTCACCTGCTGTCACATGCGAAGGACATCAGAAGACATCCTGTACCCTCACCCGCTGTCACATGCGAAGGACACCAGAAGACATCCTGTACCCTCACCCGCTATCACATGTGAAGAACATTAGAAGAAGACCTCCTGTACCCTCACCCACTGTCACATGTGAAGAACATTAGAAGACATTCTGTACCCTCACCCGCTGTCACATGCAGAGGACATCAAAACAAGACATCCTGTACCCTCACCCGCTGTCACATGCGAAAGACATCAGAAGACATCCTGTACCCTCACCCACTGTTACATGCGAAGAACATCAGAAGACATCCTGTAGAATCACCCGCTGTCACATGCGAAGGACACCAGGAGAAGATATCCTGTACCCTCACCCAATTTAGAGCGGGTGGGGCGGTTGGGAGAGGCACCGCTAGCAAGCAAGATACTGGTCATATATTTGCTTCTGAAAACGAGGCCCCCTCGCAAAGTTTTGGATGTATGTTTGCAGACTCACTGGAGGTAAAAGATAGAGAGGCTACCCGCCCTAAAATCAAAGCGAAAGTTTTGCCGCCGAAATTAAATAAAGGGTATGCACTGAGGAGTGCAAACCCAATTATAAGTGCTAGTGTTAAGGCAGGGAAATCAGTAGGGGAGGAAAGCGCGGATGTACGATTGATAAATACAGCGCATAGCAAATTAAAGAAACACACTAGGCCAGCCTATAAATTGGGGGCAGCAGGCAAGAAACTAATTGTTAATCCCTCTCTAAACGCATATTTCAAACCTGTTCCCAAGACAATTATACTCTCAAGAGGTTGTGCCCCAGTAGATATGGCATGTGGTGAGCCTGAAGTGAATGGGTTAAAGTCAGCAGATCCGCTAATTGAATTTAATAGTAGTTTGGGGGTCTTGGCAGACTATTTGAGCCCAAATAGATTTAAAATTTTGGAGATGGAAGCAGAAAATCAAATTGGTGAACATGCAGGTAGTTCTGAGCAGGGGGGCTCCTCTTCTACACCTGAGCAACTTGAGTCCAATGGGGTTTTAGAGAGTACGAAGGCTGAGAATAAAGTTTTGTTGGATGCAGCGGAGTCGGAGAGTTTGGTTATTGCTCTGCACAGGGGGTTTGAGGAATCTAAAGCAAAGCAAGATGGAATTAGAGAGGCAGCAGGGCTATTGGAAGCTAAGTTCGATGAGCTAAATCTACGTACAAACTCACTTGAGTTGGAGGTCAAAGCGATTCAAGGCAAGGTTGATGACAATAGTAAGGAATTAGAGCAGGTTAGATCTAGGGAGAAGGCTTATGAGGAACGTCTGGAAAAATTGGAAAATATGCAGCGGAGGAATAATTTAAAAATTTTGAAACTTCCAGAGGGGAAGGAAGGGGATGATTTAAAGGGATTCATTGTTCACCTACTAAAATCTGAGTTACAGTTAGAAGAAAGAAATGAGGAGATCTTTGCAGATATTCAAAGGATACATCGAGACCCTTTTAAAGTGAATCCAAACCGCTTGAAACCTAGAAGGATTTTGATAAATTTTTTATCATATGGTTTAAAAGAGAAAATCTTAGCAGCTGCATTGAAGAAGGGCTTATTGAATGTTGGTGAAGCGAAAATTGAGGTTAGGTCAGATCTCTCAGTGGTCACTGCTAACAGACAGTGGGAGATGGGTAAAAGAATTGAACCACTGAGAAGGTTGGGAGCTACAGTTCAGTTGAAATTTCCAGCGTTTCTAAAAGTAATGTGGAATAACAAAATGCATACTTTTAGAGCAGTGGAAGATGTTGACAGCTTTCTGGAGTATTGCCGCGATGGAGGTGTATAATATTTAGTATATATTTGTTGGCTTTACGAGTCATTTAGGTGAAAAAATAAAAAAAAATAAAAAAAAAAAGGATTAAGGTAGAATCAGCACGCTCACCGGAACCGACACTCGACAGGCCTTGGTTGGGCCTAATGTCAAGGGTTGGGTTTTCCCGGGAGGGGGGTGGTGTAAGAAAGGGTGGGGGGATTGGGTTGGTAGGGTTTAGGGAGGGAGGAGGGCAGGAAAATATTAAAACGATTCTCATGGGCTACTTTTTCACCTGGGTGGTAGATAGAGTGAAATGGGTTGGTGATGATGGAGGGTAGGGTATCGACGGTTACTTGGCTGTCCTGGAATGTTAATGGTTTAAGGGTTAAAGCAAGGAGACATAGGATCTTAAAATATTTGAGAGATTACCCAGCGAGTATTATGATTCTTCAAGAGTCCCATTTAACTGAGAATGAGAGTAAGAATTTTCTTGGTTCATGCCGGTGGTTAAATTTCGCTTATTTTACCCCACAGACGCTGGTAACAAAAGGCATTGCTCTGTTGGTCAGGAAAGGTTTAGATTGTGCAGTTGAAGGTAAGAAGGCAGATACCAAGGGTAGATGGCTAATAGTGAATTTGAAGATAGCTGGCCTTATCTATAATGTTATAGGCTATTATGGCCCAAATCAGGATGATGTGGGCCCGTTGGATGAACTAGCTAAAGAGATGATGGGTCTCACGGGCTTTATAGTTTTTGCTGGAGATTTTAATACAGTTTTGGACCCTATGTTAGATAGATCTCCGGGCAGTAGATCTCAGGTAAACAGCAAAATGGCATCTAGATTAAGGGGTTTGATGGAACAGTTTGGATTGTGTGATGTCTGGAGGCAGAGGGCTGGTAAGGATGAAGGCTATACCTTCTATAATAAAAAAAATATCGCCACAAATCCAGAATTGATTACTTTTTAATAGATGTCAGATTAGTGGATAAAGTTAAAGGTATTATGCATGTGGGAGTACATCTATCTGACCATTCAGCGGTCACTTTGGAACTCTCAGTTGGGACTCGTGACACAGACTCAGTTTGGCGATTGGATCGCACGATTTTGTATGATCTTGAGGCAGTGCAGTCTTTACAGCAGGAACTTATAGCATTTATTGAGCATAATGTGGGTTCGGCCAGGTTAGATATTGTATGGGAAACGGCAAAGGCTTTCCTCCGGGGTAGATTAGGCGCGTTTGGGGCAAGTAAGAGAAGGGATTACTTTCATGAAGTAAAATGCCTAGAACTTGAAATTAGGAAAGGAGAAGCAGTTATTGTAAATAGGGCGAGACCCCCGAAGGACGAGATAGTTAAAAAATTGGTGGAATTGAAAGAGAAATTAGCTTGTGTATTTGACAAGCGGGTAAAAGAAAAATGGGAGGCCAGTAAACTGGCACACTTTGAATATGGGGAGGGCACAAGCAAACTATTAGCTTGGAAAGCTAGAAAAGATCGGATAAAGAACACAATTAAGGAAGTGAAGGTAGGGGATACAGGGAACTCTGTGATAGAAACCAAGGACATTGTTGAGGCTTTCTATGGATACTTCAAGGAGATATATAGGGAGGACTTGGTCCCCGATATGCAACGGGTTGAAGACTGGCTAAAGGTTTTAAAGCCTCTGACCGACGACCTTCAGAATTTTTTAGATCAAGAAATTACACAGGGAGAAATAGAGGAAACTATCAGACAAGTCAAGACAGGCAAGGCTCCAGGCCCAGATGGCCTTCCTGTAGAAGTGTATAAAACGTTTTCTGAGTGCCTGTCACCATTATTAGTTAAGGTGTTTAATGGAGTTCTTTTTGGCACCATAGAACTTCCTACATCCTGGAACCAGGCGAATATAATTGTTATCCCAAAACCAGGGAAATCGCCTAAAAATATGGAATCGTATAGGCCTATCTCACTTTTAAACAGTGATTATAAATTGTTTGCAAAGATTATGGCAGATAGGCTGGCTAAAGTTATTCCTGGTATTATTCATGAGGACCAAAAGGGATTTATTAAAGGCAGGCATCTAAAAGAATTAAAGTTTTCCTTGATAGCCAGTATTGATGTTGCAGTAGATCAGAAATTGCCTCTCGCAGTGGTTGCTCTTGATGCCGCTAAGGCTTTTGATCGTGTAAACTGGCTTTTTTTTAAAGCTTTAATAACGCATCTGCAATTAGGAAGGAAATTCAGTCAAGCTTTAATATCACTTTACCAGTCCCCCACTTCTCGAGTATTAGTCAACGGAGTCTTGACCAAGCATATAAAGATAATGAGAGGTACCAGGCAGGGATGCCCTTTATCCCCGCTTTTATTCGATCTTTATATCGAACCATTGGCCTGCAAGATTAGACAAGCGGATACTATTTCTCCTTTTCAATTTCACGGTTGGATTAGAAAGATAGGTCTTTACGCAGACGATATAGTCATTTTTTCATCGGACTTGGATCAAACACTGGTTGCGATAGATACTATCACCAAAAGCTTTGGCGAAGTTTCAGGTTATTGTTTGAACACGGACAAAACTGAAATTATGTCTTGGAATTTGGCAACAGAGGGTGTAACTCTCAAAAAACAGATCAGATATTTGGGGGTCCAAATTACTCAAGACATAAAGCAACTCTCTACAATTAATTTTGTTAAAATCAGGAAAGACATCTCTGAGTTAATGAGGGGTTGGAGTCATCTTCCTTTAACTATTTTTGGCCGTGTAAATTTGGTAAAGATGATGGTACTGCCGAAGTTAACTTTTTTATTTGACTCTATCCCTCTTATGGTCGACAAGAATGGGCTGGCAAAGTTGCAGAGTGAGATAGGCTCATTCATCTGGTCATCCAAGGGTTCGCGACTATCTTGGAAAAAAATCAGGAGAAAATGTATTAAGGGAGGTCTCGCCGGCCCCGATTTTCAGATTTATTCATGGTCTTTCTTGCTTAAAAACTGCAGAATGCTTTTAGGTACCCCAGGAAATTCGGTTATTGGGCAATTATTCTCGGCTTTGTTGAGAACTGAGAAAATTAAACAGGCGGGCTTTCTTTATAAGTTTGCGGACCCAAAATACTTTAAAAAAGTAAGACTGAAGGTCTTAAGAGATTTAGCAACGATGTGGTATCGAGTTAGGAGGGCCATAAAAATTCCATATTTCAGTGCTGGAGCACCAATATGGGAAACCCCGGGCGCCCCAAATTGGTCGAAAGACGCATTGGCAAAGGCATTAAAATCGGAAGGCCCTCAGAAATGGGGCGAGCTATTTGTGGATGGAAGTCTACTTCCGTGGTCTATTTGCGAGCTAAATTGGGGCGAGAAGTTTTCCAAATTTAAATATCTTCAGATTCAGAGCTGGGCAGATGGGAAAGAACATCTGATTGGGCGTCATAATGATCTGGAAGAAAGACTGGCATCAGCTGTTAATATGAAGAGGTGGCGTTGTGGCATTGGGAGATTATTGAGATGGAAGATGGCCTCTTTCAACTGCCAGAGACCCTGTGGGGAGAGTGCTTGCCGAGGATCGCGGCAGAAGAACAATGGCAAGTAACTATGTTGACTCTATATAAGGTGGTTAAGTCTGCTAATTTAAGAAGGAATCAATTATTCACTCTCCACAGGGCCTACTGGACTCCAAAGAGGCTGGCAAAATTTAAAGATGGTGGAATTGTAAGATGTCCTAAATGCAACAGCCTCAATGAGGACGATATCCACATGTTTGTTACTTGCCCGGCTATCAAGGCCTTCTGGGATGCTGTAAGTAATCGTCTGTCAGTGGTGCTAAAGCGGAGTATTAAGGTAAGCCCTGAAGCGATTATTACAGGAAGACTGGACTTACAAGGTAAGGGCCTGGATGATGGTACTAAGTTGGTTTTTTATGCTATTTTGCTGGCCCGAAGGGAAATTTGTAAACTCTGGGTTTCTCCGGATCCTCCGACGGATCTGTCTTGGATTAGAACTATGAGAGCTATAGGTAAACTGGATATGGCAGGTCATTATAAAAAGAAGCATGGATTTTGGACTCTATTTTTGAAGCACTATGGGTGATGGCTAGGGATATAAAGTATTTAAAAAGAGGGATGTTTTTTTTGTTAGGATGTAAAATTAAGGTCCTATGATTAAGCTGCTTTGAATCTCTTGGAGAAAAATTTGCGTTGGAAGGATTGGCTTGGGCGTCAGCATTTTTATTCCTTTGCCTTCTAGTAAGCAATAAACTTTCTTCATAAATGAGATGAACACACCCTAGGGTGCTACAAAGAATGAAAGGGTGAAGAAGCGGCAGATGAGAATCAAAAAAAAAAAAAAAAAAAGACATCCTGTACCCTCACCCGCTGTCACATGCAAATGACATCAGAAGAAGACATCCTGTACCCTCACCTGCAGTCACATGCAAAGGACACCAGGAGACATCCTGTACCCTCAACTGCTGCCACAAGTGGAGGGCATTCGAAGGGCACATCATGTACCCTCACCTGCTGCCACACGTGGAGGGCATTCGAAGGGCACATCATGTACCCTCACCTGCTGCCACAAGTGAAGGGCATTTGAAGGGCACATCCTGTACCCTTACCCGCTGTCAACTGAGAAGAGTAAGGAGGGTCAGTAGGAAACCTAAATACAGGAGGTGTAATCGGTTTATCGCACTTAGACTGAGTTACTGGTGCATAAGTGTCCTCTGATAGATATATAGAATAAAGAGAAACAGACGGTAGTGTCCGACAAAATGCCCTCTACCCAAGGGGCTGCAAGATCCCAAGTCAAATGGGCTGAGCTATGTTGGAGTCGCGTCTGTTTTATGTCTATTCAATGTGACTCATACAGTTTTGTGTTAAATCTCAGGGGGTTGTCTGGATTTCACTTGTACTTTCCCTTACTATTAATTTACGCCCCCTAATTACATCCCGGCACCGCAGCGGAATTACCGCCACAGGGAAGGGGTTAATAATAACTATCCGTTCTCAGTCATCTGGTGGTGAAGCCTCACAACACAAGACAGAGAACACAAAACACAAATAAGAACTTCTCTGCCCCCCATGATCCCTCTTCCCTGAAAATCCTTCCCTTAACACAGGACCAAGACTTAAGACCCCAAAAGTTTTTTGCCGCTTCCCGTTGTCCCCAAATGTGACTCTCAAACAGGCTGCATAGTTGAGAGGATGCACAATGCAGCCACATTTTTCCCTTTATCTTGGTTCCATGGACAGAAGAACGGCCGCAGGACAGGGGGGAAGGAACACCCAGAGAAGGTGAAGAGCAGAGATCTATCCTGCACATTGTACATCAAGAGCTCGCCAGCCTCACAGTCCACAAAGATGCCTACTGCATTGAGATGCTTGCATGGCGTCAGTGTGGTCCAGAGGGGAGTGGTGGAAGCCAAGTATGCACCATCCAAAAGAGACACTATCCAGTATCCCTTGTCCAGTGATGCTGTTTCCTCACTCTTCCGTCTCACAGAGTCATCGCACACCCCCAGACTCCATCGTGTCTTGTTACCAACTCTGACTTCCCAGTAATGTCTGCCTGAGTTCAGTCTCTGTCTCCCCAGTACAAAGGGGAAAAACTCAAATGTCTGTGGATTATAGGGTAGATCCTGAGCGGTGCCTCCATAGCCGACGCTTCTTCCATCCTCCGACAGGATGAGGTGGGGATTGGCAGTGTCAGGATCCAGAGTCACCGGACCTAAAACAGAGAAGTATGGCTGAGAAGTCATCCAATCACAGCACCACCAACAGCACCTCACCCAATCATTGCGGTCTGCAGCCAGCCAATCATAGCAGCTGGAAAACATTAAACAAATTGTAAAGCAGTAACACCCAGCTAATAAAAGTGACATTAACTCCTCGCCCAGTCTCTGAGCGTGCTAGTCACATTTCACATGTGATTTAATTTAGAGGGATGAACGTCCTTGGATGGCAAATAAAGCAGTCCCATCCTTTTCCTCTTAGATCTTTTTCAAACTTTTAGCACCTTTCAATTCCATAAAACCCGATGGGTATCAATGAGTTCAACAAATGATAAATAACATAACAGAATGAAGCGTATGGCATCTACATCTACAGGTCAAAGGTTGTATGTTTCTGAGGACATATGAGATGGATGGATGGATGGATGAATTTGCTTAGGGCGATACATAATGTAAGTTGTGTGGACATATGATGGTTGGTGTGTTGCCATATGATATTTGTTAGACCGGTCAGTCTTCCCTTCCTTTTTTTTGCTGAAGAGCCTTTGTTCAGCTTTGAAGTCTTCCAAGTTCCTCCTGAGACAGCAGCGCCTACCTGGCCTTTGGAAGGTGAGTTTATCATTCACCCACTTTGTGTTGTATTTTTAGGCAATCTGTTAGTTACAGATTCCTTGTTTGAAGCCGTCATGTGCATCACCAAACTCTCTAGTGCTTTCCTCGCCATGCGGTTCTTGCGAAGACTACAGGTAGAGCAGCAGTTCTGGTTTGTATACCCTCCTCGCTGGCTTCTTTGCAATTAGCTACTGAGAGTTATTACTTTCTCACAAAACAGCAAGACCTTATATCTTTGCCTATGGTTGTTTGATTTTTATTGTCTTTTGTCGATCCTTGTATGTTATATTTTAGATTTCAGTTGTGTTAGACCTGACATAATTGGTCCGGTACTCCCCCAAACATTTTGCCTTCACCCCTCTTATTTTTCTGACTTTGTTTTCGTAGGCCTCAGCACTCCGTGCACTTTGCCACTGCTAACAAGTGCTAAAGTGATTGTGCTCACTCCCTAAAACATAGTAATATTGGCTTACACCTCATTGGCATATTGAATTTAATTATACGACCCTAGTAAAGTGGTATACAATAATCCAGGGCTGGTAATTTAAATGCTTTAAGTGGGCCTGCAGCACTTATTGTGCCACCTACTTAAGTAGCCCCTTGAAAAACTTCCCGGGGCTGACATTGCAGCCTGATGTCAGTGTTGAACTTTCAAAATCAGTTAGGAATGGATCACTTGACCTGAGTAACCAGGGTCTGTAACATTCGTTGAGATAGTCAATAAAACACCCTCATTCACGTACTCAAATCGTGAGGCGGTATATCTTGGTTCTCCGCCCTATGTTAAAAACGTGACAGCATCATCATAGGGTTTAGTTTTTGATGTATGCTTCCTCCATACGGAGGAGAACCACTGGTTATTGCAGTAGTGATCAACGAAAAAGTAATAAGTGGTGAATGTGTTATGGTGAGGTGAAGTTAAGTGTAATGTTAAAAAATCATGTTAACCTAGGTTAAAAATTATTTAATGGTCTAGGTTCAAGATTGTCTTAAAAACCAATTTTGTGCGTGTGTAGACTTATTATCAGTCTTACGCACTATAAAGTCCAAGGTAAGGTCGACATGTTTCAGCCCTTCGTTTGCCCGGGTGGGTCGGGGGGCTTTCTTCAGGACCTGTGTAGAATGTGAATTCTGTTTATTGTTACAGTTTTACTGAAATTGGGGTATACTTTTCCCGTTTCTAATGGTCAATTTGTACCTGTAGAAAGAAAGTGGGGGGAAGAAAACATATAGGGATGTCATGCTTCCAATCTTTAAAAGCTTGAAAAGCATAAAAAACATAAAAAATACACATGCTGTCTCTTAATGTTAAGTTAACATTGTGTACATGGGCCTAAATTGTGTCTCAATGAAGAAATTGTGAGAAACTAAGTAACTATGAAAAGGCAATTCTTTACATTCAGTAGTACTCAGAAATGGCTAGTCTTTCAGAGGGTACGAGTAGCACATTTTCAAGTTGACTATAAAATGGTACATCTTTAAGTTTGGCAAATTTTCAATTCTCTAAAAGGTGCATCCTGTCCGGCGTATTGCAACTCGTATGTCAGTCTTAGATTCTTTTTTAGTGGTTGGATGTCAGCGCTCTTAGTATGAGTACTGTAATCTTCTATGTTCAGGTAACACTAATTGATTAGTGGGTGCGAGTCTGTATAGATTTAGCTGTGCGTGATGTGGTGGAATTGGGAGTTTAGAGAGCTTTCGATCTTCAGTGGGAGTCCGTTTGTGGTAATGGACACTGCAGACATATACAGGGAACGCTGGGGTTATTGCCGTTCTACCAGTGGAGGCAAAGCCAGATGAGGTTTTGCTTATGTGCCCCAAGCTGGAGTTAGGCTTGGTTATGACGCGCTGTGGATATTAAAGCGAGCGCATAGTGGTGGGGTTGTGTGCCTCGTAAGGGTTGTGGACTACCTCATATATTAGTATGCAGTGTTAGTGCTGTTCTTCGAGAGGTGCCGGATGACTAAAAGCTTATATGCCTCAAGCCGTAAGCGCCTTCATTTTAATCACGCTGATTAGTTAAAGCCTGCGGTTGGTGGATGGGATTAGGGGCCTCCTCTGGGTGCTGGAAAGCCTTAATCGCTCGCCCGTGCGCCTGCGACGCCGGGCTGCGCAGCTGTGATTGAACCCGCGGTAGAGGCGGGTGACGCGGTTTTCTGAAATTACGCTGCGTGTGGTGTTAAAATAACGGGCGCACCTGAAAGTCCTCCAGTGCGGACTTCCTCAGATTGCCAGTGAGCACTACTGTCTGCTAAGGGAAGAGGTTGAAAAAATACAATTAGGTCCAGGGTGTGGACAATTGTTGTACGGTCTAGTGTCTCGTTCCCTCTGTGTCACGTGACACCCCGTCCAATCGGGACGGGCGGCTCCGTGACGCGGAGGGCGGTGGAGACACGGGACGGAGAGCGTTGGCGGCGAGCGGACCTCGCCGCTCCTCGTGGGCCATAATATCGGACTTACATGTTGTAATTCTGTGGAATAAAACTACACGCTGTTATCACCACCTACCAGCGTCCTCCCTGTTATTCGTGGCACAACAAATGGTGACGAGGGTTCCGGAAGCGGGGCCCACGAGTGTCTCTCCATGCCCTCCTGTTCTTGCTGATTGAAGCGGAGTCCTCCCACGTGGGCGTCTGCTGCTGAAGTCCGTCCCTGCTGCATCTAGTGACTGCCCTGCTGCCTGTCTCGCCTGCCTCCTTGCCTCGTGCTTCTGCCTGTTGCTGCTGTCTCCGGCCCTGAGTGCCAGGTACTTTCTGTTGCTGTGGGGTCTCGCCTGGCGGTGTCTGCGCCTTGCTTGATCCTCACTCCTCGTGCTTACGTACTGTCAAGGCTTTGGGTCCTGCTGCTGCGTGGGTGAGCCTGCCGTCCGCGCCACGTGTGCCGGGCGCGCTCAAAATGGCGCACGGAGGCAACATTTGTGTCCCGCCTCTCTTCTTGGAGGTTCCCGGCAAGCCATGCATGAAGTGGAAAAGCTGGTTGAGGGCTTTCGAGAACTATATTGTTTCCATTGATGGCACGGGGTACTCGGCAGAGCGGAAGAAGGCGCTGCTGTTCGGACTGCTGGGGAAGGCTGGGCAAGAGGTCTTCGACAGTTTGCCTGTGTTCGTGAATCCGCCTGGTGTTACCACTCAGCTCAACGCGTTCCAGGAGGCGGTGAGGAGGTTGGAGCTGCAGTATGCTGAAGAGACCAACATCATGGTGGGGCGCCACAAGTTCGCGCTTAGGAAGCAGGAAGAGGGGGAGCCTATTGAGGAATACATTGCCTGCTTGCGCGTTCTGGCCCAAGACTGTGAATTTGCGGGCATGACAAACACTTACATCAGAGACCAGGTGGTGTTCTACTGCCACTCCAAGAAAGTGCAGGAACGATTGCTGACATGCCGCGATCCTACGCTTCAGGAGGTGGTGGCCATTGCGAAGGCCATCGAGAGATCCCTGGTGTCCGCTGAGGAACTTGCCTAGACTAGCCACGCTGCCAATGTGTTTTATGTGCAGGACAGGAGCAAATCCGCCCAGAAGCCTCCTGACAGAGGGGCGAATGATAAAGGGGCGGGTAGGAAGCCGCTCGCTTGCTTCAGGTGCGGAGCGCTGGATCACCTGGCGGACAGTAAGGCTTGCCCTGCGCTTGGCAGGAAATGTACTAAGTGCAAGAGGGTGGGCCACTTTGCTGCTGTATGCAAGACCAGGAAGCCTGCTAGCAGTGTGAAAGTGAGTTCTGTGAGCGAAGGTGATCTCGAGGCGCTTGGGGATATAGTGCTCTCGATTGATGCTGAGGATGGGCGAGTGAAGGGGCCCATAGGCTCCGTAATGATCGGCTCTGTTGAGCTTCCGTTCACTGCTGATTCAGGTTCCCCTATTACCCTGATTTCCGACACTACGTTTGATGCGATGTGGCACGATGTGCAATTGCGGGTGACGGATGTAAACCCGAAAGCGTTTGGGGAGCAGGATATAGTGATGAAAGGGTACTTTCCCGATACCCTCACTTTCAAGGGGAGGGCCATCAATACTAAGATTTACGTGGCCGAGAAAGGGAGAAGCCTTGTGGGATGGAAGGATCTGGCAAAGTTGGGAGTGATGCTAATCCCGGGGGCAGCGGACCCCATTGTCCTCAGAGCTGACTGGGTCAATTCTATTCAGGCGGACGATGAACCGGGTGGGTTGTCCGGAGTTCTTGCAAAATTCAGCTCGGTCTTCGCAAATGAAGTAGGATGTGTGAAGGGCTTCGTGCACGACATTCAGCTGAAGGAGGGGGCGATGCCAATCAAGCACAAGGTCAGGACTGTGCCCCTGTCTGTCAGGGCGGAACTCAAGTCTGTGCTGGACAAGTTGGAGAATGAAGGGGTGATTGAAGGTGCCGGTGCTTCGGAATGGGTGTCCGCGATTGTCGTATCGAAGAAGAAAAGATCTGGAGACATCCGGCTATGCGTGGACCTACGTTCCCTCAATAACAACATCCTGGTCAATTGTCACCCGCTGCCCAACATTCAGGACATTTTGGCGTCGACGTCCGGGTCCCGATTCTTTACCCTGATTGATCTGAAGTCCGCGTACCACCAGGTCTGCCTCACCGAAGGCTCTAAGAAGCTGACCACGTTTGTCACTCCGTTTGGGGCGTACAGGTATGTCCGGCTGCCTTTCGGACTTGCCTCTGCTTCGGGGGTGTTTCAAAAGTTGATGGATCTGTTGTTCTGTGACATGGAGGGGGTTGAAGCGTTCCAGGACGATATCTTGATTCACACTAAGGACGAAGCGGAGCACCTGGTGGTGTTGGGCAAGGTGTTGGAGGTTCTGCGTGAGAAGGGGATGACAGTCTCCAAGGACACGTGCAAATTTATGGAATCCAAGATCGAATACTTGGGGCATGTCTTGACCCCGGATGGGATTGCTCCTAAAGAGGACCTGGTGAAGGCGATCAGAGAAGCTCCGTGCCCTGGCGACAAGGACGCACTGCGGTCTTTCCTGGGGCTCAGTGAGTACTATTCGAAGTTCCTGCAGGGGTACGCGACCACGGTGGAGCCACTGAGGGCCTTGCTGAGGAAGAATGTCAAGTACGCGTGGGCAACGGAGCAGGACGCGGCGTTCGAGGCCGTCAAGAGGGGTATCGCAGAGGCTCCGGTGCTGCAGCCTTACAACAAGGACTTGCGGAATGTGGTCACGGTCGATGCAAGTGCAAAGGGCATTGGGGCGGTTTTCTGCCAGTTCCACGGGCAGAAGGAGAATACCATCGCCTTCATATCCCGCTCGTTGAGCGATGCCGAGAAGCACTACAGCACCATTGAGCGCGAGACGCTCACCTGCGTTTGGGCGGTGGAGAAACTGAAGAACTACTTGTGGGGCAAGGTGTTCGAAATCGTCACGGATCACAAACCCCTGATCTACATGATGGCCGGCGAGGGCCGTGGTAATGGGAAGGCCAGTTCGCGGCTGCTGCGCCTACTGTCCAAGCTGCAGGAATACCACTTCACGATCAGGCACATCAAGGGTGGCCTCAACTGCAGGGCGGATTGCCTGTCACGCCTACCCGTGACAGGGGACGATGGTGGGTCCCTGGACGATACGGAGTGTGTGGTGGCCCTGGTGGATGCCACGACGATGTGCGAAGGTTCCATATCTGAAGAAGAGTGGCTCGCTTCTCAGGAGAAGGACGTGGTTCTCCGCACAGTGATGGGCCACATTACATCCTATTGGCCTCCCGTGCGGAATCTACACGGTTCCCTCCGGAGCTTCCAGCAGGTGAGTGCGGAACTCACCCTCGAGAATGGCTTCTTGAAACGGCATGAGCTGTTCGTCCCTCCGGAAGGTCTCAGGGGCAAACTGATAAGGATTGCCCACAAAGGTCACCCTGGCGGCACAGCGACCAAGAATCTATTGAAAATGTACTACTGGTGGCCGGGGATGTCCAGCGACGTCTGCGACTTCATAGACAGGTGCGAGCAGTGTCTGAAGGCGGACAAGCATTGGAAGACCAGCAGAGGGGAGCTGCAGAGGGTGGAGATTCCGGCTGGCCCATGGAGCAAGGTCGCCATCGACTTCGCGGGCCCGTTTTCACTGCTGCCGGAGGACTGCAGATTTCTCATCGTGATCACCGACTATTACTCCAAGTGGATACAGTACAAGTTCGTCCGAGAGGTTACCACGGACCGGGTGATTCAAGTGCTACGAAAAATCTTCGCTCAAGAAGGGCAACCGGAGGTCATGGTATCTGATAACGGCACCCAGCTGGTATCCAAGAAGATGATGGATTTTCTCGCCCACTCGGGGATCAAGCAGGAGAAGACCCCATTGTACAGCCCGAAGAGCAATGGGCAGGTGGAGAGAATGAACAGGTTCCTCAAAGAGGGAATCCAGCTAGCCCTTGCGTCCAATTTGGATGTAAAGATGTTTCTCGCGGACAAGGTGCACACTTACCACAACACTCCAAATGCCGTTACAGGCCACATGCCTTTCTATTTGATGAGGGGGAGACGGTGCACCAGTGAGCTTACCCCCAAATACAACGAGTGGTATGATGTACGAGAAGACACGGAGGGTGTACACGAGAAGACGCTGAGAGTCAGAGAGCCAATCATGGCTAAGCAAGAGTGTGCAAAAAAGTACGCTGATACCGTGAATAGAGCCAAAGCAAAGGAGGTGGAACAGGGAGATTGGGTCCTAGTAAAGAAGCCGCATAAGGTGATGAAGGGGGAGTCAGTCTTTCAAACTCTTGTACGTGTGCGGGAGGTCAGGAAAGGGGCAGTGTGTTTGGAAAGTGGAGGATGGAGAAGCAAAGATGACATCGTCAAGCTCAAAGCAGGCCAGGAAAACATCATTATGAATGGAGGCCGTGCGAGTGGGTCCAGGAATGACGATAGTGTACCTGAGTGGCAAGAGTACGAGGTTGTGAGCAGGAGTGAACGGGCGGATAATGGTTGGTTGCACACCCCGCCTGTTGACAGAGCTAGCAGAGGAGAATCAGCATGTCATGAGGAGGTGCGAGTTGAGACAAGTGGTGCCGGTGGGCGTGGTGGAACGAAGTCCGTGCGAGAGTGCGAAGGCAACCAGGGTGTCCAGGAGGGTACCAGATATAGTAGCACGCCATGCGCCGAGGGGCAACCTCGGTTTGTGACTCCTAGGAGGCCTACCAGATCTGTTAGGGCGCCCAAGCGCTTTGAAGACTTTGTTATGACATGATTAATGTTTGGCTGTTTATATTGTTGAAGGGGAGATGTTGTACGGTCTAGTGTCTCGTTCCCTCTGTGTCACGTGACGCCCCGTCCAATCGGGACGGGCGGCTCCGTGACGCGGAGGGCGGTGGAGACACGGGACGGAGAGCGTTGGCGGCGAGCGGACCTCGCCGCTCCTCGTGGGCCATAATATCGGACTTACATGTTGTAATTCTGTGGAATAAAACTACACGCTGTTATCACCACCTACCAGCGTCCTCCCTGTTATTCGTGGCACAACAACAATACGTTACGGTTTTGATGTCTTCCTCGAGGCTCCTCGTGTAGTACCTTCGGCAGGGTGCAGCGCGACTTGTGCTGGCTCTTCCCTTGGCAACCTGGATATGATTGGCCGAGGGAACCAGGGTGAATTTGTATCAGAGGATAGAAAAGGGAGAAAGACTAGAAAGTAATCGTCATGGTTACTAGGGTCAGGGTTTGTACTTATTATGAAGAGGTTATTATTAATTTTTGAAGACCATTTTTACTGAATTTTTTTGGGATGTTTTTTTACTCATGTGGCTATTTCTACTTTGTGATTCATGTTACGGGTTTAGCTCCCCAAACTCAGCCATGGAATATTATCATTGAGGCCTTGTGTGTTTCTTTTGAGGCGGTGGACCCATCTCAGTTCCTTTTCAAAGACTATCTTTTCTGCATTATGACTCTTGTTTTGTAGAGTTTCCAGGATTATCCACTTGAGGTCATTGATTGAGTGTTGAGTGATGGTTACTCATCTTTGTGGTGCTCTTTTTGCACTTTAAATTACTCCTGTGCTCACAGATTCTCGGTTTTATTTTGCGGCATGTCATCCCTATGTAGCGTAGGGTGCATGGACATGTAATCATATAAATTACATGTGTGGAGTTGCAGTTAGTGTGGTGTTTCATAGTCCAGTTTAAATTGGGTAGCAGTTGGATCATTTTTATAACATTGGTTAGATTGCATACAGAGCATGAGCCGCACGGAAAGTGTCCCACAATTGGGGGTAGATCCCAGAGTCTCGGGATGGGTTTATTTCTCATTGGTTGTGGCGGTCTTGTGTGGACTAGGATGTCTTTTAGGTTGCTAGTCCTTTTATTGGCAAATCTTGGCTTTGGCCAGTTCAGTGATCCGGGTGTTAAGATCCTCCAGTTTTTGTTGACAATCTTTTTGACTTCTGTGGAAATGTGGATTTTCCTGATCAGTTATGTCCCCTATCTTGGACCCCAACGGTTCTATGTGCATGTCACAAGTACATGTATGTTCCCTCCAGTTCCAGTTTCCAAGACGCAAACATATGTGCGTCCACCGTCAATATGTTCTCTGTCAGATCCGCCATCAATGGGCTGGATATTCGATTCCTAAGTATGAAAGGCCACCGACTTTATATGGCTAAGTTACTCCATTTTTACAGTTCAGGCAAGTAGGCCCGATTCTGTCCTCAAAGCCTCTCCCTGCTCTCTGTCTCTGACAGCTTCAGCTTGAGCTCGCATCTGTATCCATGAACTTTGTCCTACTCCCTGTGCAGCTAACAGTGCCTGCCTCGGCCAGTTTCGCCTGCCTGCCAAGAAGCTGTATTTCACCTTCAGATTATCTACTTTGCTCTTCAGCCGATGCATTCCTGTCTAGTGATTTAGGTAAACATCTCCTTTAGCTCACAAGCAAAGGACTCAGCCTTTCCGTCCTCCTGCAAGTAATTCATAGCCCTGTTGCCATGGAAAGTTTTCTGCCCCTCGCATCTCATATAGGCATTCAGACGCTTGTACACGCGCACACAGTCAGTATAGAATAGATTCTGTCCGAGAGTCCTTCCTTGTGGATAACATAGTTCTCTAAACATAGGATGTTAGATATGATTTGGGATTAGGTTGACTTGACCCCCCAGACTTCTCGTCTCCACATGTAGAGCTAAATGTCAAGTCCCCTTCACCCCCTAGTTGCACGTCAATCACACGTCATACTGCTGCGCGCGCATCTATGTCAAGTATTATCTTATAGATCCACCTATGTATGATAATCAGAGCCAATCATGTTTCTTTTTTGCTCCTTATTACGCCTAGTTTCAATTACGTATTACTATGTCATTTTCCTTATCAATTGTTACGCCTTTTGCATTCGTTTCATTGTAATGTATGACCTATAAAAGTTACTTCTTGTCAATAAAGTACTGTACTTCACTTCCTGAACCCTCGTGGTGACGGAACCTGAAGGCCGCCACTCGAGTCGGCCATTTTGGAATAAAGCCCATTCAGAAAATCTCTCATACCACGGATTCTGCCTCTTGTTATTCTGAGCTATTTTACTTTATTTTAGATTCCGTATGAAATTCAGTCAAGGTAAAAAGAATATTTACCACATAATGGCGCCCGAACAGGGACACTTTCTCATCTCACGCGCCGGCGGTGCGTTGCAGGCCCGGTCTCCTGCCACAGCTGGACGGACCATAAACGCGTACCAGCAGGATTTCCTGTAGCTCCCTCCGGTCAAGCGGGGGCGACTGAGGCTGCGATCAACCCAGACGAGGCGGTGAGAAGTGCGAAGTATCCCGACCAGAGCCTAGCTGAGAGAGCAAGATCCGAGGTATACAGAGGCCCACCAGGTTTTCGAAATCCCGATGTCCAGAGGGTCCGCTGTCCGCAGTCATCGAGTCCCGTTCATTCTCTGAGGCCTTCCGTTTCAAGGAGCTACTCGGTGAGTACCATCGCCGGGGAGGCGTGTTGACGCGCACATAGGTTGTGCCGGTCAAGACGGATTTGGGTACACAAATCCGGTCTGCACTGTTTAGCAGTGTATATGTACTGTTTAGCAGTATATCAAGTATTCCGAAGTATTCAGTTATTGTCAAGAATTCAGCTTGGTGATTAGTTATGCAGACTGTCATCATTGTCGGTCATTTTTAAAAAATGTTTAATGTTTAATGTTTAAAGTGTTCAAATGTCTTGCATATTGTGGTATGAATGATTGTTCATTGTTCACTGTTCATTATTGTGTTTTTTTCGTATTAAGTGAGTTCAAGAGTAAGTATCAGATCAGTTGTCAAGATGCCGCTCTTCTCGAAGTTAAGACAGATTACTACCAGAAAAGGGGTGCTTGAAGAAGCAGTTCCTATTCCTCCTAGGGACACTCCAGGGCATTTTATGTATCACAAGCATGGCTTAGACGCCATATTATTTCTTGATTTATGGGTAGATTATACCAAGGGATTACCGGAAAGTCAAAGGTGGCCCGCAGCGGGAACCTGGGATGCAGAGTGCATCATGAAAGTGGAGGAAGAGTTATGGAAAAGAAAAGTCAGACAGTCACAGAAAGACGCTGTTGAGTTATGGCGTAAAGAATCTCATAGACGTACAGAAAAAGCACGTAGACAAGAAGAGAGGAGTAAAGAAAGTTCAAAGGAAGTTCAAGAAAATCTATTAATTGAGGAAGGTATCCGAGTGAAATCAGAACAAATAGATAGACAAAGAAATGCTCTTATGAAAGGTATGTATCCCCTCCTAGCCGAAGGACTACCTAAGGCTGTTCCAGAGATGCCAAAAGACTTGCCACCCCCGTTATTTCCAATTAAGGTACATCCAAAAGGGCATCCAAGAACCGCAGAAGATGTTTTTCTTTCCTCATATCTAGATGACGCAGCTCCCGAGTATGCTAACCCCGCACCACATAGATCGTCTGGCGGAGGGGTTCAACGTCAGGATCAGGTATCTGTCCCCGTGCAACAGCAAGTCCCGACACAAGCTCCGGCAAGCACATCTGTTTCCGCATCTGTCCCCACAATCGATTCTACAGTGGTATCGACACCTATAGTTGCTGTGTCACGTTCGACGAATCCATTCACACCCGACACCCCAGATGGGGCCACGGGAGGTGCTAGCAATACCTTTACACCACCTAGAATAAATAAACTTGTTTTTCAAGAATCAGCGCATTCACGTACACCCAAATTCGTAAGTGAACGTACGCTTAAGGAACTCCTTATAGATTGTAGATATGATCCGGTGGTCGGTAAAGAGGACGAAATGGTCCTGGCATCATTACGTATCAGACGAGCCGCAGAGTATTTAGCGAGGTTACCAGGAATGATTACGCATCTAGATAAAATATATCATTTCGTCCAAACAGGGCGAGACCCAGAATGTATTAACAGAGCTATGGAATTCCAGAAAGTAGAGATACAGGGGGAACTGTTACGTTTCCTCATAAACTGTGTGATCAGAAATCAAGACCGTCCGGGGGTAGACCCGAATGCAATGCTTATGCTTACAAGATGGAGCCAGAATATATCAGAAGGGAGACACGATAAGAAAAACTGTATAATAGCCATGTGCCGAAAAATCCGTAGAGAAATAGAACGTATTCATGAGGAAAGATTGGAAACAGACGAGTTCGAGCAAGATGAAGTGTCCGAATCCGGGAATTCCGCAAGACAGTCAGAGACCATAGCCTACGTAGGCAGAGGAAGATCCTGTGATAATACTAGATGCTTTTCTGATCCCATACACTCTGTATGTCCAAATAATAGCAGAACGTATCCGACGCCTGTAATAAATCTGAAGTCTCCTGAACATTTGTTTCAAGCCGCAGATAAAATACTACGAGAACGAAGGGGTTACCACCTCCTCGATTCCATGGATGAGCAAGAATTAGCCAGATCAGCCGTTCACTGGATTGACAGTCCTGAAAAATACGGTGATGAGACCGTAGCACACACGTTTTTTAACCTCAGTGCAGATGAACAACGTTTAGCTGGAATCTATATGATTCAGCAACTCCTTATATTATATAAGAGCCAACATGCTGACCCTGGTCCTTTACCTGATATATTAACGGAACTACTCACGAACAGATGGAGAGGTTCTAGTAACAAGTTAATTAAAGAAATATTAGTGTCACGTAAACAGTATGTCCTTTTTGTAAGTCCGGATTCTTTCCCGCTGCCCCGCAGAGAAAGAACGCCGTATTATATGGATAGACAAAATCCCTTACGAGAAGTGCACCCAATAAAAGGCGAAGACAATCAGTTTCACCGTGTATTTGTATACACACCCATATCAAAAATTGAATTGTTAGAAATGAAGAAAGTAGTACCAAGTCATGACAAAGACCCAGCGGGTTTCCACCGAGAAATTAAGGACATGTTACTGATGGGAGAGTATACCTATCCTGATATTATGACGATATTAAAGGTGCTCTTACCTGCTGGCATTTATGAAAAACTGAAAGAAAAAGAGTGGGAAGTGGGAGACCAAAAGATAGATTGGACAGCATTAGAAACGGAAGAAAAGGCCCGAACTGCAGGTTCAGGGCTCGGGGATAAAGTCAAAGCATTACCAGGTTTACTAGTACAAGTACTGCCACGTTTATTAACTACGAAAAAGGAAGATTGGGGTGCAATCACGGCTTGTAAACAAAAGCATGATGAAGACACAAGTGATTATTATGCCCGATTTGAAAAATGTTTTGGAATAAATAGTGGTATAAAAACAAGTAGTGAGTCGTATCCACATTTATTTGTGACAAAATTAGTAGAAAATGCATTACCTCCAGTAAAGAATAGAATATTGAAATTCGAGAGTACCTGGCAAAGTAACACTCCGTCACAAATGCTACAAATGTTACAGTATCATCACAATAGAATTAGAGATGAACAAGAACATGAACAAAGACGTATGAAAGATACAAAAATGAAAATGCTAGTGTCTCAGACAGTACCGGCTGAAGGACATAAAAAGGGTATGACACAGTCCGATTCAGCAGGACCGGTAAAAGGGACCTGCAATTATTGCAAAAAGCCAGGTCATTACGTACACGATTGTCCAGTTTTAAAGCATAATATCGCCATAGGTAAAACACAAGAAAGATCACGGCCACTCAGACAAGATCAAAATGAACAAGGAGCTATGCCGCATTCCCAGGCCATGCCAGCCGCACAACAGCCAATACAGTTTGTGCCAGCTGCACCACCGTTGCCTGCTACTGCCACACAAACCACAACACGACAAATGTATCAGACTGCACAGTATGAATATCCTGAGTATCAGCGTTACGCATGAACCAGCCTAGAGAGGGAAGTTGACTTACCCCTTATCGAGGTTCCTGTAGATCAAGAAGGACCTTATGTACATAGTGAATTATTAGGTCAAGATAGAAAATTCTTACTCGATACAGGGGCAAGTCGAACAACTATAAAACGTAGTGAAGTTCCAGGGGCACCCCTCTCAGGCTCTCAAAATGTTTCCCTTGGTTTTTCAGGAAAACCTATTGTTAATGAAGTATCACAGCCTCTTCCACTTACGATAGGACCTTTGACACGAACTACAGATTTATTGCTTACTAAATCATGCCCAGAAAATCTGTTAGGAATTAAAACTCTGAAAGCCCTAGGAGCCATAATATGTTGTTCTCCGGAAGGAGTAAGGTTGTTTTTACGTGATTTTAAAGGTCACTATGTGTCTAGAGACATGGATCCCCGACTGCAGACTTTACCAGTGCATCTATGGGCACAAGGCCCTACTGATGTTGGTTGCATGAACATTACACCATACCGAGTTACACTCAAGGCAGGAGTGGTATTACCACGAATGCGACAATACAAGTTACCGCAAGATGCTGTAGTGGCTTTGCTGAAAATCATTGATGAGCTAATTGCCCAAGGAGTAGTTGTAGAAACAGACTCCAATGTATGTAATTCACCGATAATTCCGATTCTTAAACGAACTGATCCTACTGCTCCGCCAGTATACCGATTGGTTATTGATTTGCGTGAACTAAACAAGTGCATTGTGCCACAATTTCCTGTGGTCCCCGATATATCATCATTATTGACAGCAATTGATTCCG
Organism: Triturus cristatus; assembly: GCF_964204655.1. NCBI lineage: Eukaryota > Metazoa > Chordata > Amphibia > Caudata > Salamandridae > Triturus > Triturus cristatus. The sequence continues at coordinate 5,960,053 of NC_140585.1, forward strand.
AAGCAACATTCTTTACTGTAATTGATCTCAAGAATGCCTTTTTCAGCGTCCCAATAGATCCGGAAAGCCAATATTTGTTCGGATTCAGTTTAAATGGGCGCAGCTTTAAATTCTCACGCGCTCCCCAAGGATTCACAGAAAGCCCCAGCATCTACAGCCAAGCACTGAAACGAGAACTTGACAGTATCCACATGCCAGTCAATACTGCACTGCTTCAATATGTCGATGATCTGCTGATCACCGCGAGAAGCGAACCCGAATGTGAAAAGGCTTCTCTGACAGTTTTACATTTTCTAGCCGACAAGGGGCACAAGGTGTCTCCTTCTAAGCTGCAATTCTGTGTCCAGCGAGTTATTTATCTTGGTCACTCGCTGTCCAAGGAGGGAAGGCAGCTTACACCAGATCGCATCCAGTTAATTGCTAACATGTCAATACCCCAGACACAAAAGGAGGTGCGGGCTTTCATAGGCCTCACTTCATATTGTAGGCAGTGGATCCCTCAGTACGCATTTCTAGCAAAACCACTCATTCAGTTAACCACACAGGAGGCAGCCACATCGACTATTCTCCCTTGGACTCAGGAACATACACAAGCTTTTGAAAGCTTAAAGAAAGCTTTATGTCAAGCACCTGTTTTAGCAACACCATGTTATAGCAAACATTTTACACTCTTTGTTACAGAACGCGAAGGTACTGCCTTGTCAGTACTCACTCAGGAACAAGCAGGATCACGCAAGCCATGTGCTTATTTTTCCAGTACATTAGATCCCGTAGCTCAGGCTTTGCCCGCGTGCCTGAAATCAGTGGCGGCAACAGCTTTAGCAATCAGACAAAGCGATGCCATAGTGTTAGGACATCCATTGACAGTACAAGTACCACATGCAGTAGAAGTTCTTGTGAACCGAACACAAACACAACACTTGACCATAGCAAGACTTACCGGTTATGAACTGACATTGTTTCAACCACACATAGAGATCCGACGGTGTAATACATTGAATCCTGCTACACTTTTACCTGTAATTGGAACAGACCCACTAGCTCATGACTGTGTTGAAATTATTGAAATAAAGACGAAACCTAGACAAGACTTGACAGACGTTCCATTGTTAGATCCAGACCTGACATTGTATGTAGACGGATCGTGCATGAGAACAAGTACAGGAGATTTAGTGGCCGCGTATGCAGTCACAACAGACACTGAAGTTATTGAGACAAACTGTATAGATACTTTGTCAGCCCAAGCAGCAGAACTTATTGCTCTAACACAAGCCTGTATTCAAGCCACAAATAAGAAAGTTAATGTATACACTGACTCACGTTATGCATTCGGAGTTGTACACGACTTCGGCGTGCTGTGGCGAGAGAGAGGTTATTTAACCTCCCATGGTGCCCACATTCAGCACGGACCCCTCATTCATGCCTTGTTAGACGCCATACATCTACCCACTGCTATATCAATTATGAAATGTAAAGCACACACGAAGGTTACTGATATCATTTCTCAAGGCAATGATTTAGCTGACAGAACAGCTAAACAGACTGCTCAGAATCGCACATTAGACATGACAAAGCCAATAGTTCAGACACCAACACAGTGTATGACAATTAAGGATCCCGCACTTGACGTAATTGACATACAGACACATGCTACTGCAGAAGAATTAAAGAAATGGACTGAACTAGGAGGGATCCAGACAGATCAGGGATGGATGACGAAGGAGAAATCTGTATGGTTTCTTCCTGACTCTATGGTCCAAGCCATTATAGCTACAATTCACAGCCCGGCGCATTTAGGAGAGAAAGCTATGCTAGATAGCATTCAACACATTTGGTTCAATAAACATTTACGAGCAGCAGCTAAACAAAAAGTCCGTACCTGTATGATATGTTGTCAGTTCAACCCAGGAAAAAGTGTTCCCGTAGAACAGGGTGGATTCCAGACTCCTGATCATCCTTTTGAAGTGCTCCAAATGGATTATATCCAGATGGAACGATGTCGAGGATTCAAATATGTTCTTGTAGTTGTCTGCGCTCTCTCCCGATGGACTGAGGCGTACCCAGTATCAGATTACACGGCCCCGACTACTGCCAAACAGTTAGTCCGAGAATTCTTCCCACGGTACGGTTTACCACGTGTTGTATATTCAGATAACGGCCAGCCTTTCTCATCCGAATTAATGAAACATGTCTCACTTTTGTTGGGATATCAGTGGAAATTCCACTGTGTCCGACACCCCGAGGCAGCAGGTCTCGTGGAACGACATAATCAAATTTTGAAAATCAGATTGTCTAAAATATGTAAGGAGAAAGGTGTTGACTGGATAGTAGCCTTACCAGTTGCACTATTTTACATAAGAATGGTAGCACACTCTCGAACAGGGCTATCCCCGTATGAGGTGATCTTCGGAAGACCACCAAATATGTGGGGGACGCCAATACCACGTAAAATAACTGATGTTAACTGTGATATGCTAACAGATTACTTGGCTTCCTTGATGTCTGCACTACAATCTTGTCGTTCACAGGTAGCTGCAGCCTTTCCTGACAACACTGAGGTGAAACCCCATGACGTTGTTCCGGGTGATCTGGTGTTTGTGAGGAATTTTGATCGCAAGACCCAGTTGGAGCCCAGGTGGAAAGCACCGAAGCTAGTCCTGCTGACCACAAGAACAGCCGTGAAAGTTGAGGGCCGCAAGGGCTGGATACATTCCAGCCACATCAAGAAATTTCATGGACTATCCTCGGATATAGACACTGTGCCCTGCACTCCCTCACAGACTGATTCAAAACTTCCCTTTGTTGAGCAAAGTGACTCTCAGAACTATAAATTAAAGCTTAGGCCCAAACAGTCGAGCAATTTGATTGTTTAAGTCCTCTCCAAGGTGAAGCGGTTGAATTGTCTCTGACATGTATCCCTTGGACCTGAGTAGAGAAAATACCCGGGAAATGCTGAAACGACAGGCGTATTGTAAATCACTGCGTAGCTACTGTATGAGGACATTATTAATTCTGTTTTTATTGAGTCTTTTAATAATTATTACGAGTGTGATTTTGCACATATATCATCCTATTTCTAGACATGTTTATAATGTTGCTGCTGAACATTCTTTTAGTGACTTACCGCCACATGAATTATCTTATAGACTTGCGCTGCGCAATAACACTTTCATTAGTATGTTACATCATTCCCATCAGACTAGTAATGCCACCAATTGTTGGGTGTGTGGCCGACTCCCTCCCTATCAGAATAACAAAGGAGTTCTGCCTTTCTTTCCACATCCGTTCACACATAACGGCTCCTGTGGAGCATGGTTTAGTTTACTAAATTCCATAGACCCAGACACAGCAGTTTATCAACAACATTGGATATGGGGAAATCTAAATCTAGTTTTATTCAAAGTCTGTCACCCTAATAAGGAGGGTCACCCCAGTAGAACAGGGACTGATCTAGAAAATGAAGTGTATAAATTAGGTAATTTTACACCTAATCTTATGATTCTGAATGTCAAATCCGAAGTTGAACTAATTCTGCCCACTATGTCAGTATTTCCAGTTAAGGGTGAATTATGTGTAAGAAAAGTTGGTTCCATACATATGGGCCATAGCCAATGCGTTACTACAGTAGAATATAGTGATCAAGGTAAATCATCATTTAGAGCTTCTCGCCATTCTTACTTTATATGTGGTCAGACGGCATATATGCGTCTGCCTCTAGATTGGGATGGTACCTGTTACCTAGCATTCCTTTTGCCACCTGTTTTCCTAGCTCCTCCTGATTATTATCGAGATGTTCATTTAGTACACAATAGAGAGCGAAGAGATCTCCCAGTTGTCGATTATACTGAGACGGCATGGGACAAGTATGTAGATTTCAATAAAGGTATCTTTCCCTATATAGGTACAATATCAAATAGTAAGCTGATACGTAGACTAACCAAGACTCTTGAAGCTGTAGTAAACGAGACTATAGCCGCCCTAGGCAATCTGACAGAGGAACAATCAGTGATGAGAATTGTTGTTCTCCAGAATCGTCTTGTCCTTGACGTCATCCTGGCCGATAGGGGCGGAGCTTGCAGGGTCATCGGATCCAGCTGCTGCATATTCATACCAGAAAATTCGCCATCTGTATATAAAGCTATAACACGCCTTCATAAGATTGTGAGCCAGATACACGAGAATCCAGGCACTTGGACGTGGTCCGGGTGGTTTTGGAGTGTGATATCAGCCTGGGGATGGAGAGTTCTATCCTTCCTAGGTATTGGCCTTCTTATGCTCTTCAGTTGTTGTTTATGCCTGCAATGTGGACCAGCGATTTGTGGTCTGTGTGCCACATCATGCATTCCATATCAAGGTTCTCGTTCAAAATGCCGGAAGAAAAAGGAAGAAGAAATGATGCTCCATGAGCAAATCGATGGAATGATGAAGATTGATATCTCTTGAAGGGCAAGTAGGGGACAAGGAGGGAATGTGGAAATGTGGATTTTCCTGATCAGTTATGTCCCCTATCTTGGACCCCAACGGTTCTATGTGCATGTCACAAGTACATGTATGTTCCCTCCAGTTCCAGTTTCCAAGACGCAAACATATGTGCGTCCACCGTCAATATGTTCTCTGTCAGATCCGCCATCAATGGGCTGGATATTCGATTCCTAAGTATGAAAGGCCACCGACTTTATATGGCTAAGTTACTCCATTTTTACAGTTCAGGCAAGTAGGCCCGATTCTGTCCTCAAAGCCTCTCCCTGCTCTCTGTCTCTGACAGCTTCAGCTTGAGCTCGCATCTGTATCCATGAACTTTGTCCTACTCCCTGTGCAGCTAACAGTGCCTGCCTCGGCCAGTTTCGCCTGCCTGCCAAGAAGCTGTATTTCACCTTCAGATTATCTACTTTGCTCTTCAGCCGATGCATTCCTGTCTAGTGATTTAGGTAAACATCTCCTTTAGCTCACAAGCAAAGGACTCAGCCTTTCCGTCCTCCTGCAAGTAATTCATAGCCCTGTTGCCATGGAAAGTTTTCTGCCCCTCGCATCTCATATAGGCATTCAGACGCTTGTACACGCGCACACAGTCAGTATAGAATAGATTCTGTCCGAGAGTCCTTCCTTGTGGATAACATAGTTCTCTAAACATAGGATGTTAGATATGATTTGGGATTAGGTTGACTTGACCCCCCAGACTTCTCGTCTCCACATGTAGAGCTAAATGTCAAGTCCCCTTCACCCCCTAGTTGCACGTCAATCACACGTCATACTGCTGCGCGCGCATCTATGTCAAGTATTATCTTATAGATCCACCTATGTATGATAATCAGAGCCAATCATGTTTCTTTTTTGCTCCTTATTACGCCTAGTTTCAATTACGTATTACTATGTCATTTTCCTTATCAATTGTTACGCCTTTTGCATTCGTTTCATTGTAATGTATGACCTATAAAAGTTACTTCTTGTCAATAAAGTACTGTACTTCACTTCCTGAACCCTCGTGGTGACGGAACCTGAAGGCCGCCACTCGAGTCGGCCATTTTGGAATAAAGCCCATTCAGAAAATCTCTCATACCACGGATTCTGCCTCTTGTTATTCTGAGCTATTTTACTTTATTTTAGATTCCGTATGAAATTCAGTCAAGGTAAAAAGAATATTTACCACACTTCATTCGAGGCTATGTTGTATGTGCTGACAAAGGTTACTAAATCCTTGGGCGGTTCCTTTTGGTGTGATCTCGAGAAGGCTCTCTCTCAGTTGGTTTCTTGCCCTCTTTTGACATCGCTTTGTCTTTTCTGGATAGTTTCGTATTTTGGGTTTCTCACTCAGATCCCACGCTTGATTTTTGTAATCTTCTAGTTCACTACAATTGCGTCTCAGACGTAGGAACTGGCTGTATGGGAGGTTGTCTCTGAGTGGTCGAGGGTGGAAACTATTGTAAGAGAGCAGGCTGTTTCTCGAAGTCGGTTTAAAAAAAGTCTTGGTTTTGATCATGTCATTCTCAATGTAGATGGTGATGTCCAAAAAAATCGAGGTTTTTTTTGTCTGCAGTGTAGGTAAATTTGAGGCACTCATCTCTTGTGTTTATCCATCTGTGGATGTCAGTTAGAGTTTCTCTGTTACCTTCCCAAATCAGGAGGATATCATCTATGTAGGGCTTCCAAAAATGTATCTTTGGTAGGAAGGGGTTGGTCATGTTTGTTATGTATGTGTCTTCAAAGTTACTCACATAAAGTCCGGCTACACTTGGGGCGAATGTGCTGCCCATTGAAGTGCCGTGACATTGTTGGTACATCATGTTGTCGTATTCGAAATAGTTCTCTGTCAGCACTAGTTTGCAGCACTCTAGGACAAAGTATCTTGGTGTTTTGAAATCCCATTCTTCACTGAAAAGTAGGTCTTCCAGCGTTTCAAGTGTTTTCTGTTGGGGTAGGCTCGTATAGAGACTCTCTACATGAAGTCCGACTAGTAGCATTCTTTCTTCTGAGTAGGTTTGTTCTTTCAGGAGATTTAGTAGGTCTCTTGTATCTTTTAGATATGTAGGTGTTCTTTGTACCAGTGGTCTCAGATATTGGTCGGCAAATTGTGAGAGTGGTTCTAGGACAGAAGCGATCCCTGAAACAATTGGGTGTCCTGGAGGTGGTTTTCGTTCTTTGTGGATCTTTGGTAACAAATAAAAGTAGGGGACTCTTGGTGTTGTCAGGAAATCTGCCTCATTCTTTGAGATCCAGTTATTCAACTCAGCCTCATTGACCATTAGTTCAATGGTTCGCTGTAGGCGTTTTGTGGGATCTATGGTCATTTTTTTGTAGAATTTCTCATCTGGTAATAGTTCCAGGCACTGTTGTTTATATCCTTCTTTTTTGAGTAGGACAATAGCGCCTCCCCCCCCTTGTCTGCCGGCTTGATCACTAATTCCCCATTATGACGTAATTGAAGTTGAAGTTGAAAGGAATTTATTTAGCGCTCTATCACCAAACGGTTTCTTGGCGTTGTAGACAGGAAACTAAAACCTGAGAGAGAAAGAGAGGAGAACATTTAAGAGGGGTAGGCTAAAGAGAACAAATGAGTTTTGAGTTTGGCTCGAAAGTCCAAGTAAGAGGGGGTGGATCGGATCACAAGAGGGAGCGAGTTCCAAAAGAGAGGGGCAAGGGTAGAAAACGGGGGACCTTAAGAAGAGACTGGGTGGAAGAACGAAGGTCTCTGCAAGGAACATATGCAGTTATTTTAGATCTAACAAAAGCAGGGGCAGTACCAGTAAGGGACATGAAGGTCAGGCAGCCTATCTTGAAGAGTGAGCGTTCCCTGATGGGAAGCCAGTGTAGAGTCCGTAGTACAGGAGTAATGTGACTAGTTTTAGGAAGCCTGTAGATAAGGCGGGCCGCTTGGTTCTGGATAAGTTGCAGACGACGACATTCATATGCGGGAATGCCGGCGTAAAGGGCATTGCCGTAATCCAGACGGGACAAGATGAGTGCCAAAATGATGAGTTTAAGAGCTTCGGCAGAGAAATAACGAGAGATTTTGCGAATGGTTCTAAGGGCCATGAAACACGAGGAGACTACAGAACTAATCTGAGGACGCAAGGAGAGGTCTTGACTAACTTTAATGCCCAGAGTTTTCACAGCAGCTGAGGGTACTGGAGGAGAGCCAAGAATGGGGGGCCAGAACGCAGAAGACCAGGGGCTGGAAAGACCTCCGAAGAGGACCAACTCGGTCTTATCGGGGTTCAGTTTCAATTGATTAAAGTTCATCCAATTGAAGATGAACGTAAGAGTGGAGTGTACCTTAAAGATAGAGTCGGGGGAGGGAGAGAGATTGAAAATGAGCTGGAGGTCATCGGCGTAATTAAACGCCATGACCTCCATATCCTGTAAAGCAGGTGAATGTAGAGATTAAACAAAAGGGGAGATAGTGAAGAGCCCTGGGGTACTCCGCTGATGACGGGGTTAGTGGGATTAAGAAAACCCTCTAGGCGAACAGCCTGAGTGCGGCCGGTTAAGAAAGAGGTGAGCCAGGCCAGGGCCGAACCCCGCAGGCCGGCGCCCCCGACACGGTCGAGAAGGATGGGATGATCGACCGTGTCGAAGGCGGCAGAAAGATCGAGGAGAACTAGGGCCTGGGGGGAATTGATGTCGGCACTGCGCCTGAGCTCATCTACTACAGAAAGGACAACAGATTCCGTAGAATGAGCTGGCCGAAAGCCAGCCTGATTAGTAGCTAAGAGGTGGTGAGTTTCAATGTAGTTGGAGAGTGACGTGGTAATGTGACTCTCCAAAATTTTATTTAAAAGTGGCAACAGTGAGATGGGTCTGAAGTTTGAGGGTACAGCAGGATCGGCACCAGGCTTTTTGAGAATAGGAACAACAGTAGCAGATTTGAACAAATCAGGTACAATACCGAGGGCGATAGAGGTATTAAGGAGGGTAATAGGAGGGGCCGGACAGCGAGAGAAAATATCTCTTAAGATGTATGCCGGGCAAAGATCGGCAGGGGAGCCCGAGGTGACTTTGCCCAGGAGGATGCGGAAGGTCTCTTCAGAGATCAAAGGGAATTGGTCAAAGAAAGAAGGTGGTGGAGGTCGAGGGGGACAGGTAAAGAAGGCGGGTGCCATGGGGATATTCTGTTTTATGATGGCAATCTTTTCAATAAAGAAATCGTTAAGATCGTTGCACAGGGTTTGGGAGGGGATGGGCCTAGGAGCAACTCTATTAGAAGCAGAAAGTTCGTGCACAATTGTAAAAATCTCCTTAGGTGTATTAACCGCCAGATGAATTTTCTGAGAGAAATATTCCTGCTTGGCGGAGAGAATGGACTTTTTTTATGCTTGCAGAAGAGTCAGGTAATAGAGCTTGGCATCGGAACAGTATTTGCGGCGCCAAAGGCGCTCCGCCTGACGGAGTGCAAGTTTCTGAGATTTAAGGGTATCAGAAAACCATCTATTGGCATCATGAGGGCGGCGAATTCTAACACGTCTGAGTGGAGCAATCTGATTGCAGGCTTCAGAGAGCCAGGAATTAATAAGGGCTACCTGCTTATTTAAGGGAAAATCAGTCAGGGTAGGAGCCGAAGAGGCTAAAGAAAGACCTAGGGTGACCATATCTACTCTGTTCCAGTTACGAGGATAGATGTTTTTTGGACAGGGAGGAAGGTTGGCCTCTGCCAGAGAAGCAGAAAAAGTGATCAAAAAATGATCAGACCAGACGCAAGGGGATATATTAGGTGTGGAGATAGGTAAATTGACAGTCCAGACCTGGTCAAATGCCTGTTGTTCTGTCCTCGAGATGTTCATGAAGGGTTTCTTTGTGTGGTCTTTTAGGTTCTCTATTTCTTTCATTTGCGGCGTAATTTAGTGTCTCCCTCTATGATTTGTTCTTCCTGGTTGTTAAAGAAAGCTTTTAGTTTCAGTGTCCTGCAAAAACCTGCCATTTTGCATTGGCGTTTGAAAGTGTCCAGAGGAGGGGTTAGGTTGTTAGGTTGTTAGTACGCTATCTGTTAAGTTGATTATAAGCCCATTGTGCTCGTCCCTGGTTTTGCACTGGTCATGCTCCTTGTGTGGACCGGTCGTTCCTGGTCCATCCAAGTTACTCCTTTTCGTCTGGTTCTTTGAATGATCTGCCCTCTCCCTAAAAAAGGCAGTCTTTGTGTGTAGTTCTGGCCCATCGGTGGTGGACCTGGAAAGTATGGGTTCATCCATCCGTTGTAGTTTGGGTTAAAAGGTTGGAAAGCCCCTAATTGTTGTTGGTTTCCATAGTAAGGTGTATGCCAGGTGTTTGGTCTCCGGCAGTTTTGGCGTCTGTATTGTTCTCTATTTCTTGGTGCGATCATATCGTCACTGCTCCAATCTGAGTCCTCTGATGAGGTCCCACCAGTGGAGTTATTGTCAGACATGGTATCTGGGGCCTTGTAGTCTTCTGTGCTGTATGGGTGTATTTTCTCCATCGAGAACTTTTTAAGGTCTTTTCCCAGTTTTTGTATCTTCTTTTGTGTGATGTACTCCTTGGTTTGGTTCATTACACTGTGATATGGACCATATTCTTTAATTTGGCTTCGCTCACTTGGATTTTGATAGTTAGTGCCTCTGTCAGTCTTGTAGCTGTTTTTATTATGAGTACCAGGTAGTCTCTCGTGCACTTCCATGAGATCGCGGACCAATCCTTCCGGAAGGCTAGGTCTTGGAGGAAGATTCATGGGGTGTTATTCACCCAAAGTCCTTTGGGTGCCGCATTGGCGCGGAGATATTCCGTCATAATAATGCCATGGATGGCAGTTCTCACTTGTTCTTTTTTTATTTCAGATAGCTCATCCCAGTCATTTGTTTGAGCGAAAGTTTGAGTCAGGTCATTTTCTTGTAAGGCGGATGATAAGGAATGAATTGTATTTATTTCTTCAATTGAGTAACTAAGGCCTAAGTTCTCAGCCATCTTTTGTTTGGCCGCTCCTCATTGAACTACCAATTCGACTTGGCAAAATAACCCCCTTGCCAGGCCTAAAACTCCCTTTTTTTAACTATTAGTCACCCCTAGAGTAGTCCCTAGACAGCCCATAGGGTAGGGTGTATTGTAATTAAAGAGCTGGCCATGCACTTTTAAGTTTTACATGTCCTGGTAGTGAAAACTCACCAACTCATTTATTACCGTGAGGCTTGCCTCGCCCATACGATAATACTGGGTTCCTTTATTAGATTTAATGAGTGATAACGTTTTGATTGGGAGCAGATAGAAAAGTCATGTTTGGTATCTGCGGAATTATAATCCTCTTTAATGGTAAAGTCAGATTTTAAGTCACAAGTGTGAAAATGTCACTTTTAGAAAGTTGGCATTTTCCTATCCTAACCATTTGGTGTCTGCAGCCTGTTAATGGGTCACGGGACTGGGTGTAGATGTCAATTGGCCTTTGTGTATTCCTTTCAGACAGCCACACAATAGAGGGACTAGAAATGTCTGGATGAGCCATCACAGGCAGGATGGGAGGGCAGAGGTGTGCACAGCCCCTCTTACATCTGCATAGGTTGTGCTCTGCCGCCACAAAAAGGGCCTAACAACCATGTATTGTCACTGCAGGCAGCTTGGAGCCAAAGAGGAGTCAGGAAATTCCATGCACTTAAAGGAACCTTAACAGAAGCTTCTCTTTATTCCAGAAGGACACCAGGGTATATAAATAGGACCTTCAGACCCACTCTTCTGTTCATTACTAGACCTGCTGCTGTGACCTGCTGTGTACTCTGTCAGACTGCTGCTATACCTGGAAGTACTGCTTTGCTGCCGGAGTCTGCCTGAACCCTCAGAAGCCAGCCCTGCTATTGAGCCCTGCATCTTCACCTGCACCCAGCACTACAAGAAGTGACTCAAAGGAATAGTTTGCTGGCCTCCTGTTCAGAGCCACAGGGTGAGGAAATATGAATTTTTATGGTCAATTGTGTCCCCTATCTAGACCCCAACGGCTCCATGTACATGCTACAAGTACATGTATGTTCCCTCCACTTCAAGCTATGAAGACGCAAATACAATTGTGTCCAACGTTAATATGTACTCTTTAATATCTGCCATGGATGGGCCAGATATTCCGTTCCTAAGTATGCCTTGCCACCGTCTTTATATGGTATACTTTTCACGTTTTCCAGCTCTGGCAAGGTAGGCCCTGAATTCTGCCATCGAGCTTTTTCCTGCTTCTGCCTCTGAAATGCTCCAGCCTGGACCTGCATCTGTATCCATGAACTTTGTCTTACTTCCTGCGTGGCTAACGGTGCCTAGCCCGGCCTGTTGCCTGCCAAAACTGTATTCAGCCTTCAAGTTATCTGCTCCGTTCCTCAAGAAATGCATTCCTGTCTAAATAGCTTAGGTAAACATCCCTCTAGCTGCAGAGCAAAGGGCCCGGCCTTACTGTCTCCGTGCAAGTAATTCATGACTCTCGTTACCATGGTAGGCCCATGCCCCCTCGCATCTCATGTAGACACTTAGACGCTTGTACACGCACTAGCAGTCAGTATAGAATAGGATCTGTCCGAGAAGATCTTTCCTTCTAGATAATATAGTTCTTTAAACACAAGATATTAGATATGATTTAGGACTAGGTTGTCCTGACACCCCAGACTTCTGTCTCCACATGTAGGGCTAAATGTCAAGTTCCCTTCACCCTCTAGTTACACGTCAATCACACGTCATGCGGCTGCGCGCGCATCTCTGTCATGTATTTTTGCTGACTTTGCAGGATTCTCTTATGGATCCACCCATTTGTGTCACCATCATAATGACGTTTTTAGTATACGCCTCTATGCACGCCTATTGTATCGCCTTTTCTATTACGTATGTGTATTCTTATCAGCTGTTACGCCTCCTGCATCTGTCTTTACTGTAATGCATTACTATATATGCCCTAACCTGTCAATAATGTATTGCTGATCCCTTCCTGAACCTTCGTGGTGACGGAACCCGATTGCCTGGTTCGAACCATCATTCCTTTGTAAGGAATAAATACCCTATTATACCCTCGAATACCACGGATTCTGCCTCTTATTTTTACTGAGTTATTCGTATTGTATTTTACCGCATAAATTAAGTCTAGGTAATTTAAATTTACCACATAATTGGCGCCCGAACAGGGACACCTCTCACACCCCACGCGCCGGAGGTGCGTTGCAGACCCGGTCTCCTGCCACAGCCGGACGGACAATTACGCGTACCCGCAGGATTTCCTGTATCTCCCTCAGGCCAACGGGGGCGACTGAGGCTGCGATCAACACCCAGACGAGGCGGTGAGGAGTGCGGAGAATCCCGACCAGAGCCTAGCTGAGAGAGCAAGATCCGAGGTATACAGAGGCCCACCAGATTCCGAAGTTCCGAAGTATCTAAGTCACGAGTCGAGTCCAGTCCAGTTTGGTCTAGTCCAGTCCAGACTTCCGAGGCCTTCCGTTCCGTGCTTCCCGGTGAGTACCGTTGCTGAGGACGCATCTAGACGTGCACATTAGTTTGTGCCGGTCAAGACGGGTCTGGGTACACAGACCTGGTCTGCACTGTTTTAGCAGTGTATCTGTACTGTTTAGCAGTACATACAGTATATTTAGTATTATGCAGTTAACTAGTTTTATTCTAATTATTATTGTTCGTTCTAAAATGTTTTGATATGTTTTAAATGTCGTGGTATGAGTGATTGTTCGATCTTCATTGTTGTGTTTATTGTAATTATTGTGTTCAAAAACCGAGTAAGAATTAAGTAACAAGGTTCAAGATGCCGTTATTTTCAAAATTAAGACAGATAAAAACTAGAAAAGGGATACTCGAGGAAGCTGTTCCTATCCCACCTAGGGACACTCCAGGGTACTTTATGTACCATAAACATGGCCTAGATGCCGTATTATATCTTGATCTATGGGTGGACTACACCAAGGATTTGGCAGAGAGTCAGAGATGGCCCGCTGCTGGAACATGGGATGCAGATTGCATCATGAGAATAGAAGAAGCGTTATGGAAAAAGAAAGCCAGACAGTCACAGAAAGATGCCATTGAACTATGGCGTAAAGAATCACATAGGCGCACAGAGAAAGCGCTCAGAAAGGAAGAGAAAAGTAGGGAAGATTCAGAAAAGGCCCGAGAAAACATATTAATTGACGAAGGTACCCGAGTAAAAACAGAACAAGTAGACAGACAACGAAACACTCTTATGAATGGTATGTATCCTCTTCTGGCCGAGGGTTTGCCTAAGGCTACTTTGGAGGTACCAGAAGATCTGCCACCTCCGTTACTCCCGATTAAAGTACATCCCAAGACCGCAAAAGACATTTTCCTTTCTTCCTATTTAGACGATGCAGCCCCCGAATATGCTAATGGTGTGCAGCCACGCACACCACCCGTTAACGACACTCAACCCCAAAATCAGCTGCACTCACCTCCGCAGCAACAAACTCCTACTCAAGTTCTAACAATTCCATCTGTTTCTACAGTCCTTCCTGCACCGACACTCTCTACCCTGCACCCAACAAATCCTTTTGGACTTGGCACCTCAGGGGGTGCGACAGGAGGTTTTTCCACGCCACCGCCAAACACTAGATTGACTTATAGAGATTTCGCATATCGACGCACACCCCAAAGAATATCAGACAGTATATTAAATGAGCCTCTTTCCGATTGTAGATATGATCCAGTGCCAGGAAAACACGACAGAATGTTGCTGTCTTCAGTACGTTTGCGACGAGCTGCAAACTATTTAATGACGTTACCAGGAATGGTTGAACATCTAGACAAAATATATCGCTTTATCCAATCAGGGCAAGGTCCTGAAAGTATTGCCGAAGCCATGGAATACCAGAAAGTAGACATACAAAAATTACTGTTACGCTTTTTTATAAACTGTTTGATCAGAAATAGAGATAGGCCTGAGGTAGATTCGGAGGAAATGCAAGCACTTACCAAATGGGGTCAGAATATAACAGACGGGAGACATGATAAACAGAAGTGTATAGAAGCCATGTGCCGAAGGATCAGAAAAGAAGTAGAACGAATACATGAAAACAGAGTAGAAGCAGATAAAACTGAATCAGAGGAAGAGGAGGAGGAACAGTCAGAAATGAACACAGGACAATTCGAATTACCAGCTAAACAAATGATAGCCTATGTAGGAAAAGGAAGATCTTTTAATAAGACAATACGTCCGATACATCCAGAATGTAACAGAATTTTTCAAACAGTTATTACAAATCCAAGGACCCCTGAACATTTATTCCAGGCTACTGATAAATCACTTCGAGAACGAAGGGGGTACCATGTGCTCGATTCTATGGATGAACAAGAATTAGCTAGGTCAGCAGTACAATGGGCTGACAGCTCTGAAAAATACAGTGATGATGCGCTAGCACACACGTTTCTGAATCTTGCCCCAGACGAACAGCGTTTAGCTGGTATATACATGATACAACATCTCCTTATATTATATAAAGGCCAACACTCCGATCCTGGTCCCCTACCTGATATATTGATAGAACTACTCATGAACAAATGGAGAGGTCTAGGTACCGATCTAATTAAAGTAATTCTAGAATACAGACATAGATATAGTGCCTTTTTGTGCCCAGAACATGATCCAGCTCCTTCCATAGAGAGAAACCCGTATTACATAGACAGACAGAACCCCCTACGCGAAGTACACCCAGTCAGGAATGATGACAATACGTTTAGACGCGTGTTTGTGTACACGCCCATAACCAAAATAGAACTATTGGAAATGAAAAAATTAGTGCCCAGCCATGACAGAGATCCAGCAGGTTTTCACCGTGAACTAAAGGACATGTTACTCATGGGTGATTATACCTATCCTGACATTATGAAAATATTGAAAGTATTATTGCCTGCCGGTATTTATGAGAAACTCAAGGAAAAAGAATGGGAGGTGGGAGACCAAAAGATTGATTGGACCGCATTAGAAGCTGAAGAAACTAACCGGACTGCAGGCGTAGGGCTTGGGGACAAAACAAAAGCATTGCCAGGACTATTAGTACAAGTATTGCCACGTTTGTTAACTACGAAAAAGGAAGATTGAGGAGCAATCTCAGCTTGTAAACAGAAACCCGATGAAGACACTAGTGACTTTTATTCCCGATTTGAAAAATGTTTTGGTATTAATAGCGGCCTGAAAGCAAATAGTGAGTCATATCCACACCTTTTTGTAACAAAACTAGTCGAGAATTCACTGCCGCAGGTTAAAAACAGAGTATTGAAAGTTGAGAGCACTTGGCAAGCTAACACTCCTTCACAAATGTTACAAATGTTACAGTATCACCAGAATAGAATTAGAGAAGAACAAGACCACGAACAAAGACGTATGAAAGACACGAAAATGAAAATGCTTGTTGCTCAGTCAGTTCCAGCTGACGGTCATAAAAAGGGTGCGACACAGTCCAGTAATTCAGCGGTTCCCGTTAAAGGGAGATGCAACTATTGTAAACAGCCAGGTCATTATATAAACGATTGTGCAGTTCTGAAACATAATATCTCTACGGGTAAAACTAAGGAGAGACCGCGTCCGCCTAGACAGGATCAGATCCAACAACAAGTACCTCAGAATATACAGCCTATGCAAACTGCACAACAGACCGTACCACAACAACAGCCACAGCCTATTGCCGCAACACAGAACACGACACAACAGATGTACCAGTATGCACAAAATGACTATCCAGAGTATCAACGCTACACGTGAAATAGCCTGGAGAGGGAAGTTGGCTTACCCCTTATTGAGGTTCCTGTAGATAAAGAGGGTCCCTATGTGCAGAGTCAAGTATTAGGGAAAGACAGAAAGTTTCTACTCGATACAGGGGCAAGCAGAACAACTATAAGTCACGATGAAGTCCCAGGGGCACCCCTCTCAGGCTCACAAAATATTTCCCTTGGTTTTTCAGGAAAGCCTACTATTAACGAAGTATCGCAACCACTTGCATTTACAGTCGGTCCATTAACACGGACTACAGATCTATTGCTTACGAAATCATGCCCAGAAAACTTGTTAGGTATAAAAACATTGAAAGCTCTAGGAGCTATAATATGTTGTTCTCCGGACGGAGTACGACTATTTTTGCGTGACTTTAAAGGTCACTACGTGTCTAGAGACATGGATCACTGGTTACAGAATCTACCTGCACATTTATGGGCGCAAGGCCCCACTGATGTAGGTTGTATGCACATTACACCATATCGAGTCACACTCAAAACAGGAGTGGTACTACCACGAATGCGACAATACAAATTACCGCCAGATGCTGTAGTGGCTTTACTGCAAATCATTGACGAGCTCATTGCACAAGGAGTGGTTGTAGAAACCGACTCCAATGTATGTAATTCTCCGATTATTCCGATTCTTAAACGAACCGACCCAAAAGCACCCCCAGTATATCGATTAGTTATTGATCTGCGAGAATTGAATAAATGCATTGTACCACAATATCCCGTGGTCCCAGATATTTCTTCATTACTGACAGCTATTGATTCAGAGGCAACGTTCTTTACTGTAATTGACCTCAAGAACGCCTTCTTCAGCGTCCCAATCGATCCGGAAAGCCAATATTTGTTCGGATTCAGTTTAAATGGACGAAGTTTTAAATTCGCACGCGCACCTCAAGGATTTACAGAAAGTCCTAGCATCTACAGCCAAGCACTGAAAAGACAACTTGACAGTATCCACATGCCTGTTAACACTGCCCTGCTTCAGTATGTCGATGATCTGCTGATCACCGCCCGAAGCGAACCCGAATGTGAAAAAGCATCACTGACGGTTTTACATTTCTTAGCCGACAAGGGGCACAAGGTGTCCCCTTCAAAGCTGCAATTTTGTGCCCAGCAAGTTGTGTACCTAGGGCACTTGCTGTCCAAATGGGGGAGACAGCTCACACCTGATCGTATCCAGTTAATTGTAAACATGCCACCACCCAAGACACAAAAGGAGGTACGGGCCTTCATAGGCCTCACTTCGTACTGCAGGCAGTGGATCCCCCAATATGCATTTTTAGCAAAACCACTCATTCAATTGACAACCCAGGAGGCAGCGACATCGACTGTCCTCCCTTGGACTCCAGAACATACACAAGCTTTTGAAGACTTAAAGAAAGCTTTATGCCAAGCACCTGTGTTAGCGACACCATGTTACAGTAAGCCTTTTACACTCTTTGTTACAGAACGTGAAGGTACTGCTTTGTCAGTACTCACGCAGGAACAAGCAGGATCACACAAGCCATGTGCTTACTTTTCTAGCACATTAGATCAGGCTCTTCCTGCGTGTCTGAAATCAGTTGCAGCGACAGCTCTAGCGATCAGACAAAGCGATTCCATAGTACTAGGACATCAATTGACAGTACAAGTACCACACGCAGTAGAGGTTCTCTTGAACCGGACACAGACACAACACTTGACTATAGCACGACTGACAGGTTACGAACTCACATTGTTCCAGCCACACATAGAAATCAGACGTTGTAGTACATTAAATCCTGCCACACTTTTGCCATTAAGTGGAACAGACCCACTGGCACATGATTGTATTGAAGTCATTACTATTACGACGAAACCCAGACAAGACTTGACAGATGTCCCATTACCAGATCCAGACCTGACACTTTATGTAGATGGTTCATGTATGAGAACAAGTACAGGAAAGTTAGTGGCCGCTTATGCAGTCACGACAGACACCGAAGTCATTGAAACAAATTGTATCGACACATTATCAGCTCAAGCAGCAGAGCTTATTGCTCTGACACAAGCCTGTATTCAAGCCAAGAATAGAAAAGTTAACATATACACAGATTCACGTTATGCTTTCGGAGTCGTACACGACTTCGGAGTCCTTTGGCGAGAGAGAGGTTATTTGACTTCTCACGGTGCCAACATTCAACACGGTCCCCTCATTCAAGCTCTATTAGATGCAATACATCTGCCTACTTCAATATCTATCATGAAGTGCAAAGCCCATACAAAAATCACCGATATTATTTCCCAGGGTAACGACCTAGCAGACCGAACAGCTAAGCAAACAGCACAGAATCAGACTCATGCAACTGACTTGACAAAGACAATAGTTCCAACGCCGACACACTGCATGACAGTTAAGGATCCCGCTCTTGATGTAATTGACATACAGACACATGCTACACCAGAGGAAATAAAGAAATGGACTGAATTAGGAGGGATCCAAACCGATCAGGGATGGATGACGAAGGGAAAATCTATATGGTTTCTCCCCGACTCAATGGTTCAAGTTATCATTAACACAATACATAGTCCAGCACATCTAGGAGAAAAAGCTATGTTAGACAGTATTCAACATATTTGGTTCAACAAAAACTTACGAGCTGCAGCCAAACAGAAAGTCCGAACTTGTATGATTTGTTGTCAGTTCAACCCAGGTAAAGGCGTACCTGTAGAGCAGGGTGGATTTCAACCTCCCGATCACCCTTTTGAAGTCCTCCAGATGGATTATATCCAGATGGAACGATGTCGAGGATTCAAATATGTCCTCGTAGTTGTATGCGCTCTTTCCCGTTGGACAGAGGCGTATCCCGTCTCAGATTACACTGCCCCGACTACTGCCAAACAATTAGTTTGTGAATTCTTCCCACGGTATGGTTTGCCCCGTATCGTGTACTCAGATAATGGCCAGCCGTTCTCATCCGAGCTAATGAAACACATTTCACTCTTGTTAGGCTATCAATGGAAATTCCACTGTGTCCGACATCCCGAGGCAGCAGGTCTCGTGGAACGTCATAATCAGACCCTGAAAATACGACTTTCAAAAATCTGTAGAGAGAAAGGTGTCGACTGGATAGTAGCCTTACCGGTTGCACTATTTTACATGAGAATGGTAGCACATTCTCGCACAGGGCTATCCCCGTACGAGGTGGTCTTCGGTAGGCCACCAAATATGTGGGGGACGCCTATACCTCGTAAAATAACTGATGTTGATTGTAATATGCTGACAGATTACCTTGCTTCCTTGATGTCTGCACTACAATCTTGCCGTTCACAGGTAGCTGCAGCCTTTCCCGACAACACCGAGGTAAAGCCCCATGAAGTGGTTCCGGGAAATCTCGTTTTCGTCAGAAATTTCGACAGGAGGAGTCCGTTGGAGCCTCGCTGGCTACAACCAAAGCTGGTTCTCCTAACGACGAGGACAGCAGTAAAGGTCGAAGGTCGCAAGGGTTGGTTACACTCGAGTCATATCAAGAAATTTCATGGACTACCGTCTGAACTGAACTCTCAACCCTGCCCCCTTTCAGAGACTGATTCAAAACTCCCCTTGGTTGAACCGACCGAATCTCAGAACTATAAACTGAAACTAAGGTCTAGCAAGTCAGACAATTCGATTGTTTAATTCCTCTCCAAGGTGAATCGGTTGAATTAAGTCTTTGACATGTATCCTCTAGACCGAATAAGAGAGAGAAATAGACAGAAACAGCTCAAGAAACATGCATACTGTAAATCACTTCATAGTCACTGTATAGTGACATTGTTGATTATGTTTTTTCTAAGTCTTTTTATTATTGCTGCAAGTATACTGTTGCACATGTACTATCCTATTTTCAAGCGTGCTTACAATGTTACTGCCGAACATTCTTTTAGTGAACTACCTCCACATGAGTTGTCCTATAGATTTGCGCTGCGCAACAACACATTCATTAGTATGTTACACCATTCCCACCAGACCAGCAATGCTACAAATTGTTGGATATGTGGCCGACTCCCTCCCTATCAGAAATACAAAGGAGTTCTGCCTCTCTTTCCATATCCGTTTACACACAATGGTTCCTGTGGAGCATGGTTTAGTTTGATTAACTCTTTAGATTCAAACACCGTAGTTTACCAGAGCAACTGGGTATGGGGAAACCTGAACCTAGTTTTGCTTAAAGCCTGTTATCCTAACAAGGAGGGACTTCCCGAAAGAACAGGAACTGACCTAGAAAATGAAGTATATGGATTAGGTAATTTTACACTTAACCTCATGATTCTAAATGTTGAATCTGAAGCTACACTAGTCTTGCCTGCGATGTCCGTATTACCAGTCAAAGGTGAATTCTGTGTAAGAAAGAATGGTTCAGTACACCTGGGTCATAGTAAATGTACTACTGTGATCGAATTCAGTGATAAAGGCAAGTCTACATTTAGAGCTTCCCGTCACTCCTACTTCATCTGTGGTCACACCGCATATATACGCCTACCCCTAGATTGGGATGGTACCTGTTACATTGCATTCCTTCTGCCACCTGTTTTCCTAGCCCCTCCTGATTATCATAGAAATACCAATCTAGTACACCATAGACCCCAGAGAGATATCCCGATTGTTGACTACACCGAAACGGCATGGGAACAATATACAGACTTCAATAAAGGTCTCTTTCCTTACATAGGTGTTGTCTCAAACAGTAAACTGATACGTAGATTAACCAGAACCCTTGAAGCAGTAGTGAATGAAACTACCTCTGCCCTAGGCAACTTAACAGAGGAGCAGTCTGCGATGCGGATTGTTGTTCTCCAAAATCGTCTTGTCCTTGACGTCATCCTAGCAGATAGGGGCGGAGCTTGTAGGGTCATCGGATCAAGTTGCTGTGTTTTCATCCCAGAAAACGCGCCATCCGTATATAAAGCCATAACTCGTCTTCACAAGATTGCAAACCAGATACATCAGAATGCAGGCACCTGGACATGGTCCGGTTGGTTCTGGAGCGTGTTGTCAGCCTGGGGATGGAAAGTCCTATCCTTCCTAGGTATTGGCCTTCTCATAGTATTCAGTTGCTGCCTATGTCTGCAATGTGGACCAGCGATTTGCGGCCTGTGTGCCATATCGTGTATTCCACGTTCAAGTTTTCAGTCAAGATCCCGGAAGAAGAAAGAAGAGCAAATGATGTTACATGAACAGATTGATGGATTTCTGAAGATCGATATTTCATGAGGGTCCGTAAGGGACAAGGAGGGAATGAGGAAATATGAATTTTTATGGTCAATTGTGTCCCCTATCTAGACCCCAACGGCTCCATGTACATGCTACAAGTACATGTATGTTCCCTCCACTTCAAGCTATGAAGACGCAAATACAATTGTGTCCAACGTTAATATGTACTCTTTCATATCTGCCATGGATGGGCCAGATATTCCGTTCCTAAGTATGCCTTGCCACCGTCTTTATATGGTATACTTTTCACGTTTTCCAGCTCTGGCAAGGTAGGCCCTGAATTCTGCCATCGAGCTTTTTCCTGCTTCTGCCTCTGAAATGCTCCAGCCTGGACCTGCATCTGTATCCATGAACTTTGTCTTACTTCCTGCGCGGCTAACGGTGCCTAGCCCGGCCTGTTGCCTGCCAAAACTGTATTCAGCCTTCAAGTTATCTGCTCCGTTCCTCAAGAAATGCATTCCTGTCTAAATAGCTTAGGTAAACATCCCTCTAGCTGCAGAGCAAAGGGCCCGGCCTTACTGTCTCCGTGCAAGTAATTCATGACTCTCGTTACCATGGTAGGCCCATGCCCCCTCGCATCTCATGTAGACACTTAGACGCTTGTACACGCACTAGCAGTCAGTATAGAATAGGATCTGTCCGAGAAGACCTTTCCTTCTAGATAATATAGTTCTTTAAACACAAGATATTAGATATGATTTAGGACTAGGTTGTCCTGACACCCCAGACTTCTGTCTCCACATGTAGGGCTAAATGTCAAGTTCCCTTCACCCTCTAGTTACACGTCAATCACACGTCATGCGGCTGCGCGCGCATCTCTGTCATGTATTTTTGCTGACTTTGCAGGATTCTCTTATGGATCCACCCATTTGTGTCACCATCATAATGACGTTTTTAGTATACGCCTCTATGCACGCCTATTGTAACGCCTTTTCTATTACGTATGTGTATTCTTATCAGCTGTTACGCCTCCTGCATCTGTCTTTACTGTAATGCATTACTATATATGCCCTAACCTGTCAATAATGTATTGCTTATCCCTTCCTGAACCTTCGTGGTGACGGAACCCGATTGCCTGGTTCGAACCATCATTCCTTTGTAAGGAATAAATACCCTATTATACCCTCGAATACCACGGATTCTGCCTCTTATTTTTACTGAGTTATTCGTATTGTATTTTACCACATAAATTAAGTCTAGGTAATTTAAATTTACCACAAGGGACATAAAAGTCTCCCACCATTTTGAACCCACACCTGAGCCCTGAACCCCCAAGAGGTGTCCCCCCAGTCCTGGATCCTTGGTTGTGGTGCTTAAGGTACCTAGATAATCAATCCCCTAAACTGAGGACTTTAGACAAAATTTGGCCAAAAAACCTGCTTTGAGAACCAGGAGAAGACTTGGACCCACCTGCTTGCTTATTCGCCCGAGTTGCATCGTCAGTCTGATTGACTTCACAGTTTCCCCGCTACGTTCTTCTCCGAATCAGCAAATCCTCTTTAGCAGTCCCTATTCAGAGGGGTATTCAACTTCTTGGAACGCACTTTGGCTACAGCTCTCTGCCTTGTCCTGCTGGAGTTTTTTGACTTCTTGTGGGAAATGGAACTTTCTGGTTGGCTGAGCTGATGCCCTAGCCAGACAGACCCTTCCACTCTTGTCAGGAGTGTGTAATTACACTCATTATATAACCTTTGATCACCCAAGGGTAGCTTGGCACGGAGCAATCAGGCTGATCACAGAGGTAATGTGTAAAGCAACGGCATAGCACTCACAATAAATATACTGAGCGTCACGAAAGACACTTCATACGTGATATATGTAAATAACGTTTTGAATTCAACATACACAATAATGTACACAATATACTTCTGGGTATAAATCATACTTGGAAATATTACTAGCAGTACTAGGCCCACCTGTGTTGAAATGACTTCAGTGGCATTCACACTTGGGAAAGATCCTACTCTACACCCTCCCCCCCCGGCACCCTTATACTGTGCATCACGTTGTCCAACTTAGGCCCACCCTAGCAATTCTTATAATTCAATACCATGCAAGGTGCCCCGCAGGTCACGATATCAGGAATACGTGCTTACAAAGAATGATAACACTTTTAAGCCGCACTGCGGGCTGGAGGCCACACAGGTAAAGCCAATGTCACAAGTAGCGTTCTTCTGGCAAGTAATCCACATGTAGCACAGCACCGCCGGCCGGTGTCATGAATCGCAGGCAGTTCGCTGACTGTCACTCCCACACACACACACTCACTCAACATAAATACACGGTGCAACGGATAGCAGGAAAGTTTGTATAGAGCGAGCTTGTACACATTCATACCCAGCACCAAAACGTGGTGCAACTGATATCCGGCCGCACAATTGGTAACACACTGCTGATGCTGTGGCCCCAAGCCTCCCTCCACCCTCCAACTCACCCCAACTACCCTACGCCCACAAATTAGAGATAACCAGCCCTCCCACAGATACTAGACCGCACGTAGCCAAAGTCACACTTAGTCAGGGTCCCTGGGAAGAAGGTGGGGGTACGAAGCAGGACTAAATAGGAGGGAGTCATTAAATGGGGCGTTTGGCCATCATTTAGGAAGTTCACCCACAGGATGCGGAGCAGAAGCAAGCTGAGGGTAATAGTCGATCACTCAAAAGGGTTCCACCAGGGGCCTTCAAGTACCAGCCCAGTTCTATGAAGCACAGTGGGGAGGGGTTATGGAGTCTCTTGACCCGCTTCCGATCATTGTCAGAAGCATACCTTTGACCTCGTCCGTCACTCTCAATACCCAGGCCGGTTAAGGGGAACAATAACTGGCCGCAAAATGTTGTCTGGGCCCAGTGGAGGAGAGCGCAGTTGGTCCGCCGCACTAATGGCCAAAAAGGAACAAGCAATGGACGGGAATTTAGCTGGGGAGCCTCTCGGAAGGAAGAGGCACCACACCCAGCACATGTCGATCAGAGTCGCACCCAGGCACTCTGGGCACAACGTCTGGTGTGCAATGATATGAACTGCACCAGGCAATTCTGGTCTCACACAATGAACAGTTGCAAATTCCCTACCTCACTGGAAATAAGGCATAACATCCGGTGAGCGTTGAAACGGGGCGCACAAGAAGATACCAGCAACACACAACAATGACTTGCAAATTCCGTATCTCCCTGGAAATGAGGCACAACACCTGGTACAAGTTGATACTGGCCATCCAGACAAGACCGGTAACGCACAATGAAGAGTTGTACATTTCGTACCTCCATGGAAATGAGGCACAACTCCTGGTGTGCGTTGATACTGTAATAATCACAAGAGGGAGTTATCCCTCAGCAAATCAGTGAATCAGCAAGGAATATGAAAAAGGAAAAAGAAAGAAAGACAAAAAAGGAAAAAATGATTCCTTTTTAAAAGAACCCTCACTCACCAACCTAGTTGGTAATATGCTTCATCATCGGGTTCCCACCGAGCAGCCGAATGCCACTCGGGTGTGCTTCGATGCCTGATTACAGCGGAGTGGGTTGATGTTTAGTGACAAAGTGCAAGTGTGTGAAGAGGAAAAATGAATAAAATTGTCTTTATTGTTCCCTAAAATGTATATAATGGAGCAATAAGACAAGGTTAAAAACAGAAGAGGACGCATATGTAGGTTAGATTGACCTATGGCATACAAACAGTGAAAATACTGGAAAAAGACATGGTCTACATGTTTCAGCCTTCAAATGTCAGTGTGGGCTTTTTTCAGGACCACAATAGTGACACAAGGGGTATGCACACGCTAAGGTGCACCAGTCTCTGAGTCACACACACACACACTACCGCCTACTTACGGTACTCCTTTCAGCCTTCTGTTAAAGGCGCACTTAGCTGGAAAACAAATGTGTACAATCATCTGTAATCTTAATAGTATATTGCGCTGTATGGTTGTACAACACAGACCATTCCTTGATCATCATCCGCATTCCTATGGACGTGCATGAAATATATGGCTATGGTGGTAGGTGTACACATCGTGCATACATACCGTGCATACAACTCACATGGTGACTTAGTTGTTTCAACACACGTAGTGACTAAGTGGTCAAACCCACGTAAGGTAGTAGTACTCAGCCCCCATTGAAATAACATACCCACACCTATAATTTAGCTTCTGGATGTCAGTGCGCTCAACATTGGTGAGCATAACAAAGTATGGAGATTATGCTCTAATTTGAACACACACGCACACCAAGTACAGCCGTACTTGTGCCTGTGTATATACAGGACAAACATGGAGGAGAGTTTTGAAATAAACCAAGGGATCCATAGCTTACAAATGACTAAAATTAGTCGGACCCCGTGGAATTCGCGGGGGGCCTCGGTTATTGTCAAACTCTGTGGGGTAAAGGAGAAAAAATAATGAGTAGCATACTGTTAGTTCTCATACCTGGTTGGAGCTCCTGGTTGGAGCTCAGTCGAGATGGAGGAGGCAAAAAGCATAGTCGAGGTCACTTACTTGGTCAAACCGAACTGCCCGCCATCATACCTAGAAACCTTCAGCTCGGAATCCAGAGAATACCTCAGTCCGTGGCTCTGGCATTTTTCAATGCTACAAAGGGACACGTGTAGTCGCACTTCTGCGTTTGTGACGTGGCACGTACCCCCACGTGAAGACGTGGTGGGCGTGTACTCACGGCTGCGGGTGAAAGAAGATTGCAATCCCGCGAGTTCAATAGACAAGATATAAACATCAAATCGAGTGAATGTTGACAGATAGAAAACAGATTCAGTGTTTGGCAATTAAAATGGTTGGGCTGATAATGGTGTTATTATCGCATTTATGACACTATCGCTTTTATGACACACACTAGTTATTTCAGGGAATTTCTCAGTGCGTGTTGATGATAATGTGTCAATAAAGTTATATTGTGTCAATACTTCGTCAGTACAAAGCAAGGGCTGAGGATTCAAGTTTACCTCTAAGCTAAACACATTAAAAAGCTCTTTCAGGAAGGAGTGTCTGATGACCCAAGATTGCTTTTTAGAGACATAAGTGTGCCTTATGTATGTACATACATTCAGTTTGATTGTAATTGTAGCCTACAAGCACGTTGATACTGGCCATCCAGACAATACGGGTAACGCACAATGAAGAGCTGTGAATTTCGTATCTCCATGGAAATGAGGCACAACTCCTGGTGTGCGTTGATACTGGTTGCACTGTGCAATTCCGATCACACACACAGATGCAAGTTCAGCAGTGCCACACAAGGTAGAACGCAGCAATTGTACAGGCACACCCTCACTTCCGAGGGTTGCACCATTTGAATAGGACACTGCATGCAGTAAGCATGCAGTTGGCGTGTTGCACAAAAGAGATGCAGCACAATTGACGAGCAGGCCACGCTGGATCCCACAACAGAATCCACTCACTACCAACAAAACTGTTATGTGTGTGGAGGTCCCCACGATGCGGGGGCCCCACTCCTTTGATGCAGTCAATGCTTTTCGGGCTCCGCACAAGGCAATCCGGTCTCCAGGCCCAATTTTTAGTTCCACACTCACATTGCACTACCAGCTGGGATCCAATAGACAATATGGGCAATTAAGAGGGTACCGCTATCCAGGTGACACAAGTGGACAGTGTGGGTCCCACATGGGAGGTCTTTGATGTCCATGAGACCTTCACAAGAGAACAGGGGCAAGCCAACAAGGCCCTTGGACTGCACTCTTCGGGTGCCACACAGCAGCAGGCAAACAGCCCATGCCAGTAACTATTCAGCAAGGGCACACGGTCCCTTTCAATGGCAGTAATCCTCTTTGTGCACAACAGATTCCTCTGGCAGTGTGCATCACGCAGGTCCAGGTTATCAGGTCCCATGTCGCCACGGGTGCATTTCTGCCCTGCTGAAGTGTTATACTGTAGTCTGCCTTTGAATTTGGGGGTGGGTCAGAGTAGGCCTGTGTGGAGCTCGTAGAGTTTCACTCTGCGGAATTCTGCAGAGTTCCTGAAAAACTCCAACAAATTCCGCGGAGTAAATCTTTACCCTGGAAACTCCCGTACAATGAATATTGTGCTCACCAACACCTTACTGAATACACCTATGCCAGCAAGGTGCAAGGTTAGAAGGAAACATTGTTGTCAAGCCCCAAAAAATATTTTAAAAAGCATATCTCCAAATCAGTGAATATCTAAGCCTTAGGTAGTTGGCAATACATACAATATCTTGAACTTACTCTGAAGAGCTGTGAGAAACTGGGTTCTTGTTGCAGCCCCCCCTCACAATTTTAGCCTGGCTTCTGATGCCACTTTGACTGAGGTGAACTGGGTCACTGCTAACCAGGTTCCTAGTACCATGATCTTACCCTACAAATGTACGACAATTAGTGCAACTTCAGGCACCACTGGTAGACCCTAATGCATGTTACCCCTGGTACCCAGGGCACGTGTACTGAAGAGGGTCCCCTGGGGCTGCAGCACTGGTTGTGCTATCCCTAGTACGCCTCACCAAGGCCACGCTCTCTGCCACTGCAGGCTGCGTGTCTTGGTGCAGAGAAATCTGAAGAGTCAACAGGGCACACAACCCAGTGTGCCATGCCACCCATACATTGCATGAGATGTAAATGAAATTGAATGAAATAAAATTATAATTTGTAATGTGCACTAATACCCAAGGGTGTCTAGGCGCAGACAATATGATTTTTAAAAGGGACTAACAGGAAATGGGAAAGGCTCATTCTATTTGTTAAACAGCCTGGTTTGAAAAAGTTTGCGAAAAATGAGAAGATTGATTTCTTTCTTAAGTGCCGAGGGCAAAGAATTCCACAAGCTCACTGTGCCTGCCACAAAACCTCTCCCCCCTAAGATGCAGCTTTTGTCCTTGTAGTTACAAGATTAAAAGAAGATGCCGAACGAAGCTGCCTTCTAGAACATACCACAATCTATATGTAAAATAATCAGGACCAAGCCCATGTAGTTGCTTTAAAGGCAAAGCAGAGGGACTTACATTCAATTTGCCTTCTAACTGGCAGCCAATACAATGTTGCCAGGGCATTCGCCACCGATAAATATTTAGAGATGAGGTGCCACGCCCAAACAGAAGCATCTCAGTTTTTCCTACGTTCAGCTTGAGACAGTTTTTGGACATCCATTTTCCAACTTCCTGTATACAGTCATGAAGTCTAGAGGCAGTGCAGACTTCAAGAAAACATGGGGCCTGGCTGTAGAGGGCTAGCACCGCCTGCCCGTACGCTACACCCAGATGCAAGCTTCAAGCACTCAAGGGACCCTTCTGTGGGAGGGGTTAGTACTGCCTGCCCGTACGCTACACCCAGATGCATGCTTCAAGCACTCAAGGGACCCTTCTGTGGGAGGGGGTTAGTACTGCCTGCCCGCACACTACCCCCAGATGCAAGCTTCAAGCACTCAAGGGACCCGTCTGTGGAGGGGATAGTACTGCCTGCCCGTACGCTACACCCAAATGCATGCTTCAAGCACTCAAGGGACCCTTCTGTGGGAGGGGGTTAGTACTGCCTGCCCGCACACTACCCCCAGATGCAAGCTTCAAGCACTCAAGGGACCCTTCTGTGGAGGGGATAGTACTGCCTGCCCGTACACTACCCCCTGATGCAAGCTTCAAGCACTCAAGGGACCCTTCTGTGGGGGGGGGGGTAGTACTGCCTGCCCGCACACTACCCCCAGATGCAAACTTCAAGCATTCAAGGGACCCTTCTGTGGGAGGGGGTAGTACTGCCTGCCATACACTACCCCCAGATGCAAGCTTCAAGCACTCAAGGGACCCTTTTGTGGGGGGGGTAGTACTGCCTGCCCGCACACTACCCCCAGATGCAAGCTTCAAGCACTCAAGGGACCCTTCTGTGGGAGGGGTAGTACTGCCTGCCTGGTACTCCACGACTGGGTGCAAGGTTCATGCACTCAGGGGCCTGGTTTCGGAGGGGCTTGTACCTCCCCAGTACACCACCATCAGGAGTAAGCTTCACACACTCAAGGGTTCTTGCTGCAGGGGGATAGTACTGCAGCCCATTGCAAAAGCACCAGGTGTAAGTTTCCATCGTTGTCCATAGTCCGGAGGTGCTGTCTAAGGTAGTACCGCCAAGTTACTACCCACCCAGCATGTCAACACCTGAGAAAGCTTCACGCACTGAGCATGTACAGATGAAGGCGGTGAATAGTGGCGCTCAGACACCTTGGGAGGGTGGGCCGCTGAGCCTACTAGAATCCAGGCCCTACATCCCGCCCATGCCTTAGACAGCTTTTAGACAATTGGTCTCACCCCTACTGAAGACAATGAAAGGTTGTCCACTGTGAACATTAAACACGCATTGGAAGGGACTGGCCAAAGGCCACACCCTTCACCCCACCGTCCATTGTGGTCAACCAACGACTGCCCGTTGAAGCTGGTGCTCAGGGTCTGGCCTGTGGGGCCCTGAAGTCTGTCTCTACCTCGTGCAGCCGAAGGAAAAACACAGTGCAGATTAACTGTTGTTGTAGGTTTGAGAACAGCTTCTGTATACAAAACACCTAGAGGTGGGTTTCAGGGGCTTGCCATGAAAACATGAAATGGAGTCAGCCCTGCTACTTACAAGCTATGTCCTGGAATGGTTAAGTTGTCTATATAAGCATGACACACACTAGAAAGCTAATCAAAAAGGACACACAGACTAAAGTGGTTTATAATTATAACTGTAGAACCCAATTAAAATACATACCAGCATGACGTACATGAGTGCAGTTATAAATACACATCATTGCATGCAAGCTGAAAATATAACTTTTTACAGAACAGTTTGAAATGGACACAACCTGGTTTGATGTGAAATAGCAGCAAGCAAATAAACAAAGGTCACTCCAAAAGGAATTTACTACACCATTAGCAGGAGACATGAACGATAAAGTTGGAACATGCACTGTGCTCACTTGAAGAGCTGGTAGAAAGTGTGCTTCTATCACAAAGTAAACACTTAAGTAATATATGGGATAAAGTACACCCTGCCGTACTTTATAAGGATACTACAATTCACAAAGGAGTTTGATGACTATATAGAGGAATGAGGCCGAAGACCGAGTTCCTTTATAAGGTTATGGAACTACGAGATGACTTGCAATATCCTTTCATATATGCAAGGGGGAACTTTATCCCATATAATACAAGGTTACACCATCTCCTTTCCTACAAACTACATAAATCCTTAGTGCATAGCTCTCTCATATAAAAGAGAGAGTATGTTTGCCAATACACAGAATAAAAATCAGAGGGGCATATTTACTAATGTGTCATGCAACGCAAAGTTGCTTTGCTGTAATGCCTAAAAAGGAGACTGCGGAAATGCCCCTTCTTAACTAAAATATGACACAATTATGATATCCCCTAGCGCTGCTGCACTCCTGTCTTACGCCAACACTGGCAGGATTGTTTTTTGTGAAGGAAGATACACATTCCTGCACAAAAACACTCCCTAAAGATATTTCTCCTCATTATGCCTATTTCAGGGAAGCGCAGCATTTTGGTACAATCGCAGGTTTCCTCACCTTAGTAAATCTGGAATTACATCATAATCCATGAGTGTGCGTAGGAGCGCCCAGGAGCGCCCAATGGAACGCCCAGGAGCGCCCAATGGAACGCCCAGGTTCGACCAATGGAACGCCCAGGTTCGACCAATGGAACGCCCAGGAGCGCCCAATGGAACACCCAGGAGCGCCCAATGGAACGCCCAGGAGCGCCCAATGGAACGCCCAGGTTCGACCAATGGAACGCCCAGGAGCGCCCAATGGAGCGCCACTCTGATGCAAAGTAACACAAGGCACTGCTCTGTGTGTCAGCCTGTTACTTTTTGGGGAAAATTCCATGCAAAGTCAAGGAAATCTGATTTGTGTGGGTTTGTAAATCATAAATTGCATTTTGCGCCATGGCTGCACCAAAAAAGTGTCAATTCCACGACACAAAAAGGTAGTAAATCTGGCCCTGTATCTGTAGTGCAAAATTAAACACATCAGAAAAGCTATTAGATATTTGTTGGAAAAGATAGTATGATCAGTTTGTTACAAGTCTTTAAAAAAAAGTTAAAAAAAAAAAAAGCTGCAGTAGCTCGGAATGTGTAGAAACATGCAATAAAATTCGAACTTTTTTTATAATTATGTAAGGCAGTAGTTCAAAAAATAAACATATTGCCATAAATACCTCCTCTCTGCTTGTTACTGTAAGCTGGAAAAACAGCAGCGTTTTGTTTGTCTTTAAACAGCTTCCTTAATTATGCTTCATGAGCCAACCTGCCTTTGCCCTCGGCTGCTGGAGCTGCAGCAGGCATAGTGACGTCAGAACTCAACGGTGATGAGTTATTACAGCTCTGCGCTGACGTTATCGGCCACAGGGTGCGTCACATTTCACAAATTGTAGAGAAATTAGGGACCTGTTTTTATCCACTTCATTATAATAAAGTGAAACCAAAACCACTGGCATGGAAGGGAACTACCTTGAGTGCGGATGCGCTCCCTCGAAGTGAAGGTAGCAGGCACTGGAGGCTGGTTGCCCCGCGCTGTGGGCTGTAGTGATTGACACAGCAAGAGACCAATGGATGAAGAGAGACGTCTTAAAGCCTCTTTTAAAGAAGTATATTATACGTACCATTTTAGTAGATTTAGTCAAATCGTCTTGGCAAATGCCAGAGCTGATATTTTGCCAGTTATGGTTCAGTGAATGAACCACAACTTGCTCTCCCACTGCTTACAGCCTCACATATTACATCACTCATGGCATGTTAAATGACATCATCGATGACAAAACTGATGACATCATTGATGATGACTGTTAAAAAATGTTGTAGACAGGAAGCTTGTTTCCGGTCCAGGGAAGACATGGCCTGGCAGTTCGGGCTGGACTGTTCCCATGAGGCACAGGGTCAAGACTAATTTGCATATGGCCATGTCTGAACTGGGGTGGCGTGGTGAGCAAAATAACGATGGATTAAACCCAGATCTGTGACTGGGGGTGAATGTTTTACCAATGTGCAACATTCCGTCCATCATCTTGTGTGTTTTGCTGTTCGCCCTATGTGGGAAGGTTATGCCAGGACGTGGGTCCCGTGCTCACAACGCCACTGGAGTCAAGCTATCCTCGCTGAAGAGGGGTGAAACCCCGAAACCGGTCCTAGGATGCTTGATTCCGGTCCAGGGAAGACATGGCTTGGCAGTTCGGGCTCGACTGTTCCCATGAGGCACAGGGTCAGACTGATTTGCATATGGCCATGTCTGAACTGAGGTGGCGAAGTGAGCTAAAGAAGTCTGATGGATTCAACCCGGATCTGTGACCGGGGTTGAGTGTCTGAAAAGTTTCAGCGCTCCGTCCATCATCTCCTTGTGTTTGCTTTAATTATTTGAAGCCATGCTGCAAATCTTTGTCAAAGTCAACAATGCCCATGCTGTGCAGCATTCACAAAAGGCAATGGCAGAGCTAATAGTCTGAAAGGGAGACCTATCGGCATTGCCAATGCTTGTTAGAAGGGGAGTCGTCACCTCCCTGTCAGTGTAGGTGATCTATGGGGACTTATCTGCCCTTCCTGCTGTTGTGTGTGAGCCAGAGGTGGGCACCACCCTGGAAGCTCGAGTCGGGCTCGAGCCAGATGCCTGGCTCTAGATTCGCCGGGACCTCTGAGCCCAAAAAAGCGGAGCTTTCTTGTGGCTTCAGCCTGTGGCCCGCGCGCTAACCTGTGTGCTAAGAATAGAAAGACAAAGCTTGAATTTTTGGTGACCACAGGAGAGAGAAGGAGATGCCCATCTAGTGGCTGACTCGCACACAAGTTAAATGTAAATGTAAATGTCAAGGTACTTATAGAGCGCACTGTCACCAGACGGCCACCTTGCGGTGTCGCCTTTGCGGTTTCCTGGCGCTGATACTCATACCGCTGTGGAACCCCTCCTGGCTTTCCCTGTGAAGTGTCCACTCCTGGGCACCCCCAGGGTGAAGCCAGGCATCCTTAGCGCTGTTGGGGCCGGTGTGGAGGCTAAGCAAGCTATTGCCCAGAGTTGCAGCGTGGGGCCCATGATTAGAATAGGCACCGAGGCGAGAATAGACAGGTCCGAGGAAATTGAGCCCGAGCCCCGCCGAGGCGGGAATCGAACCCTTGTCTCTGGCCAGAACTCTGCTTCAGGGTCTGCCGCTCTAACCATTGAGCCACACTCCTCCACTAACATGCAGTGGCGCAGCTAGGCCCTGTGCCGCCCATGGCGTCCCAGCCTCTGCTGCCCCGAGGTGGCCATGAGAGCGGAGGGGGGGTGGGGGGGCGCTGGCCATTGATTCCTGCTTCTCCCTCTCCGCGCAGCCGCAGGTGAGAGTGGGGGTGGCGGGAGACCCTAAACTCGTGCCGTCCAGGGCGGAAACCCCCCACAACCCCACCTTGCTGCACCAGTGGAAACACACAAACCTGTATCAGTTTCAGCTTCCCCGTATGGATAAACTGTGTGATCCTAGGCACATATCTGATTCCACAGCATCTCCTTTTCCGTTTTTACAACATACAAAAGCACCGTGTACCTTCGAGCTTCGGTGATGTGTGCTGTGCAGACACTTGCAGCGTTGGATTTAAGAGAGTGTAATGGCAGCGGGTGTGATGTAATATTACTCCTTATAATGTAAGAATCTAGACCACTCATAGGGTTACACCTCAGTCCTCTAATGACATTGTCATCTGAGAGGGGGTTGTGTGGGGGGGATGTTTCTAAGTTCATGTTTGAAAACTATTTCTTAAAATAAATACCTCTGAATGTAGTGGTACACTAAGGCCAAACGGTTCCGTATTATTTCTGAATCTTGAATTTTACATGATGATGTTTGTTGCTCGGTTGAGGAACAGGCTCTTGGAACCACGCAGAGCTCTGGCTCGGCTCTCTCTGGTCACTTGTCTGGCACGAGCCCGGCTCGGCTCTCTCTGCTCACATGTCTGGCGCAAGCCCGGCTCGGCTCTCTCTGCTCACTTGTCTGGCGCGAGCCCGGCTCAGCTCTCTCTGCTCACTGGTCTGGCGCGAGCCCGGCTCAGCTCTCTCTGCTCACTTGTCTGGCACGAGCCCGGCTCATCTCTCTCTGCTCACTTGTCTGGCACGAGCCCGGCTTAGCTCTCTCTGGTCACTTGTCTGGCACGAGCCTGGCTTAGCTCTCTCTGGTCACTTGTCTGGCACGAGCCCGGCTTAGCTCTCTCTGGTCACATGTCTGGCACGAGCCCGGCTCAGCTCTCTCTGGTTACTTGTCTGGCACGAGCCCAGCTTAGCTCTCTCTGGTCACTTGTCTGGCGCGAGTCCAGCTCGGCTCTCTCTGGTCACTTGTCTGGCGCGAGCCCGGCTCGGCTCTCTCTGGTCACTTGTCTGGCACGAGCCCGGCTCGGCTCTCTCTGGTCACTTGTCTGGCGCGAGCCCAGCTCGGCTCTCTCTGGTCACTTGTCTGGCGCGAGCCCAGCTCGGCTCTCTCTGGTCACTTGTCTGGCGCGAGCCCGGCTCGGCTCTCTCTGCTCACTTGTCTGGCACGAGCCCGGCGAGTCGTGTCGGCTTCTCCTGACGGTGAGCTGCATGTTGTGACCTCTCCAGCAGTGAGCTACGCCTCCCCTGGTCGTCACAGCATCAGAAAGGCCCTTGAGATTGCTGGACCCTAGGGGCATATTTACAAGCCCCTAACGCCACAGGCACATCACTTCTAGTGGCGTTCCTGTGGCGATATGTGTTTCACCTTATTTGCAAGCCAACTCTAAGCCACTTAGCGTGACTTGACACTGCCTTGTAAATAAAGCCCCCTTTCATTCTGTAGCGTGAAAGGGGGGGGCAATTGGTGTTGCAGTGGGATTTATTCCGCCACACACATTGATTCTGACGCTGCCCTCTATTTACAAGGGTGGCGTACATAGGAGGCAGCGCCAAAATTAAGACCAGGGAAATCCTGTGAAAACAATCATTAAAAAAGACATTTTGTAACTTCCATGTGGGCTGCGTTAACGCCATTTAAAGAATGTTTTTGCGCAGGAAGTGGGACCTTCCTGCACATAAACGATCTTCCCCTCAACTCAGGAAATCTTGCACTCTGGTTCAAGGGTGCCTGCGTTGTCGCTAGGCAGCTACATTTAGCGACAGCACAGGGGGAAATGCAGAGCTGCACCATACGTTTGTAAATATGGTGCAGTCCTGCGTTTCTGAAGTGGTGGAGCGCGGCGTTAAGCCAAGGAGGCTAGAGCCGCGCTCCACACTTCGGTGTAAAGATGCCCCTTAGTTTATCCATCATTATGTAACGATGCAATAGTATGTAATCCAGTCAAAAGACATAGAATCAGATTTAATAAACTGAATAAAAACACAGCAAGTACAAAGTATACACCACCCTGCCACTTCTTATGATCAAATATCAGTTAACAGTTCCCTCTTCAGCCTTTATTGTTTTACTTACATTCGAAGCATTTGACGTGTTCGTAAAATTCTAAAGTGAAACAGAGAAAATATGAAGTTAGAAACAACTTTGAGAAAAATAATTCATGTGAAATCTTTGTTTATTATATTTATGTAACTTACCTAATTCAGCAAGAAAGGTTTCTGTGTTAAAGAAGAAAACACAAAGACATCCGTTAGGGCCGGTGAGCAGCAGAGCCAACCGGAAGCCTCGGCATTGTACCAAGGCGTCTTAAATCCAGACATTCATCCTCCCTCCACGCCCCACCCATTCTGGGCCGCATTTACAACAATGTTACTCATGGCAGCACTG
This sequence comes from Triturus cristatus, assembly GCF_964204655.1. Taxonomy (NCBI): domain Eukaryota; kingdom Metazoa; phylum Chordata; class Amphibia; order Caudata; family Salamandridae; genus Triturus; species Triturus cristatus. The sequence continues at coordinate 5,996,185 of NC_140585.1, forward strand.
CACGTCACTTTGCTGCGCTGCCCCGCGTCAACATAAAAGGGCAGGAATAGCTATATCTATGAGATACAGCGCATTCCTTGCCTCTATCACTGCGCCGGCACGATTGCTGTCGTGCACCAATGTGTAGAATTCAGGTGTTGAACACCTTCCTGCGCCAAAACAACCCTTACGTCACCCCTGCGGAGGCAAAGGCTTACTCCGCATTCCCAGATTTATGTTATGCTGTAAATCTGGGAATGTGTCAAATGTACGGGTGGTACATGGGAACGCCCACGGCACGCCTCCCTGGGCAGTGGGAGGCACTGCCTTACACCTTACCTACGAGGCATTGCAAAGCCACGCAGGGCTGCTTTCCTTGGCCTCATAGATGTGATTGCGAGGCCTGCGCCAACAGAGCGTCATTAAAAGTCACGCTCCAGCAGCGCAGGAATGGAATATGCTACTTACCAGTATGCATCTGTTCTTGGCATGTAGAGCTGCAGAGCTATACACTTAGCATAGATCGCCATCTGGTGTTGGGCCCGGATGTTTGCAGTTTGTTTTTCTTCTTGGACAGTGTTTGGAAGTCACGAGTTCGGTGACTCCTCCTTCGGTCCGTACTGCGCATGGGCTTCGGCTCCATCCTCAGATTGTTTTTCGCCAGCAGGGAAAAGATGGAGCGTAGTGATAATAGTGAAGAAACCCATGTGTGTTGTATCTAAATAAGATAGTCTGGAACGGATACAGGTAGCCGGGGAGGCGGGTGGGCGTGTATAGCTCTGCAGCTCCACATGCCAAAAACAGATGCATACTGGTAAGTAGCATATTCCGTTCGAGGCATATGAGCTGCAGATAATACACTTCGCATAGATTATATAGCAGTACCCAACCCTAGCGGCGACCACCGGTATCCGTTGCAGTGGTTTGAAACAGTGTCTTTAGTACAGCCTGGCCCACACTAGCTTGTTGCTTGCTGTGCACGTCTACACAGTAATGTTTTGTGAAGGTGTGCGGTGTTGACCATGTGGCTGCCTTGCAGATGTCATCTAAGGGTATGTTCCCTAGAAACGCCATAGAAGCCCCTATCTTTCTTGCAGAGTGGGCTTTAGGTGGAACAGATAGTGTTCGTTTAGCTTTGTGATAGCAAATTTGTATACACTTTACAATCCACCTAGCTATCCCTGATTTTGAAATGGGGTTGCCTTTATGCGGTGGAGAGAAGGAGACGAACAACTGTTTAGTCTTTCTGAAGGGTTGCGTTCTTTGTATGTAGTACAGTAAGGCTCGTTTAACGTCAAGTGTATGTAGAGCCCTTTCCGCAACAGATTGAGGTTGCGAGAAAAAAAACGGTAATTCCACCGATTGATTGAGATGGAAGGGGGAAATGACCTTAGGCAGAAATTTTGGATTTGTGCGAAGTATCACCTTGCTGTGATGTATCTGTAGAAAGGGTTCTTGTATAGTGAACGCTTGGATCTCACTAACCCTTCTAAGGGAAGTGATAGCTACGAGGAAAGCTGTTTTCCAAGTAAGGAACTGTAGGTCACATTTATGCATTGGTTCGAAAGGCGGACCCATGAGCCTTGTAAGAACTACGTTTAGATTCCACACAGGCGAGGGTGGTGCCTGGGCGGATTTACTCTTTTAAGGCCTTCCATAAAGGCTTTAATGGCAGGCACTCTGAACAGTGATAAATGCTGTCTGTTTTGTAGGTAAGCGGCAATTGCTGCTAGGTGTAGACGGATGGATGAGTACGCCAGGTTACACCTGTGAAGATGGAGCAGATAGCATATTATGTGCTGTATGGAGACATCTAAGGGGTTGATTGTGTTGTTACGGCAGTAAACAACAAATCTCTTCCACTTTGCGGCATAGCATGCTCGAGTGGTAGGACGTCTGGCTTCTTTGATAATGTTAAGGCAATCAGGGGGAAGATTAAGGTATCCAAATTCTAAGATTTCAGGAGCCAGATCGCAAGGTTGAGCTGAGCTGGGTCCGGGTGCCTGATTTCTCCATGGTTCTGGGTTAGGAGGCATGGGGACAGGTGCAGTTTTTGATGTGGTACCACTGAGAGCTGTAGTAGCGTGGTGTACCATGGCTGCCTGGCCCATGTTGGAGCTACCAGAATGAGTGTGAGGGAGTGCTGTTGTAGCTTCCGTACCACTAATGGAATTAGCGGGAGAGGTGGAAAGGCGTATGCAAATTTGCCTGACCAGTTCATCCATATCGCATTGCCTTTGGACAATGGGTGTGGGTATCTGGCGGCGAAGCTTGGGCATTTTTTGTTTTCGTGGGTGGCGAAGAGGTCTATGTGAGGATGCCCCCACTTGTGAAAGAATGGGTGAAGAACTTGTGGATGCAGTTCCCATTCGTGCATTTGCTGCGTTTGTCTGCTGAGCAGATCTGCGATGGTGTTTTGTATGCCTGGGACGTGTTGTGCCAGGAGAAAGATTTCTTGTGGAATTGCCCATCTCCATATGCTCTGCGCTAAGCGGGAGAGCTGTGGGGAGTGTGTCCCCCCCTGTTTTTGGATATAATACATTGCAGTCATATTGTCTGTGCGAATGAGGACTGCTTTGGCTGAAATTTGTTTCTGAAACGATTTCAGGGCTAGAAATATTGCCAATAACTCCAGATGGTTGATGTGGAGTAACCTCTGTTGTGGTGTCCATAGACCTTGGACTGTGAGGTGTGATAGATGCGCTCCCCAGCCGGAGAGCGATGCGTCCGTTGTTAGAATCACCTGAGGAACCGGGTCCAGGAACGGTCGCCCTTTGGAAAGGTTTGTGGTGTTCCACCACTGCAGAGATCGATGGGTGCAGCCGTCCACCAACACCAGATCCGTCAGCTGTCCCTGGGCCTGGTTCCACTGGCGTGCTAGGCACTCTTGGAGTGGACGCATGTGAAGTCTTGCATGGGGCACTATGAAAATGCAAGATGCCATCATTCCTATTAGTTTCATGAACACTCTTGCTGGGAGAGAGTGCCGAAGAAGGAATTTTTGGCGCAGGGCTTGCATGCCTGCGATTCTGGCTGAGTTGGGATAGGCTATAGCTTTTGAGGTGTCTATAGTGGCACCGAGGTATTGTTTTGTGTGAGACGGCACTAAGTGGGATTTCTGGTGATTTACTGTAAAGCCTAGCTGGTGGAGTAGTTGTATGGTAGTGTTTGTATTGTCGTCCAGGTAGGGGAAGACGTGAATGTTTTGTCTTCTGAGGTGTGCTGCCACTACTGCCAGGCATTTGGTAAACACCCGTGGTGCAGTTGTGACCCCGAAGGGGAGAACCTTGAACTGATAATGTTGGCCGTCCACCACAAATCGGAGGTACTTTCTGTGAGCAGGGTGTATTGGAATATGAAAGTATGCGTCTTTCAGGTCCAGCGTAGTGAGAAAGTCTCCTTGACGGAGGAGTGGGAGGACTTGCTGTAGAGTTACCATATGAAAATGGTCTGAATGCATGTATGCATTTAGAGGCCGGAGGTCTAGAATGGGCCGTAGGGTCTCGTCTTTCTTTGGTATAAGAAAGTACAGAGAGTAGACCCCTAGATTTTGCTGATGGACGGGTACCTGCTCTATCGCATGTTTTTGTAGGAGGGAGAGTACCTCTTGTTTCAGAAGTGTGGTATGTTCTTGTGACATCACACGGTGTCTGGGTGGGATATTTGGGGGGGTAGAAGTTAGTTCGAGACAGTACCCTGACCGAATAATTTGGGTCACCCATTTGTCTGATGTTATGGCCTCCCAGGTTTGAAGGAAGTCTTGTAGTCTGCCCCCGACCGGAGTGGAATGGTCTGGGGGGAGCGGGGGAAAGTCATTGTGTGGGCGGTGTGGCAGAACGGGTGGTGTTGTTCTTGCCCCTGCCTTTATTATTGTTTCCCCGATATCCACCTCTTTGGTAGCCCTTTGAGGGGGTATTCTGAGGAGGGGACTTGTAGGACGTGGAGGCGCTGTCGGAAGAGTAACCTCTACCAGAGCCTCGAAAGGAAGAACGGCGAAAGGAGCGTCTAGGGGTTTGTGTTTGCAGAGCTCCGATAGACTTCGCCGTATCCGTATCCTTCTTCATTTTTTCTAGGGCATCGTCTACTTTTGGGCCAAATAAGTATTGTTGGTCAAAAGGGTGGTTTAATATAGACGCTTGGACCTCTGGTTTAAAGCCTGAGATTCTGAGCCAGGCGTGACGGCGAAGCAGAACACTAGTGTTTATAGCCCTGGACGCTGTGTCTGCTGCGTCAAGTGCACATTTAATAGAGGTGTTGGTAATACTCTTTCCCTCTTGTATGAGTTCATGGGCCTTAGCCTTATATTTCTCAGGGAGATGCTGCATGAGAGTCTCCAGCTCATCATAGTGCGCTCTATCATACCTTGCCAGCAGCGCCTGCGTGTTGGCGATACGCCATATATTGGCAGCTTGCGAGGCAGTGCGTTTGCCTGACGCATCTAAGAGCTTGGACTCCTTATCAGGTGGCGGAGCCTCACCAGATGACAGAGTTGGAGCGCTTCCTAGCTGTGGAAACAACTAATGAGTCTAGGGGCGCTGGTCCCTTAATATAGGCAGGATCTGTGGGGGCTGCCTTGTATTTCTTTTCTATTCTGGGGTTTAAGACCCTAGCTCTGACGGGGTCTTTGAAAATGTCTGTGGCATGCTTGGTCACCCCTTTTAGCATTGGTAATATAGCGGTGGATCTATCTGCTATATCAAATGTGTCCAGTATGAAGTCTTCCTCAACTGGATCACTGTGTAACTCCACCCCATGATAATGTGCCGCCCCTTGTAAGAGGTGGTGGAACCCTAGGGAGTCCTCTTGTGGAGACGGCCTGGATGGATAGAGATCATCCTGAGGCACATCTGGGACATCAGGATTGTGATAATCCTCCCATGGGTCAGGTGTTCCCGGAGGAGTGGGGTCCTGCGGGTTATCCGTGGGATCATAGAATGGATCTCCGTGGTCATCAGGGTCCGGAGACGGGGTTCGGGACCGATGAGGTAAAGGTGGAGAAGTTGGGGGCGGAGATGGAGGGGGTGGAGGAGGAGGAGGTGGTGGAGGAGGAAGAGGAGGAGGTGGAGGAGGAGGGGAGGGTACTCTGAACGGGGATGTGGCAGAGTCCTTCCGTTTTGGTGGTGGAGGAGGAGTTGGCTTGTCCAAAATTCTTTTCTTGGAAGACAAAATTAAATGTCCAGTCTTTGGATCCTTTGTTAAGGTTTTTTGAAGAGGATCCGGTGTGAAAAGCTTGTCCGGCACCGATTCCTCCACTGGTGTCGATGTCTTCGGAACCGAAGGCTTCGGCGGTTTGTCCGCGCCGTGTTTCCTTAGGGTGTCCGATTTTTTGGTCGGCGCCGATGCAGGCTTCGACACGGAAGCGTCGGTGCCGAGGGTTTTGTGTTTTGTCGGCACCGAGAGGCCAGGTTTCGACACCGATGGCTTCGGAACGGAGCTATGTTTTTTCGGTGCCGAAGAATATTTTTCGGCGCCGCTAGGAGGCTGGCTCGGGCCCGAGCCGCCAGGAGACTTGTGATGCTTTTTCACCGGGCCCGAAGGTGGGGTGATGGAAGCAGTATGCTTGGTTTTGCCTAGTCCCGGAGGTGAAGGGGTAACCGGAGTCTCTTTCGGTATGGGTGCAGGAGTGGGAGGGGGTAGAGTACTCACGACCCTCTGCGCCGGTGTGATCTCCTCCACGTCGGAGTCGTCGGCCTCGGAAGCGCTGACGGCGTCGTCCTCCAGCTCGGTGTGCTGCTGTCCCGAAGCTCCGGTGTCTGCTCCGAAGAAGTTAGGTGGAGCCGAGGTCGATGAGTGCGCCATAGTGCGCCGAGCTCGTCGATCCCGAATAGTCTTCTTCGAACGAAAAGACTTGCAGGCGGGGCAGTCGCGGGCCTCGTGCTCGGGAGAGAGGCAGAGGTTGCACACCTGATGGAGGTCGGTGTGGGGAAATTTAGACCCACATTTTGGGCACTTTTTGAAGGGAGTCCTTTCCATCGGCCGAGACGGAAGTCGAAGGAGGCCCGAAGGCCGCTGCCGATGCTTGGAATCGAAGTGCCGAAGAGAGATGAATAAGTGGATTTCGTCTAAGAATCTCGATGGACGAGGATTTTCCGTCGAAGGTCGAACTGGAAGGTTCGAAGCCGGAACACGAAGTATTACATCCGAGCCCGATTGCGGAAAAAACAATCTGAGGATGGAGCCGAAGCCCATGCGCAGTACGGACCGAAGGAGGAGTCACCGAACTTGTGACTTCCAAACACTGTCCAAGAAGAAAAACAAACTGCAAACATCCGGGCCCAACACCAGATGGCGATCTATGCTAAGTGTATAATCTGCAGCTCATATGCCTCGAACATATTACTTTTCTTCGCATGCCGTTAGTTCGCATGCCGTTACTACGCGGTCGTTAGTACGACCGCGTTTTTACTTAGCATACCTTTACTTCGCAATTCGGAACTACGAATTGCAGTAAGGGGGTGCTGGATGTTGGAATAGTATAATTTACTATTCCAACTCCAGTCTATGCGGACACTAGGGAAGGTGTTGGATTTTAAATCTAACACCTTCCCCCCCCTTACTGCAATTCATAGTTCCGAATTGCGAAGTAAAGGTATGCTAAGTAACAACGCGGTCGTACTAACGACCGCGTAGTAACGGCATGCGAACTAACGCATGCAAAGTGAACGCCGCTTCCCGCGGCGCAGCCCTCTTGTACATGAGGCCCTCGGTGTGTAGTTTATTAGACCCTACAGACCAACAGCAAGAACCCTTCTCACAGACAAGAGGTGGTAGGCCACATGTATTGCACAGTAGGACAGGGAGCCTCATGACATCACACAGGGTACACAAGAAATGCAAAATGAAAAGTCCGATTGGCCGCACTCTGCTCGTCCTACCAGCGTGTTACCCCAAAGCATTGTGGTCCATGAAGTAGCGTCGGCGAGTACGCCTATGCCAAAGTTTAAAGTGAAAATGAGTGTCACGTTAGCCATCCCTGGACACGTGTTTCGAGGTAGTTGCCTCTCGTCAGCAGGGAGTAGGTATGTGTGTGGGGTTGCTGCGTAGGCTGCCATAAAAAGTATTCTCAGGTAAAGTACCACTCAAGGCGCGCAGGTGCGTAGCCATGGGCTCGTCAGCCCCACCGGCTCAAGGGAGCCTGAATATAAAGAAAAGTCCGATTGGCCGCACTCTGCTCGTCCTACCAGCGTGTTACCCCAAAGCATTGTGGTCCATGAAGTAGCGTCGGCGAGTACGCCTATGCCAAAGTTTAAAGTGAAAATGAGTGTCACGTTAGCCATCCCTGGACACGTGTTTCGAGGTAGTTGCCTCTCGTCAGCAGGGAGTAGGTATGTGTGTGGGGTTGCTGCGTAGGCTGCCATAAAAAGTATTCTCAGGTAAAGTACCACTCAAGGCGCGCAGGTGCGTAGCCATGGGCTCGTCAGCCCCACCGGCTCAAGGGAGCCTGAATATAAAGAAAAGTCCGATTGGCCGCACTCTGCTCGTCCTACCAGCGTGTTACCCCAAAGCATTGTGGTCCATGAAGTAGCGTCGGCGAGTACGCCTATGCCAAAGTTTAAAGTGAAAATGAGTGTCACGTTAGCCATCCCTGGACACGTGTTTCGAGGTAGTTGCCTCTCGTCAGCAGGGAGTAGGTATGTGTGTGGGGTTGCTGCGTAGGCTGCCATGAAAAGTATTCTCAGGTAAAGTACCACTCAAGGCGCGCAGGTGCGTAGCCATGGGCTCGTCAGCCCCACCGGCTCAAGGGAGCCTGAATATAAAGAAAAGTCCGATTGGCCGCACTCTGCTCGTCCTACCAGCGTGTTACCCCAAAGCATTGTGGTCCATGAAGTAGCGTCGGCGAGTACGCCTATGCCAAAGTTTAAAGTGAAAATGAGTGTCACGTTAGCCATCCCTGGACACGTGTTTCGAGGTAGTTGCCTCTCGTCAGCAGGGAGTAGGTATGTGTGTGGGGTTGCTGCGTAGGCTGCCATAAAAAGTATTCTCAGGTAAAGTACCACTCAAGGCGCGCAGGTGCGTAGCCATGGGCTCGTCAGCCCCACCGGCTCAAGGGAGCCTGAATATAAAGAAAAGTCCGATTGGCCGCACTCTGCTCGTCCTACCAGCGTGTTACCCCAAAGCATTGTGGTCCATGAAGTAGCGTCGGCGAGTACGCCTATGCCAAAGTTTAAAGTGAAAATGAGTGTCACGTTAGCCATCCCTGGACACGTGTTTCGAGGTAGTTGCCTCTCGTCAGCAGGGAGTAGGTATGTGTGTGGGGTTGCTGCGTAGGCTGCCATAAAAAGTATTCTCAGGTAAAGTACCACTCAAGGCGCGCAGGTGCGTAGCCATGGGCTCGTCAGCCCCACCGGCTCAAGGGAGCCTGAATATAAAGAAAAGTCTGATTGGCCGCACTCTGCTCGTCCTACCAGCGTGTTACCCCAAAGCATTGTGGTCCATGAAGTAGCGTCGGCGAGTACGCCTATGCCAAAGTTTAAAGTGAAAATGAGTGTCACGTTAGCCATCCCTGGACACGTGTTTCGAGGTAGTTGCCTCTCGTCAGCAGGGAGTAGGTATGTGTGTGGGGTTGCTGCGTAGGCTGCCATAAAAAGTATTCTCAGGTAAAGTACCACTCAAGGCGCGCAGGTGCGTAGCCATGGGCTCGTCAGCCCCACCGGCTCAAGGGAGCCTGAATATAAAGAAAAGTCCGATTGGCCGCACTCTGCTCGTCCTACCAGCGTGTTACCCCAAAGCATTGTGGTCCATGAAGTAGCGTCGGCGAGTACGCCTATGCCAAAGTTTAAAGTGAAAATGAGTGTCACGTTAGCCATCCCTGGACACTTGTTTCGAGGTAGTTGCCTCTCGTCAGCAGGGAGTAGGTATGTGTGTGGGGTTGCTGCGTAGGCTGCCATAAAAAGTATTCTCAGGTAAAGTACCACTCAAGGCGCGCAGGTGCGTAGCCATGGGCTCGTCAGCCCCACCGGCTCAAGGGAGCCTGAATATAAAGAAAAGTCCGATTGGCCGCACTCTGCTCGTCCTACCAGCGTGTTACCCCAAAGCATTGTGGTCCATGAAGTAGCGTCGGCGAGTACGCCTATGCCAAAGTTTAAAGTGAAAATGAGAGTCGACGGACTCATGGTTACGCACCTGCGCGCTAAGAGAGGTACTAGACCTGATTATGTTTTTAGCAGCTTACACAGCAACCCCACTCTCATTTTCCTACTCCCTGCTGACGAGAGGCAACTACCTCGAAACACGTGTCCAGGGATGGCACACGCCACGCATACTTGCACGCACTCTTGAGCATAGGTGTATCCGCCGACGCTGACCTTCAGGGACCATTTTCATTGGGGGAACACGACTGGTAGGTGTAGCAGTGTGCGACCAATCTGATGTAAGAAATGCAAAATGGGTAATGCTAGTCAGATATGAGTGGGCATATACTGCTTTACTGAACATCCCAGACAACCAGAAGCAGCAGAATACACAAAGGTGCATATTTTCAGGAAATTGGTGTAGGGCAGTGCCGCAAGGCTTCTCGCGATCCTGCCATATGCCAATTCGCAAGCACACGAATGCACCATATTTACAAGATACAATGCATTACTGTCCTTACAGCCAGTGCCGGTGAACATTTTGCAGTAGTGCGCCAATGCAGGCACCCTTGCACCATCGTGCAAAGGGGCCTGTGTTGTTGGCAGGATTGTTTTTGTGCAGGAAAGGGCAACTTCCTGTACAAAAACAACCCATGGAGGCATTTGCCTCTTTCTAGGTGTGCTGCAAAATGCAACCAATGTAGAAAGTGGATAAACGAGGAGAAATTAAACATTTCTCCTCGTTACGCCTGCTCTGGGGAGGCATAAGATCTTGACCCATCCCAGATTTATGCCATGTTTGTGTGCAAACAACCACCGCAACACCTATGGATTTTTTCTTTGACTGAGAGAAAAGCAAGGCAGTGACTTGCCTTACTCCGTCTCTATATCTACGAGGCCATGCAAAGCTACGCAGGATGGCTTTGCATGACTGTTGGAAACGGGTAGCGTGGTGCAGAGCGGGCGGGCCAAACTCCGGAGGAAATGTGCAAAGCATCCACGCAGTACACACAGGCGACACACAAGGCACACTACAAAAAGAGACACTACACCAGTTTAGGTAAAAAGAACTTTTGTATTGTCAAAAACCACAAGGTGTCAGGTAATCTCTACACTGCGCCAACTGGCGCTGGGTCATATTTACAGAGAGGAATTATATACATGGCAGGGCCAATCGGGCCGCCGCCAGAACCATTGCGAAGCACAGATAAAATAAATGTACGTGAGGGGAATAAAGGTAAAGTCCATCCACATTAATCCTGCAATAAAATACATCAGGGCATGACGTTAGACATTAGGCCGGAACACCTGTAACGGAAACCTCACGGCATCACAATATACATGACCACCCTGGGCATCCCCTGAGGCAGGAAATTAGGGTAGGCAGTGCATCACCACATCAAACCCTGGCATCTAAAACTAGCGCTGCACAGAGCAAAACAATAGCGCTTCCCATAGCCTTTTAACATAGCGCTGCCCATAGCACGGCGATAGCGCTTTAAAACAGGCATATACACATAGCGCTGCACATAGCAAGGCATTAGCACTTTAAACCATGGCATTCGACATAGCGCTGCACATAGCCAAATATTAGCGCTCCCAAACTGGCCTCTACACGGAGTGCTGCGCATATCAATCTAATAGCGCTTCAAACAGGGCACTCGAGCATAGGCACATTCACCAGGGCTGGTCCTTGAAGCACTACCTAGCAGCTCCCTGGAGCATTAACCATAGCAGGCTCCTGGAGCGCTTCCCAATATCAGGGATCCAAGCGCTACCTCTTGTTCTGGCTTGGAGCCTTCCTTGGGGGTATTCCCCTGGGTCCCTTCTTCTGGTGTCCCGCCGTTAGACAGTCACACTGGTGCAAAAAGGGGGGGGGGGGGGGCGGGCACCAACAATGTGCCCCGTCGCCCTCTCAAACCCCCGCTCCTAGAAAGGCCCCGTCTGTGGGGGGAGCCTTCGCTCCAGAAAGGGGCTCCCAAACACTGAGGCCGGCTCGTTGCAGCTGCCCGCTGTCAAGTGGGGCAGCTGGGAAACACCCACGCCGTTCGACACTCCCGGGGTCTCTGGGGGAAGGCCCCACGGGGGCGAGCACCGACACTGTGCCCCGCTACCCCCCCCTCTCCTTCCTCAACGGGCCCCCACTCACCGGGGATCTCGCGGGTGTCCTCCGTCTTCCGGCCTCCTCTCGACGTGGCGCTTCACCTGGGTCCCTCCCCTGGGACCCGGGACTTCGTCATGGAGCGGGCGGGGGTCTTGCTGCACTCGGCGCTCTCCTCCGCCTCCGGAGGGCCCCCACCACGGAGCAAAGTCTCCGTCGACGTCGTCGGCCAGCGCGGGGTAGGCTCCCGCCTGGCTCCTCGTCCTTCGCCCGGCCTGCTTCCTGGTTTCTTGCCGGCCGGCAATCAATCTGTGCGCGGCTGTCACGGGGGCGCGGCCGATGACGCGGCCGGGGACTCCTGTTGCCGGGCAATGCCTCCCAGCGTTCGGCAGGCCCGCGCGGCCTTGATTCCAGCCGAGTCAGCCCTTCCCTCACTCAGGGGGGGCCGCGGCGGTGATTCCGGCGGCGACAAAGGGCGGGGTGGGCTCCCGCGATGAGGGTGGCAAAATGCGGGGTAGGCTCCCGCTATAATTTTCAGACAGTAGAACGTCCTCACGCGGGGTACGCTCCCGTTATAGTTTCAAATCGGCAAAAGGGCAGCAATACTGCGCGGTGGGCTCCCGCTCCGATTTAAATAATCTCAAAGGTGCCAGAAATATCGCTACCGCACGGGGCAAGCGAAATGCAGCGCCCACCAGGCACTAGGGAGCAGGCAGCTGGGGTGGCAGCACTCACCAGCAGAGCACAGTCAATTCAGATGTAGCGCTCACCAGCTATCGCGCTCTCCTTCCACGGGCAGCTGGAATATAGCGCTCTCTCCCTGCAGGCGGCTTGTAAATAGCGCTCTCTCTCTGCAGGCAGCTTGTGAATAGCGCTCTCTGGTTCCTGCCCCTTGGTTGAGGGTTTCTGGAGGGGGGGGGGAAGTTGCGTTGGTGGCTGAAGGCGGACTAATTAGTCTCTGCCTGTCGTCCCTGGATTCTCCTCTCGCCGGGCCAGATCAGTGGGTAGTTCAGGATCCCTCACTCACTTGAAAGGCAGCACCTAAGCCCTGTCACTTTCAGAGGCATAGGTCCCTGACTAACCCTACCGCCTAAAACTCCTGCGAAGGCTTCTCCAGGTTTGAGTTGCCACAACTATATCTTTCCCTCGCCCTGTGGACAGTAGGGGGGGGGTAGGTAGGCTCAGGGCCCAGCACACAGGCCCATGTGGCGGTAACCCCTGGCAGCAGGTCCCCTCTCTCCCAGGTCCACCCTCTGACTGAGCACATGGCAACCCAGCTCCGCCCTTTATACGCCCCTCACCCCACCTTCCAGACAGTGCCAGAAGCTTCTAGAAGCGTCTGGGGAAACTGGCTCTAACTGGCCTAGGGGGAGGGGTAGAGCACCCTGGGTGCCAGACTTCCCTCCAAAAGCTGGGGTTGCTGGGAAATAACGCCTAGACTGTCAACCCAGCTCAGTCAAACGGCGCAACCACACAGCTTTGGCATCCATTTTAAGTTACATTTTTAACATGGGGAAACTCAGTCTGCACACATTCAATCTTTGCATTTACACATGTGGTTCCCCAGAAAAGCGAAAAATTTCTGGGAAAAAGGGCCAAGTCCAACACAACCCCCTTCCAGCCAAAAGCCAGGGCAGACCGATCAATGCCTTGATGGACTTCCCTGCTTAGGGCGAGAAAAGGTGGACGCAGGCCCGCAACTGCAGGAGCACCCGCAGGTTCTCCTCCACTCTGGAACCCGAAGGTTCCCTCTCTCAAACCTTCCTCGACCGACTGAGCCACCACCCGGGGGTTCCCTAGCTGGTTGTGACCAGGACTGGCCCCTAGGCCACCCAGATGTCTCTGGCCCTTGCGGTCTCACAGAGTGGGGGGCAGTAACCCCAGGCCCGTAGTACCCGTTGACCACTCTCCTCCTCCTCCTTGCAGTTCCGAACTGCCACTTGTTCACCCACCTGGGGTCCGCACCCTCAGGCTGACCAGCCATCAGGGGCGAGGATCTCCTCCCCCTCCCTCTCCTTCTGGGGTTCCTCACCCTACTCCCATGCGAGGCACCCTCAGACCACCACTCTCTCCCCAGTCCAGGGCCTTGACCCTTCAACTGGTTCCCCAGCCTAGGGTCTAAACCCTTAGGCTGCACCGGTGCCAGGGGCGAGTCCTCCCTCCCCCTGCACCCCCTCCCAGAGCTCTGCACCCTCCCAACGGGAGTAGCACCCCTGGAAGACAATTCTGGGGGGGCACTGCTAACAGATGCCCCACCCGCCAGGTCAGGCAGTACCCATCCCTGGCCTCCCAACCCAGGATCTAAGCCCTGTGGCTGAGCCGGTGCCCGAGGTGAGACCTTCCTCCCTCTGCACCCCCTTCCAGAATTCCGCACCCCCCCACCTGGAGAAGTACCCCTGGAAGTCAATTCTGGGGGGACACTGCTACCAGATGCCCCACCCGCCAGGTCAGGCAACCCCTGAACCTGGCATCCCAGCCCAGGATCTAAACCCTGCAACTGGGCCAACCCCAGAACCTCAGGAGCTCTGATTACAGATGCCCCGGGTCCTCCTGACACTAGGGGCTCCCCCTCACCGGGCGGCACATCAGGACAGCCTAGGCTCCCAACCTGGGGCTCCCTTACGGAACTCTCCAGACCCTGAGACTGCGTTTGGGGCACCTCGGGACACCCCCCCGTCTCACTCCTTCCTATGGATAGGTCGTGAGGCCCTACAACCCTCTCTCTTCCCGGGGACCTAGCTGGGCTATTCGCCACCTCTCCCCCCTCGCTGGGTTGGAAATTCCCTGCACCACCCCCTTCAGGGTCACTCCCCAATGCCTCCTCAGACACCCTGGCCCTCACCCAGAGGTCTGCCTCCTGTGCAAGCTCCCTGGGGTCGGAGAACCCACACTGTCCTAGGTGGTGACGCAACCTGGGGGAACATGTGCTCCCGGATGAGTAACTGGCACAGCCCTTCCCACTCATTCACTGCACTCCTCACCACCCAATCCTCCAATGCCGTCCCACACACCTCCGCAAACTCCCCCCAGGACTGGTGGGACAGTTTTCCTCTGCCCCTGAACTCTAACCTGTCCCCCTCTTCCTGGGAATCAGGCACCATCTCCTGGGCTCTGGGAGTGGGACACCCTACATTGGATCCACTCTCGCTGCCACCACTGGATCCCACCCTTACTGGTGAATCCAGACCACAAAAACCACTCTCAGGGGACAATCTACCCTCCCGAGCTAGTCTCTCCCTGGCAAAGGCCCTCTCTGCCTCCGCCATCCTCTCCTGCGCTAGGACCTTCTCTGTCTCTAGCCTCTTCTCCTCCACCCTCAGCCGCGCTAGCTCCACCTTGAGCCTTTCCAGCGCCAGCTGATGCTCCCTTTCTTCCCTCCTATCTACCCACTCTTCCGGGGACAGGGAAAGAGACGGGGCAGTGCCCCCGGGACTGGACCCAGCACGGGACTCCCTAACTCTGGTGTCCTCCCTTGCTACTGGCGTCTCCCCCCGATCATCTGCTTCCTCCTCGTCAGTGTCACCATCCTCCGGGGTTATGGACTGGGCCCCCTTACTCTCTAAGTCCTCCCTACACTGGAGGTCCTCCTCCGGGTCTCCACTAAATCCACCCCTTAAATATGCGGAGGAGAAATCTGACAGGTCCCCACCGATCTCTAAGGGTTCCCCCCTCTTGAGGGCCTCATAGACAAAGAGCTTCCTGCGCGTGTTGCCTACTGGGGGTTTCCCTCTCTCCCTGCAGAAATACATCACTTCCTGCTCCGTGTACTCCCCAAGATCATCTTCGTTGTAGGTTAACCCCATCCTGGCGAGGTACACCCGGGACACACCACCCACAGTGCAACAAGGGGACACAATTTAAAAACACACTTCTAGGAGGAAATCACCATCAGGAAAAACAATAATTCCCCAAAACCTGAGATTACTTTAAACGCTCAATTTGTAGTGCAACCCGTTGTTGCTGCGGTACTGCGCAAACACAAGTCCTATCCCACCGCTGAACACCAATGTTGGAAACGGGTAGCGTGGTGCAGAGCGGGCGGGCCAAACTCTGGAGGAAATGTGCAAAGCATCCACGCAGTACACACAGGCGACACACAAGGCACACTACAAAGAGACACTACACCAGTTTAGGTAAAAAGAACTTTTGTATTGTCAAAAACCACAAGGTGTCAGGTAATCTCTACACTGCGCCAACTGGCGCTGGGTCATATTTACAGAGAGGAATTATATACATGGCAGGGCCAATCGGGCCGCTGCCAGAACCATTGCGAATCACAGATAAAATAAATGTACGTGAGGTAAATAAAGGTAAAGTCCATCCACATTAATCCTGCAATAAAATACATCAGGGCATGACGTTAGACATTAGGCCGGAACACCTGTAACGGAAACCTCACGGCATCACAATATACATGACCACCCTGGGCATCCCCTGAGGCAGGAAATTAGGGTAGGCAGTGCATCAACACATCAAACCCTGGCATCTAAAACTAGCGCTGCACAGAGCAAAACAATAGCGCTTCCCATAGCCTTTTAACATAGCGCTGCCCATAGCACGGCGATAGCGCTTTAAAACAGGCATATACACATAGCGCTGCACATAGCAAGGCATTAGCACTTTAAACCATGGCATTCGACATAGCGCTGCACATAGCCAAATATTAGCGCTCCCAAACTGGCCTCTACACGTAGTGCTGCGCATATCAATCTAATAGCGCTTCAAACAGGGCACTCGAGCATAGGCACATTCACCAGGGCTGGTCCTTGAAGCACTACCTAGCAGCTCCCTGGAGCATTAACCATAGCAGGCTCCTGGAGCGCTTCCCAATATCAGGGATCCAAGCGCTACCTCTTGTTCTGGCTTGGAGCCTTCCTTGGGGGTATTCCCCCGGGTCCCTTCTTCTTGTGTCCCGCCGTTAGACAATCACACTGGTGCAAAAAGGGGGGGGGGGAGGGGGGCGGCCACCGACAATGTGCCCCGTCACCCTCTCAATCCCCCGCTCCTAGAAAGGCCCTGTCTGTGGGGGGAGCCTTTGCTCCAGAAAGGGGCTCCCAAACACTGAGGCTGGCTCGTTGCAGCTGCCCGCTGTCAAGTGGGGCAGCTGGGAAACACCCATGCCGTTCCGGACACTCCCGGGGTCTCTGGGGGAAGGCCCTACGGGGGCGAGCACCGACACTGTGCCCCGCTACCCCCCTCTCCTTCCTCAACGGGCCTCCACTCACCGGGGATCTCGCGGGTGTCCTCCGCCTTTTCCGGCCTCCTCTCGACGTCGCGCTTCACCCAGGTCCCTCCCCTGGGGCCCGGGACTTCGTCATAGAGCGGGCGGGGGTCTCGCTGCACTCGGGGCTCTCCTCCGCCTCCGGAGGGCCCCCACCATGGTGCGAAGTCTCCGTCTCCGTCGGCCAGCGCGGGGTAGGCTCCCGCGTGGCTTCTCATCCTTCGCCCGGCCTGCTTCCTGGTTTTTTGCCGGCCGGCAACCAATCCGTGCGCGGCTGTCGCGGGGGCACGGCCGATGACGCGGCCGGGGACTCCTGTTGCCGGGCAATGCCTCCCAGCGTTCGTCAGGCCCGCGCGGCCTTGATTCCAGCCGAGTCAGCCCTTCCCTCACTCAGGGGGGGCCGCGGCGGTGATTCCGGCGGCGACGAAGGGCGGGGTGGCCTCCCGCGATGAGGGTGGCAAAATGCGGGGTAGGCTCCCGCTATAATTTTCAGACAGCAGAACGTCCTCACGCAGGGTAGGCTCCCGTTATAGTTTCAAATCGGCAAAAGGGCGGCAATACTGCGGGGTGGGCTCCCGCTCCGATTTAAATAATCTCAAAGGTGCCAGAAATATCGCTACCGCACGGAGCAAGCGAAATGCAGCGCCCACCAGGCGCCAGGGAGCAGGCAGCTGGGGTGGCAGCACTCACCAGCAGAGCACAGTCAATTCAGATGTAGCGCTCACCAGCTATCGCGCTCTCCTTCCACGGGCAGCTGGAATATAGCGCTCTCTCCCTGCAGGCGGCTTGTAAATAGCGCTCTCTCTCTGCAGGCAGCTTGTGAATAGCGCTCTCTGGTTCCTGCCCCTTGGTTGAGGGTTTCTGGAGGGGGGGAAGTTGCGTTGGTGGCTGAAGGTGGACTAATTAGTCTCTGCCTGTCGTCCCTGGATTCTCCTCTCGCCGGGCCAGATCAGTGGATAGTTCAGGATCCCTCACTCACTTGAAAGTCAGCACCTAAGCCCTGTCACTTTCAGAGGCATAGGTCCCTGACTAACCCTACTGCCTAAAACTCCTGCGAAGGCTTCTCCAGGTTTGAGTTGCCACAACTATATCTTTCCCTCGCCCTGTGGACAGTAGGGGGGGGGGTGTAGGTAGACTCAGGGCCCAGCACACAGGCCCATGTGGCGGTAACCCCTGGCAGCAGGTCCCCTCTCTCCCAGGTCCACCCTCTGACTGAGCACATGGCAACCCAGCTCCGCCCTTTATACGCCCCTCACCCCACCTTCCAGACAGTGCCAGAAGCTTCTAGAAGCGTCTGGGGAAACTGGCTCTAACTGGCCTAGGGGGAGGGGTAGAGCACCCTGGGTGCCAGGCTTCCCTCCAAAAGCTGGGGTGCTGGGAAATAACGCCTAGACTGTCAACCCAGCTCAGTCAAACGGCGCAACCACACAGCTTTGGCATCCATTTTAAGTTACATTTTTAAAATGGGGAAACTCAGTCTGCACACATTCAATCTTTGCATTTACACATGTGGTTCCCCAGAAAAGCGAAAAATTTCTGGGAAAAAGGGCCAAGTCCAACAATGACCTTGTAAGTTTTTAATTTTTTTTCAGAGTTTTATATAGCGCGAACTCGACCCAAAGATATCAGGCATCAGAGCGCTTTACATTAGCTCCATGTTCGTTGCAGATGCACACATTGTTTTGTTGGGCACAGGGAGATTAAGTGATTTGCCCAGAATCACAGGATGTTGAGCGTCGTTGCTGAGAGTCGAACCCGGTTCCACAACTTCGAGGTGGACCCCTCTAGCCCTAAGGCCACATCCTCTACCCTATGTATGGGTCTGCACACTGTGCCTCTGGGGTGTCACAAAAGTAACACTCTAGAGGTGCAATTGTACCACAAGGGGGTTGTAAATATGCCCTTAATTGTGTATAAGGATTTCTACAATAGTCTCAAATGTCTTAAATCGACATATAAGTCTGAGGCGACAAGGTGGAATTCCGGATTCTCCCGACAGCTTGTTACACGCTCATAAGCTACCCACATCAACATCAGACTTTCCTCCAATCCTCTGACCTAATCCCTTCTCCTTCCATTAACTCAGTCTTCATAGGCCTCCCTTACCCCAGTGCCTCTCCAACATGGCCAAGATGTTCTTCCATCCCCTCACTTTACTTGCACAAGAGTATGTCGGGGACCCTTCCTTACGGTAACTTTTACCAAGGAATCAACCTTAATGAGTTTTTCTCCAGTTACATAAAACCGCTTATCAAACCACTTTTGCTTCCATTGACTGCTTCAAAACACTAGTTCACTTCAGATATGAAAATCAACTTCCTTACACACTTCTGAAACCATGGTGGGTTCATGCTCCGGCTACTAACCGGGAATCTTCATCGTCCGTAGTCCATAGAGGACTACCAAAGCCAAGACTGGCCAAAGAAGCCCAGATCAACACAAATGCAGCAAACGAGATGAAACCACGAAGAGCTCGAAACTGATTCCAACGCTTTGTGACCAAAGGAGTGCGAACCCAGCCCTACTCCTTGAACCTTGCAGCGGCGTCAGAACGTACGCGGAGTGGGCCAGGGGCCTTCTCAGCAAATCTCCTGCAAAGAAACCCCTTTGAAATGAGCCCACGAGGCCACCATACCTCCATTGGAGCGTCCTTGAACAGAGGCCGGAGCGGAAACATTCGTGGACTTGTGTCGACTCATGGAGAAACCTTTCAGCCTCACAAGAAGAATTTGGGAAATTGGAGGAGTGAAAAATGTCCTGCTCCCTATGAGACAGCGAAGGAACTTCAGGCAGAAAACTGGATCTGTTCTCAAA
Organism: Triturus cristatus; assembly: GCF_964204655.1. Taxonomy (NCBI): domain Eukaryota; kingdom Metazoa; phylum Chordata; class Amphibia; order Caudata; family Salamandridae; genus Triturus; species Triturus cristatus. The sequence goes on from NC_140585.1 coordinate 6,015,371, forward strand.
ATGACCCCATCCTCCAAATTCCGTAAGCCAGTAGATTTATACAGTGAAGCCCCTAATTCCACTAAATGCCTATCCGAGGTCAATGCAACGAAAACGACAACCTTCAGTCTCAGCCACTTTAATTCCACTGAAGACAAAGGTTCAAAGGGAAATCCCTGAAGAGAACTGAGAACCAACTGCAAATCCCAAGTAGGACAAATAGGGCCTATTACATCTCTGGAATGAGAGAAACTTTTGAAAAGCCAAAGAAACTACATTATCTGGGAATTCGCCACTGGGACTAAGACAAGCGATGCATTGAGATCATGACGTTGCCACTGAAAGGCCCTGATGAAAGCCATCCAGTGCAAATTGCAACACTGTCTGAAATTCACAGGCAGAAGGAGGAGACCGACTCCCCTCACACATCTGTGAAAGTTACTCCAATGACTTGGACAGCACGATAGGGTAGAGGGACGCCTAGACTGCTGTACTGCAGCTGCCAGATGACCAGGGACCCCTTGATTCCTTAACCCCCCCTTTCATTTTGCAGGCGGAAGAGAGATGAGTTAGAGGTTGTTGGACAGGCCACATGACGGGCTTGCTCCCTCCCCGCATGACAGGGCCCAAGCCCCGGACTCCCAGGTGTTACCCCCAAGGGCAACCCGCACCCCGTCTCCCAACGGAACTCCTGCCCCCGGACAGCCATGTATCCTGGGGCCGAACCACTACCGGCTCCCCCGGCCGGCTCAGCCGCCATCTTTGTTGTAAATTAAAGCAGAATGTGATTAAGCATTTACTGAAAACATTAATGCTTCCCTTCGAGTTAAATATATAGTTAAGCCCAGTGTATCTAATATGTCTAATCAATATGAAGTCGCAGTTTGTTATTCATGTGCTGCAACCCACTGAGCTATCTTTTGTAATGTGCAAGCTTCAGGTGTATAGAATTGTTTCTGTAATATGGAAGCTTCTATCTTATTCTTGCCTTCTCAGTAAGAGACTTGTTATGCTACATTGTTTTCCTCCAGCTAAGTCTATAATATGGATGTTTCTGTATGTTTCTGTTATAAGAAATAGAAGCCTGTTAATGGCAGAAAAGACCTCTGATGCAGACATTTGTTCTGTAGCTCCGTGCATGGCACAATCCCCCTCCCTCTTGGAGTGTGATTTACTAAGAGCAGCTGAAAGTAAACGGTCTGAGGCCCCACGGCCGAGTTGTGAGATAAGCACATTCCTGTGCCTGAGCTGAGCTAATTATGTGCGCCAAATATGGGTCTTCCTCTCCTCCGAGCCAACTTGTAGATTTCCATGTGCTGACTTCATGTGTTCACTGAAAGTATATCTGTCTGGTTTTGACTGTAAGTCGTCAGTCTTCTCCGCGCACCTCGAGGGGTGAAGATGTGAGAGGCTCCTCTGGCCAGAGTTCCTTTGTATAATAAATGATTGACCCTTCTTCACTGCCAACTGACTGATCATTGATAATTGGTAATTGGGAATGGACTATTGGTAAGTGTGGTCCTATGGTAAAATAATTATAATACAACAGTTGGGGGCTCGTCCGGGATTCCGCGTTTAGGGTCACCCCCTCCTGTAAACAGGAGAAGAGGGATAGGGGGGAGTTCTGGTCAAAAGGGTGGATATGAAAATAAGGATCCTAATTGCAGAGCCAGTTTTTGGTGAGATTCCACTCTTGCGCCCAGAAGTCTCCCCAGCTGCAAGATGACCCATCGCCGGAATCCTATAAGGAGTAACCCAGGAGCTGACCGTGTTGGTCTTCAGAGCACTTTGTCAGGAGCTGGCAGTGGAGAATATGCAATCAGACCTGGGTGCAACCGGTGAGTAATTTGTTTGTTTGAAGCATGCGCTGTAGAGCAGTGCATTTGTTTGAAGCACGCGCTGGAGAGCGGTGCATTGACTTTGAGGCACGCGCCGGAGAGCGGTGTGCGTTTTGTTTGATTTGAAGCACTTGTTGTGAACAGTGCGTTTTGAAGCACTAGGTGCATTTTGTTTGAAACACGCGCTGTTGAGCGGTGCATTTGGAACAGTTAACTGCATTTGATTTGAGGGGTCATGAGGACCCTAGGAGAATTACGGAGGTCCTGCAGGATGGTCCATTAGGGACTGAGTGTAGGGACTCCGCGGATCTTTTGTGATTTGGAGACACTGATCAGACGTCTAGTTGTTACCTGTGTGTAACACATGGCCGGATTGCACTCGGAAAAGCCTGTGGCTGTATCTGGGTAGCCATGAGACATATCTGAGGTGCGGCTTGGACCACATCAGAACAGTCTCAGTGGTGAACCAGGGAGGCAATGGGATGGTCCGTAGTCCAGTTCGTGGTTACCCCTGTCTGACAGCCTCTTGCCAGTCTGTTGGAAGACTGCTTGTTGTGATTTTGTCGGTCCTTTTGAATAATTCTCCACGAACGGGAGTCGACGGGCTCTGTTCGTTTGTTTGGATGCATCAAGTTTGGATAGGTTGAACTGCAGAAAACGTTGTGTACACCTATTTTGCATTTTTGGTTAAAGCGCCGGCTATTTTTTTTTTTGGAAAATGTGTGTGAGTGGCGAATATATGCCTGCAAAAAAAAAACATGGCCATGTAAATGCGAGATTGTATGTTGGTAAGATTGCTCAGTTGAATGTAAGTACGCTATTAGTGAATAAGAATGTTGTGGTATGCTCAATTGTGTTTTGGATGTTGCTAGCGCTGGAAAAAGCGTGTGATTGAATGACTGTGAATATGTGAAAAGAATTCTGAGAAGTGAGATTGTTGAGGAGTAAGTTTAATTTTGGTCTCATCACCGTCAATGCGTCGCAAAAGGAAATTGAGAGGGGTGTAGCTAGAGAAAGAGCAACCCCTGTGATTTGATGACACCCCTAATGTACAAAGTATTAATGTAAAATAATTAGTGAAAAGTTTAGCTTGGGAAAAATTGTGGGTATTTCGAATTTGCAAATTGTTCATGAATACAGGTTTGTGTTCTTGGTGGTTCAGTGAGTCAATGTGCTGGGTCCAGACGGTTGTAGGTCCTGATTCACGCTGAACATGCAGAGACTATCTGCTCTGTACTAGTAAGTTATGTGCTGTACATTATTCATAGTGAGCGTTTTTTCTAAACTGAGATTGGAAAAATAAGATTATGACCCCCCTGAAAACAAATTGTATATAAAAAGGATTTTTCAATAGGGCGAATTATTGCAGTTTATATGGAATTGGGAAGACTTTTTGTCTTTGACAGCTTCAGAGTGAGGAGAAGGTGGGGGCTAAAGAGCGCAGAATGCCGGGAGGTGAAATCACTGTTCAGACAGCTTCTCTGACATAGAATCTGTGTAATGCCCGCAGCCGGGGAGCCTTGGAAGGAGGGGGGTCGGGAGTAGATAGAGAACAGATGGCTAGCAGCCCAAGCTCAAACCAGCACTGAGGGGCTATTTTTAGCTTCTCTGATAAGACAGGGCAGCTGAGAAACGAAACTCCAGCAGCCTCCCTTTGTTCTATTCTGTGCAAGACCAGTGCCCAAGGAAATGTCTATGGAAGACTGCTGTCTTTATTTCTTGCATTGATTCTAGACAAAAAAGTAAAATGATGCTCTTGCTTGAAATTTTGAGGGCTATATGCCTATATAAAAACGATTTTTCTAATTCAGACAATTCACAGTGGAAATTGTGGCCCAAAGCGGTCACCACCAGCTGACTGGCGAGATGATAACAGTTAAGTAATGGAATTTCCTTTTTGTGCATTCCGTTTTGTCTTTTGATTGAAAGTTATAAGTGTTATTTTGTCTATTGTGGGACATGTTTCTCTTTTGTGTGTGCTGTATTTCTCTCTTCCGTCCACAGATTATTCATGGATTGTTCTGGGTGGTTTTAAGGCTGACAAGACACGTGAGTTGGATTGGCAAAGTGATCAAAAAATTATAACTATGAGAAGAAACATGAGATATGCGCCTTCAAATAGGAAATCAGGGTACATTGTGTTGAAATAGATGCATAATACCTTTCCAAAAGAAATGTTCGTGTGTTTTTCAGTTTTGATTATTCTTGCTGGTCCTGTGTGTCAGAAACAACACAGTCAGTTCAGCTGGTCATCATTAAGATAACCCGCTGTCAGGTGGGGTGAGTAAGGCAGGAAAATCGTGAGAGAGGCAGGAGAATCAGTTATTGATTATAAGCCTGACAAATTAAGCAGGCTAGAATGTTCGCCTCTGAACTGTAGGTACAGTAATTGCGCATCACTGCTCATTTATATATGTTCTTGTAATTTGTTTATGCTTTCTGTGCTTGGTATACTGATGGCTTGGCATATGCATTCTATATATGTTTTGTTTTTGTGTTGTATTAACCAGTCTGTTTAGCATTAATACAAGTTCACCTGTGCGGTACAGAGATGTCAATCTCTGCGCAGCGCTTGGCTGGAACTTGTTCATAATTACTAAATTTCACAGACATGATATTATCATTATCATGCTGTCAAAATAGTAGACAACACGTTATCAGTGTATGTCTAATTGGCATTGGAAATGAATAAAACAAAAAACAAAAGTCATGCAAGACTAAAATATGTGTCACATGACTGCCTTTCTCTTTTAGACAGGCAGCCTCGGTCATATGTTTCCAGATTGGACATTATGGAACCATTTTGATCTGTACACTTGCATCCTAACACTTGAAATGCCTGTTTTAAATAGGACTGCCACCAGAAGCGCCTTTATTGCTGATGGGCAAAACAGCTGTTGCTGTTGCCACAAATGGAACAGGAAGGTTTATTTAGCTAAGACTCCCTCAGAGTGACAACTCTGCATTTTAGAAGGCTGTAAACGGGTTTCCACAAATGAGGCTCATGAGAAAATATCTGACAGGATTTCCTTTTCAAAGTTTACTTTGATAAGCTCATTCTTGTAAATGGTGGGGAAAAAAAAAAAGTTGTCATGTTTTTCAATTAGGCTATTGGGCTTGGGCTTCTGAAGGGAGATGTTTGAATATGAAAGGCGAGGGATGCAGCTTGTTTATAGGTGGAAATTATAGCAAAACATATTATGGCCTCCTAGCATTAAGATTGACTTCAGGTTCGTGTAGTATCACCTAATAGGGACATTTGTATATGAGATGTCATTTGGCCAGCCTATAAGCTAAGACAATGAGATCTGTACATTTGCTAGAAGGATTTATCGCCATTTCAAAAGTGCTATGTACCTCCTATAATTTTGCTTATGCCCAGTTGCTACACACGGGGATTGATAGTGTTGATAGACACAGGGTTTGATAGTGTTTGACAGCATTGAAATCTGTTTCAGATTTCCTCCTGTCAAACAGGGGGAAGACAGGAGGGGGTTGGCTTCCTGCTGGCCCCTTAGGAGGTTAGCTCCCTGCTAGCCCCCTTAGAAATTAAGCCGAGGTAATATGTATGTTGCTCTCTTTAAGGGGAATTAGTTGTGGGTAGTTTTTGTTCTACTAAGCTTAGGCGAAATGACTAGTTCTTCATTATCTAGTCTGTGTGAATACACTCACAATCCTTACTAGGAGCTGATGTTTAGTAATTTGGATTAGGAAAAAAAGCAGTTTTGTCTTCGTGCAGCCCTTGGTACGTTGTTCAAACACGCATTCCTAGGCCATGTACCATGGACCCCCATATCATGTCAGCATGAGAAGTTAGCATGATGTATCTTGATTTGTATCCATACTTTATATACACGGTGTTAGAAATGAGGGGGCTCTGGTTGACGCAGGTGTGAACCCACAACAAGCAGGGACCCCTTACCTCTTGTCAGGGCGAAGGATGACTCCCCAGAATAACCCCTGCTCACCCTCTAGGTGCGTGGCGCGAGCAGTCTAGGCTAAGTCTCAGGCGTACACGGTTAAGCAAATGCAATTACACATACAGTAAACCCCTTGCATGCACCACAAACGGACACCAATCAGGAGGTATATAAAAATAAGCTTTTATGTAGTTTCAGCAGATTCAAATACAAGGCCCAGTAACGTTGAACTGATGGGGCCACAATTCTTGGAAATACGGTCAAGTTCTCTTGGTTTTACGGAAAGTTCTTTAGGCGGGCACAAGGTAACTGTAGGCCTCAGCGCACTTCGTGCTGAGGCAGCGCCCGGGGAGCACACAGCAGATGACAGGGAAATAAGAACGTTGCGGACCCTGGATCCGATGCGAGCTCGCGGTCGAGTTCGTAGTTACAGTACCTTGTTTCTTGACGCAAAGGCGGGTGCGGGATTTCAGCGGCTCTTCGACAGAAGAGCGAGGCGGCGTCCGGGGCTCCCACACTTCACGATGGGGGGGGTCTGATCTTCGGGCTCACGACAGGAGCGGGGTGTTGCAGGTGGCGGGTGAACAAAGCGGGGCAGCCGGGCACGCCGATGCGTCCGGGCCGTCCGAGGCTTGGAGATGCTCACAAAACGCCGATTCCGGCGGGAGGGTGAAGGTGCACAGCGAGCCTCCACGAGCGAGGTGACGGGGCAGCCCAGCACAGCGTAGGGGGAGCGGCTCCGATCGAGCGAGGCTCTTCCCAAGGCGGGGGCGGCTAAGCAGTCCTGGTCACGGCTCAGGGAGGGACTGGGCACGAGGGTCACAGCTCCGGCGAGGGAAAGGACACCACAGTCCAGCAGCAGGCGAGTGAAGATCAGGTAGAGCCCAATGGTCCTGGGGCTCAGTTCAGGGGGCAAGCTCAGTTCCAAGCCCTTGGAGATCGTTTTTGGAAAAGCACAAGTCTTGAAAGTAAAAGTAAAGTAAAAGTCTTCAGCAACAGTTTCTCTTCTCTCCTTTGGCAGCAAGGTCACCACTGCAGGCCAATCCCCCAGGATAGGGACAGTCTTCCTCCTACAGCTTCCCGGTGCCTCCTCCTCAGGCAGAGATTCTTCTTGGTCAAAAGCGGATCTAGTTTCTTAGGAGCAGGGCTCCTCCATTTATACCACAAATCTTTTGTTCTCCCAGGCCAGGGGGGCCCTTGCCTAGTTCAGTCCGGTTTCTGAGCACTTTGTTTACGTGATGCAGGCTTCTCCTTTCAGAGTGCAGGGCAGACTCATCAGACGCTCCACAGGGGGTGGAGCCGGCATCGAGGTAGCGGAGCACTGTCCTATTCAGAACCTAGGAGCACTCCTCCCACCCATCTACCTGTTGATCGTCCTATTCATACCAGGCTGCCTAGCCCTGCCCATCTGGGTTCCCCCAGCCCTGTCACTCACACCAGCCAGACATCAGATACACAACACGCAGAGGCGGCTGAAAGGTTTAGGCAAGCAAAGGCCAACTTTCTAAAAGCGGCATTTGCAAACCCGGAATATTAAAATAAACCTTGCGAAAAGATGTACCTTATTATTCCGAGTTCAGGCATACTAAACTCGATCTCCTACCATGTTCCCTGGGTCGGTTAGGATCATAAGGTGTAATAATCCAGGCCGCCCATACTGGCCTATGAGAACAGGGTAGCCTTGCAGTAGTGAACAACAAGATGGCGGTAATTCACTACTAGGACATGCCACGCATCCAGGCGTGTCCTACCTTAGGCGTACAATGCACCCTGCCCGTGGGCCTACCAGAGGGGTGACTAACATGCAGCTAAGGGAAGGTTTCAGGGACCGGCAAGTGTGGGCACTTGTCGGTCGGCGTGTCAGTACCAGACTGCACGCAGGTTCTGCGATGGCAGACCTTAGATATATTTTACCGGCCGCTTCTGTGGGTGGCACAACCAGTGCTGCAAGCCCACCAGCGGGGTTCGCATTTACATGCCCTGGCGCCCCCGGCGCACTTTACTGGGGTCTGACAGTAAATCAAACAGTCCAATCATGGAATCCAACCAACATATACAATTTACATAGGGAGCACTCGCACCGTGACACTGGTTGGCAGTGGCACAGCGCGCTGAGCGGCCAACACCATAGAAACACATGAGGCACAGCGACAAAAAGAGGAAGGGAGACTCACGCCAAGGTGCCAGGTCTAACACGTGTCCCCTCCAGCTGAAAAGTGGGGAGAACTACCCTACCCCAGGGAGTTCCTCATCACTAAGGCGGAAAAATCTGGACAGACCGTCAGCATTGGCGTGATCTGTACCAGGGCGATGTTCCACCGTGAAATCCATACCCTGTAGGGAAATGGACCACCTCAACAGCTTTGGATTCTCACCCCTCATATGCATCAACCATCTGAGGGGCCTGTGGTCCGTCTGAACCCGGAAGTGAGACCCAAACAAGTAGGGTCTTAGCTTCTTCAGCGCCCAGACCACAGCAAATGCCTCACGCTCAATAGCACTCCACCTCTGTTCCCGTGGAAGTAACCTCCTGCTAAGAAAGGCTACGGGTTGATCTAGGCCCTCCTCATTAATCTGTGAAAGAACAGCCCCCACACCATGCTCTGAAGCGTCTGTCTGAACGATAAACTCTTTGGAGAAGTTGGGAGCCAAGAGCACGGGCGCCGTGCACATAGCAGTTTTCAAGGCCTCAAAAGCTTTCTGACAGGTGTCAGTCCAGATCACTTTCCTGGGCTGCTTCTTCGAAGTCAGCGCTGTCAAGGGGGCAACCAGGTTGCCATACCCCTTGACAAACCTCCTGTAGTACCCAGTGAGACCTAGGAAGGCTCTCACCTCCGTCTGGGTTTTGGGTGCCTCCCAATTCAGGATGGTTTCTATCTTGGGTTGGAGGGGTGCCACCTGGCCACTCCCAACTTGGTGTCCCAAGTACACCACGGAACCCTGCCCGATCTGGCACTTACTCGCCTTGATCGTGAGGCCTGCCTTGCGCAGCGCCATCAACACTTCCCAGAGGTGACGCAAGTGTTCCTCCCAAGTGGAGCTGAACACTGCGATGTCATCCAGGTAGGCTGCACTGAATGAATCCAGCCCAGCCAACACCTGGTTGACCAATCTCTGGAAGGTGGCAGGGGCATTCTTCATCCCAAATGGCATAACCCGGAACTGGTAGTGCCCATCTGGGGTGGAAAATGCTGACCTCTCTTTGGCCCCCTCGGTCAAGGCGATCTGCCAATACCCAGACGTTAAATCAAACGTGCTGAGGTAGTTGGCAGCCCCTAGCCGATCGATGAGCTCATCAGCTCTGGGGATGGGGTGTGCGTCGGTCCTAGTGACCGAATTGAGTCCTCTGTAGTCCACACAGAACCGGAGTTCGGGTGTGGCTCCCGGCGCTGCAGCCTTTGGGACCAAGACCACGGGGCTGGCCCAAGGACTGCTAGAAGACTCAATTACCCCGAGGGCAAACATCTTGGAGACCTCCTCCTTGATGCATGTCCTCACCCTGTCAGTCACCCTGTAGGCCTTGTGCCGCACAGGTGGACTATCCCCAGTGTCCACATCATGGACGCACCAATCAGTGACACCAGGGACCAGGGAGAACAGGTCAGAAAACTGTCCCAGCAGCTGGCGACAATCATTCTGTTGCTCATGGGTCAGGGTGGAAGAGAGGATGACACCATCCACTGACCCATCTTGCTCCTTGGCTGACAGGAGGTCAGGAAGAGGTTCTGTCTCCTCTTCCATTCCAGCATCTGTTGCCAAGAGCATGCCCACTTGGGACCTCTCCAAGTGGGGCTTGAGGCGGTTGACATGTAGGACCCTTAAGGGGTTCCTAGGAGACTTCAGGTCCACCACGTAGGTAACAGGACTCTTGCGCTCCACCACCTCAAAGGGACCGGTCCACTTATCCTGGAGCGCACACGGCTCCACGGGGGCCAAGACCCATACTTTCTGTCCAGGCTGAAGCTCTACCAGAGTGGCATTCTGGTCGTACCACCGCTTCATCTCCTCCTGGCTGGCTTCCAGATTTGCCTCAGCAAGTTGCCTGAATCGCCTAGTCTGATTCCTGAAGGCCAGCATGTAACTATATACATTCTGGGGAGGTTTCCTGGGAGATTGCTCCCAGCCTTCTTTGACCAGACTTAGAGGTCCTCTGACTGGGTGACCATACAGAAGCTCAAAGGGACTGAACCCCAGAGACTTCTGTGGCACCTCACGGTAAGCGAAGAGAAGGCATGGTAAGAGGACGTCCCACTTACGCCTCATGGCTCCTTCTAGGCCCATTATCATGCCTTTGAGGGTTCGGTTGAATCTCTCAACCAACCCGTTTCCTTGGGGGTGGTAAGGGGTGGTGAACTTGTAGGTTACACCACACTCTTGCCAAAGAGATTTCATGTACTTGGACATGAAATTGGTACCTCGGTCAGACACCACCTCTAGAGGGAATCCCACTCGGGAGAAAATTCCCATCAGTGCACGTCCCACCACGGGGGCCGTCACTGTCCTCAGAGGAATGGCTTCCGGGTACCGGGTGGCATGGTCCACCAGGACCAGGATGAACCTATTGCCCATCGCTGTCTTGGGGTCCAGTGGCCCTACAATGTCAATCCCCACTCGCTGGAATGGGGTACCGACCACAGGGAATGGCTGGAGTGGAGCCTTCTGCTTCCTCCCACTCTTTCCACTTGCCTGGCAAGTCTGGCATGTCCTGCAGTGAGTATCGGAACTCCTGCGCATTTGAGGCCAATAAAAGTGGGTGACAAGCCTTTCAAAGGTCTTGTCCTGCCCCAAATGCCCTGCCAATGGCACATCGTGAGCCAGCCCCAGTAGGAAGGCTCTGAAGTCCTGGGGTACCACCAGCGCACGGGCTGACCCAGGCTCAGCAACCTTAGGCTCTGTATATAGGAGGTCGTTCTCCCAGTAAACGAAATGTGATCCTGACTGATCACCTGCGGCCTGGTCTGCAGCCTGCTGCCGCATACCCACGAGAGAAGGGCACTCCTTCTGTGCCTTGCAAAAGTCCTCCCTGGTGGGACCCCCTTCCTGCTGCCAATGGGTCAGCTCCGGCAGGTCTCCCAGTTCAGCTATCTGCTCCCCTGTAGGCTCCAGGGCATCCCCCTCAAGGTCTGCTTCCTCCTGGACCGTGGGAACTTCAGGGGCCGGCTTCCCACGCCCCTTGCCCCTTCTCTCTGAGGCCGGTTCCTGGGCCTCCCTCTCAGGCTCCAGGACCTCTTGAGTACCTCTACTGGCTGCCATGGACCGTGTGGTGACACACGCCCAATCCGGCATACCCAACATCTCCAGGTGAGCACTCCGCTCCACCTTAGCCCAAGGTGAGCTCTCCAAATCGTTCCCTAACAAACAGTCTACAGGCATGGCGGGCCTCACAGCTACCTGAAGAGTACCAGAGACCCCCCCCCACTCAAAGGGAACCTGAGCCACCTTGCAGTGTCTCTCTGTGTTGTCAGCGGCAACAACGGGATAGAATGCATTGGGGACCACCTGCTCCTGAGACACCAGGTGACACCGGACAGCTGTCACACTGGCTCCTGTATCTCTAAGAGCTTCCACTCTATGGCCATTTATGGTCACCCACTGCCTGTACTTCTTAGTGTTCTCAGGCAGCTGGGTTGGAGGGACCACTTCACGGTCTCCTAGCGAGACCAGGGACATCTCTGCGGGACCCCACCCACCTTGGACATCCCTCTCCTCCCCCAAGGCTACACTAGTCACCTGCCGGGGTGGAGCACCAGTGGGTGCTGGTTTACCAAACAATGGACACTTTACATCAGAGGCAAAATGCCCCAAATTGTTACACCTGTAACATCTTACGGGCCCCTTTGGAACAGGAGGACCTGTCGGGGCCCCGGTCGGTTTCTGGGGTGGGGGAGGCTGAGAACCCTTCCCTTGGTTCCCTTGGGGACTATTTTGGGGCCCTCTTTGGAACTGCTTCTGTTTACCCCTGTCCCCCCCACTCTTCTGCTGGGGACCCTGCCCACCTTTGGCGGGATCTCCCACGGTACCCTTGTGGACTCTGGTACTGACCCAGCGGTCCGCCTCCTCAGCAAGCTTCCTCGGGTTAGTCAGCTTACTATCGATCAGGTGCTGGCGTAGCTCAGGAAAACAATTACTGGACAAGTGCTCCCATGCCATTAAATCAAGAAGCCCTTGATAATCATTCACCTTACTACCCTTTACCCAACCATCCAGTGCTCTGCAAAAGAAAGTCACATACTCCACATACGTACTATTGGGAATCTTAGTGCAACCCCTGAACCTCTGTCTATATAACTCAGGGGTCAACCCATACCTAGCCATCAATGCTTCCTTCATATGGGCATAAGAATTACGAACATCAACAGGTAAATCTAACAGTGTGTCCCGCCCTTCACTCAGGAACCTTCCCCACAACCCCGCTCCCCAATCTTTCTCAGGGACCCGGTGGGAAGACATGGCTACCTCGTAGGCTCTGAACCACTGCCCGATGTCGTCATTCCTGAAGAACTCCTTCACTACATCCTTGGGAATATAAACTCTTGGTTCCGCCGGTACTGGCGGTGTGCTGCCACCAGAGGGATTAAGCTCCAAACTTTTTGCTTTCAGCTCCAGCTCCCTCAGCTTCATGTCATGCTCTAATTGTAGTTTCTTTTCTTCCATGGCTAATCTTTGTTTTTCCATATCCATCTGCCCATGAAGTTTTGCCATTTCCACCTCGTGTGCCCGGGTTGCGGCCCTGTCTGCCAACTCTTCTGGCGACAGGCACCTGCCAAACTCATGGACACTTTCTGGTGGAACCACTTCCACCTGATTCTCTGGTGCCTTTGACTCATACCAGGCCCTCAGCGCCTTCACAAATTGTTCCTTCTTTTTCAATCCAGTTTGGGCAATCCTGAACTTGGAGCAAAGACCTTTCAAGTCTTCATTGGTACGATTCAGAAGCGCGTCTTCTTCCCAATCTACGTCTTCAAATCCAGAGATTATGGAAGCCGCCCTTCCGGCGGAAAGTGAACCAGGCATGGCTCTAACAACGGAGACTCTTGGCAAAACAAAAACAAATGCTAGCCTTGTGGCTGTGTTACTGGTCTGCTCTCACTACGTGGTGATCAGTGATTCACTATACGCAAACCACAAATGCAAATCCGTAAATCCCACCGCTGCCACCAATGTTAGAAATGAGGGGGCTCTGGTTGACGCAGGTGTGAACCCACAACAAGCAGGGACCCCTTACCTCTTGTCAGGGCGAAGGATGACTCCTCAGAATAACCCCTGCTCACCCTCTAGGTGCGTGGCGCGAGCAGTCTAGGCTAAGTCTCAGGCGTACACGGTTAAGCAAATGCAATTACACATACAGTAAACCCCTTGCATGCACCACAAACGGACACCAATCAGGAGGTATATAAAAATAAGCTTTTATGTAGTTTCAGCAGATTCAAATACAAGGCCCAGTAACGTTGAACTGATGGGGCCACAATTCTTGGAAATACGGTCAAGTTCTCTTGGTTTTACGGAAAGTTCTTTAGGCGGGCACAAGGTAACTGTAGGCCTCAGCGCACTTCGTGCTGAGGCAGCGCCCGGGGAGCACACAGCAGATGACAGGGAAATAAGAACGTTGCGGACCCTGGATCCGATGCGAGCTCGCGGTCGAGTTCGTAGTTACAGTACCTTGTTTCTTGACGCAAAGGCGGGTGCGGGATTTCAGCGGCTCTTCGACAGAAGAGCGAGGCGGCGTCCGGGGCTCCCATACTTCACGATGGGGGGGGTCTGATCTTCGGGCTCACGACAGGAGCGGGGTGTTGCAGGTGGCGGGTGAACAAAGCGGGGCAGCCGGGCACGCCGATGCGTCCGGGCCGTCCGAGGCTTGGAGATGCTCACAAAACGCCGATTCCGGCGGGAGGGTGAAGGTGCACAGCGAGCCTCCACGAGCGAGGTGACGGGGCAGCCCAGCACAGCGTAGGGGGAGCGGCTCCGATCGAGCGAGGCTCTTCCCAAGGCGGGGGCGGCTAAGCAGTCCTGGTCACGGCTCAGGGAGGGACTGGGCACGAGGGTCACAGCTCCGGCGAGGGAAAGGACACCACAGTCCAGCAGCAGGCGAGTGAAGATCAGGTAGAGCCCAATGGTCCTGGGGCTCAGTTCAGGGGGCAAGCTCAGTTCCAAGCCCTTGGAGATCGTTTTTGGAAAAGCACAAGTCTTGAAAGTAAAAGTAAAGTAAAAGTCTTCAGCAACAGTTTCTCTTCTCTCCTTTGGCAGCAAGGTCACCACTGCAGGCCAATCCCCCAGGATAGGGACAGTCTTCCTCCTACAGCTTCCCGGTGCCTCCTCCTCAGGCAGAGATTCTTCTTGGTCAAAAGCGGATCTAGTTTCTTAGGAGCAGGGCTCCTCCATTTATACCACAAATCTTTTGTTCTCCCAGGCCAGGGGGGCCCTTGCCTAGTTCAGTCCGGTTTCTGAGCACTTTGTTTACGTGATGCAGGCTTCTCCTTTCAGAGTGCAGGGCAGACTCATCAGACGCTCCACAGGGGGTGGAGCCGGCATCGAGGTAGCGGAGCACTGTCCTATTCAGAACCTAGGAGCACTCCTCCCACCCATCTACCTGTTGATCGTCCTATTCATACCAGGCTGCCTAGCCCTGCCCATCTGGGTTCCCCCAGCCCTGTCACTCACACCAGCCAGACATCAGATACACAACACGCAGAGGCGGCTGAAAGGTTTAGGCAAGCAAAGGCCAACTTTCTAAAAGCGGCATTTGCAAACCCGGAATATTAAAATAAACCTTGCGAAAAGATGTACCTTATTATTCCGAGTTCAGGCATACTAAACTCGATCTCCTACCATGTTCCCTGGGTCGGTTAGGATCATAAGGTGTAATAATCCAGGCCGCCCATACTGGCCTATGAGAACAGGGTAGCCTTGCAGTAGTGAACAACAAGATGGCGGTAATTCACTACTAGGACATGCCACGCATCCAGGCGTGTCCTACCTTAGGCGTACAATGCACCCTGCCCGTGGGCCTACCAGAGGGGTGACTAACATGCAGCTAAGGGAAGGTTTCAGGGACCGGCAAGTGTGGGCACTTGTCGGTCGGCGTGTCAGTACCAGACTGCACGCAGGTTCTGCGATGGCAGACCTTAGATATATTTTACCGGCCGCTTCTGTGGGTGGCACAACCAGTGCTGCAAGCCCACCAGCGGGGTTCGCATTTACATGCCCTGGCGCCCCCGGCGCACTTTACTGGGGTCTGACAGTAAATCAAACAGTCCAATCATGGAATCCAACCAACATATACAATTTACATAGGGAGCACTCGCACCGTGACACTGGTTGGCAGTGGCACAGCGCGCTGAGCGGCCAACACCATAGAAACACATGAGGCACAGCGACAAAAAGAGGAAGGGAGACTCACGCCAAGGTGCCAGGTCTAACACACGGAAATATGCTTTGTAGGATGGCCCATTCCTCTCTATGTCCCTTACATGATAGAAAGGGCTGAAGAACTGTACTGAAGCCATCTTGGATCATGACCAGTCGCGCCACAGGCCACGTGGTCCCTTTTGCCCACCATCAGCATGATTTAGCTCGTACCAGCCAAGAGACAGGTTGGATTGTATTTACGGCTAAGGCCCAAGGTCACATCTGCTAAGGGGAGTATCGAGTGAATTCCTCTAGGCCTGGGACGAGAAGGGAGTCACCTTGTTGACCTTCTCTGTAAAGATAGCAACTCCTTTGAGTACAGCTGCAACTAAATTTGGTATGAGCTCAAGAGTAGTCTCATGGCGTATGGCCACTCCCTCAAAGATTGCAGGCTGCCTGCTTTCAGTCGCCTTGTTAAATACTAGGAACTGTTTTTCTGTACTTGGAAGAAAATTAACAACTATGTTACATTTCCTACATCACTAGGTTCTGCGGGATCTTCCAGAGTAAAAGGGAGAATGATACCCTGCAGAACGGTGATAAAGATGAGTCTTAATTTCCCATCAGTGCCAGCTACAGATGAGGGCTACATGTCCTGGCCCTACAGTCTCAGCACCCAGAAAGTAGTGAAATTGAACCGTGATTGCCAATGCTTCATCAACTACAGCATCGTGCTTGCTTCATTGGATGACGTCGGACATCAGAGAAGGAGGAGGCCCGTTGGCCACAGAACTTCAGTGCAAAAGTGCGAGGGAGAGGGATCCCTATTGTTGATGGCAGGACCATTGTTCAGTTTCTTCAGCTTTCTACCTGTCATGTGCTAGTAACCTCTGACAGCGCGTGGTCCCCTGATCCCCTTGGCCTGAGTTTGGCCACCTCCCTTTTCCTTTGTATCAACGGAAAGGCAGTGCCCCATAGAATCTACGAGTGGCAGAAGGCACTATATTGTGGTACCCATGAAGCAGCAGCCCAAATGTCCTCTGACACTGAATGATGAGTGTTGGAGCCTGAGGGTGTAGCTGAACTTGAAACTTTCTGCACAAAATGATCTGTATCCATGATAGTGCCTGCCACAGAGGAAAGATGTTGGTGCACTGCCTAGAGATAGAGACATTGAGACTTTTTTCCGAGTGAGCTGTGAGTGTTTGCCAGGAGGGCACTCCAACGGATACTGTGAAGAACTATTTTCTTGGAAGGCCTGATCAAGAGGCCCAATATGATGATGGGAGCAGACTTGATGAACAATAGAAGCCTGCCAGAGAGGCTTCGAACGGACTCTGGGCATAGTTGTATTTGCAGGAACAATTGGGTGTTATGAGACTGATTCTTACTGTTTTGGCTGGCACTGTTTTAGAATAGTGCTCTGATTAGTGGAAGTAGCGTTAAACTCATCTTAGGATGAAACGTACCCCTCTTTCACCTGAAAGTAGTATTGAGGAATGTCACTGTCTCACTGGAGTATGTCTATGACTTGTTTGATCCCACACAAAGACTGCCACAGAGGGAGTAATGATAGTATCTATTAGTTGTAGGGCCCACGGATTGCTTCACACTCTGTCTAGTAAAGAATGATCTGGTTTTGTCCCTAATTCTGTTATAGGTGTATAGGTAGATGGGCCTAATCATGGTAATACAAATATTTATCGCACTCCAAAGTGAAGTAAATTGGGTTGTGAAGATGTCCTGAGGTACAGTGTATTGCATCAGAGAATAGATCTTGAGAAAACAGTAACAAGGTGCTATGCATCTAAATGCCTGTTCAAACGTAATGAGGGAAGCATGAATTTTCCTTAACAGATATGACAATGAAGTGTAGGATTCCAATGGCTCAACCTCACTGAGTATGCTGGTTCTTTCCCTTGAGCAGAATGTTTCCCATTCAGTTGACTCAGTTAGATGTATATAATGTGAAAATGTCTTTATTAGAAAATGTATCTGAGTACCTGTATATAGTAATGCAGAACATATCATTCCATATATGTCGTCCAAGAATATAGGTTGACCTAGGCTTTAGGCCTCAATTTGAATTTATAATTGACATATACGATGATTATTCTTGGAAACCGGATGTCTTCAGTAAATGCTGAAAGGGTCGTCTGTTGTAAATTAAAGCAGAATGTGATTAAGCATTTACTGAAAACATTAATGCTTCCCTTCGAGTTAAATATATAGTTAAGCCCAGTGTATCTAATATGTCTAATCAATATGAAGTCGCAGTTTGTTATTCATGTGCTGCAACCCACTGAGCTATCTTTTGTAATGTGCAAGCTTCAGGTGTATAGAATTGTTTCTGTAATATGGAAGCTTCTATCTTATTCTTGCCTTCTCAGTAAGAGACTTGTTATGCTACATTGTTTTCCTCCAGCTAAGTCTATAATATGGATGTTTCTGTATGTTTCTGTTATAAGAAATAGAAGCCTGTTAATGGCAGAAAAGACCTCTGATGCAGACATTTGTTCTGTAGCTCCGTGCATGGCACAATCCCCCTCCCTCTTGGAGTGTGATTTACTAAGAGCAGCTGAAAGTAAACGGTCTGAGGCCCCACGGCCGAGTTGTGAGATAAGCACATTCCTGTGCCTGAGCTGAGCTAATTATGTGCGCCAAATATGGGTCTTCCTCTCCTCCGAGCCAACTTGTAGATTTCCATGTGCTGACTTCATGTGTTCACTGAAAGTATATCTGTCTGGTTTTGACTGTAAGTCGTCAGTCTTCTCCGCGCACCTCGAGGGGTGAAGATGTGAGAGGCTCCTCTGGCCAGAGTTCCTTTGTATAATAAATGATTGACCCTTCTTCACTGCCAACTGACTGATCATTGATAATTGGTAATTGGGAATGGACTATTGGTAAGTGTGGTCCTATGGTAAAATAATTATAATACAACAGTTTGGGCGCTGCGCCACGAGGCCGCATGGCCTCGGCTCGACCCTAACCCGGGGCCTGGCCGGCCCCGACATCCCGGCACCACCATCCACCCAGGAGGTGAACGGACCACTTGGCAGGTCAATGGGAGAAAGAAGCGTCAAGGGCTCTCCCCCGCCAGGTGCCGATCACCCTCCAGCTCCCCCAGGCGCTGGCTCCACCCCCTGCTGGGTGTCTGGACTCCCTCATCCCGGACCCCCCGACCTCCAAGTGCGAGGGTCCGGACATCAAAGGGCGCCAGACCTATAACTAGGGCAGCTTCAGAGCAGGAGGGCAGTTGTATCCTGGAGTCGAGAGACACCGAGAGAACTCAGCCTTGACGGACTACTGGCGCTGCCGTAGCCCTGCTTGTGAACTATCGTCCTGCCTGCTGGCGCTGCCGCGGCCTTCTGCATCATCCATCCTCGTCGGGACCTGCTGGCGCTGCCGCGGACCGTTGTAACGACCACCTTCATCGGGACCTGCTGGCGCTGCCGCGGACCGTGTAACGACCACCTTCTCCGGGACCTGCTGGCGCCGGCGCGGACCGTGTAACAACCATCTTCACCGGGACCTGCTGGCGCTGCCGCGGCCCGTCCAAGCTAGAACACCGAGCTCGAGGATTGTGAGCTATCCACCATACCATCTCAGCTACCAGATTGGTAACCAGACTGTCCCGCTACCCCCTTTTCCCAAACCAAGAGACTAGAATCGAGGGGACCCCTGAGTCCAGACCTCCTTGTACCATTCCATCGTACCTTAAGAAATCACCTATAAAGAACGCTAAATCTTATCCTTGTGTGGTGTATATCTGTGGGGGGGAAGTTATTCATCTGTACGATCGCTGGAGACGGCTCTCCCCGGAGACCTCTCCCCTTGTCCTCGGCCGACCCTCCCGGTCCGTCTAACAGAGGTGAAGACCCCTGGGACACCAGAGAAGGAGGGAACAGTGGAATTTTCCAGTGAAGTAGAAGAGACTTCAAAAGAAGCCGAGGAAACCACTATCTTCTGGACCAAAAAGATATCAACTATCATCTCACTTCTTTCCCGTCGAATCTTAATCAACAACTTTGGAATTGCAGTAAACAGAGGGAAGGCATACAGAAGCTTCGAGGCCATGGCATGGCCACTGCATCCACTGTCCATGCCCCCGGTGTTGAATCGTGTCAGCTGTGTGTTTCCTAGAGAGGCAAGGAAAGGATCTCCGAACTTGGGACATATCTCATGAAACCCTGTCTGTGTCAGGCAGAGACCCCCAGATGTGACAGATGCACTGGTGAGAGTGCAGGCTCCAATGTTCACCTTCCCTCTGATGTAAGTGTCTTCTAGAGATAGAAGTCATAGCTCCGTCCAATCCCCGATCTTCATTGCCACAAGATTGAGAGAGGAGGACTTGACCCTGCCTGCTGTAGGAAGATGGAATCTGACTATATGGTTGCCCTCACTTTTTCAGGGCCCCAGCCTAGCTGCTTTCTCTCTAAAATGGTTTGCATGTACATTAGGTACATTTCTAATTGGATTCTGGAGTGCCTTATAAGCCCCTAGTATATGGTATACTATGTACCCAGGGCATAGGTACCTCAGAGGCCTACCAGGGGCTGAAGCATGTATTATGCCACCCCTGGGAAGCACTCCAAAATGACACCACAGGTCTGCTACTGCAACCTGGGTAAGGTGGTGCTTGCACCCCTTACCGTGGTATAGGCTACCTATATCACTACCACACACATATAAAACCTATAAGTCACTCCTATGGCAGGCCTTAACAATCCTGAAGGCAGAGTGCTTGGTTTTCATGTGAGAGGGTGCCCCTGCATGAGCAGAGCCCCTCTACAGCGTTCGGAGTACCTCCTCTGATGCTGTTTGTGGTGCAGCCTGACCATATACTCTAGGTGACCTAGTTTTAGGACACCCCCGCGCCGCACGGCCACCAGCTGCTGCGTGTGCCCCCCCTTCCTTTGTGCCTCGCTGCCCGACTGCCGGCTCGTGACCACGCCCCCTTTTCGAGCGGCGTGGTCCGTGATCAGCGCTCCTCTCCCTGTGCCCCTGGTTCTCTGTGCAGACTTGTATTTGTGCCTATTTGTGCTTATTGTTGTTTTTCCGCCGTATTGCCTGTAGAATTGTATTTGTGTTCATTGTTGTTTTTTCCGCCGTATTGACTGTCTTTTTCCCGCCTGTTGCCGCCCTCCGTCTTCCCTCCCCGCTCCCCGCTTCCCGCCACCACCGCTGACCCCGCCCCTTTTTTCCTTCTGTTCCCTCCCCGCTCCCGCCTCCCAGCTGCTCCGCCCACCCGCGCACTTGGCCATATATGGCGACCGTGCGACGCAGGTGAGTGTGACCTAGTTTTAGGACACCCCCGCGCCGCACGGCCACCAGCTGCTGCGTGTGCCCCCCCTTCCTTTGTGCCTCGCTGCCCGACTGCCGGCTCGTGACCACGCCCCCTTTTCGAGCGGCGTGGTCCGTGATCAGCGCTCCTCTCCCTGTGCCCCTGGTTCTCTGTGCAGACTTGTATTTGTGCCTATTTGTGCTTATTGTTGTTTTTCCGCCGTATTGCCTGTAGAATTGTATTTGTGTTCATTGTTGTTTTTTCCGCCGTATTGACTGTCTTTTTCCCGCCTGTTGCCGCCCTCCGTCTTCCCTCCCCGCTCCCCGCTTCCCGCCACCACCGCTGACCCCGCCCCTTTTTTCCTTCTGTTCCCTCCCCGCTCCCGCCTCCCAGCTGCTCCGCCCACCCGCGCACTTGGCCATATATGGCGACCGTGCGACGCAGGTGAGTGTGACCTAGTTTTAGGACACCCCCGCGCCGCACGGCCACCAGCTGCTGCGTGTGCCTCCCCTTCCTTTGTGCCTCGCTGCCCGACTGCCGGCTCGTGACCACGCCCCAACCTTCGAGCGGCGTGGTCCGTGATCAGCGCTCCTCTCCCTGTGCCCCTGGTTCTCTGTGCAGACTTGTATTTGTGCCTATTTGTGCTTATTGTTGTTTTTCCACCGTATTGCCTGTAGAATTGTATTTGTGTTCATTGTTGTTTTTTCCGCCGTATTGACTGTCTTTTTCCCGCCTGTTGCCGCCCTCCGTCTTCCCTCCCAGCTCCCCGCTTCCCGCCACCACCGCTGACCCCGCCCCTTTTTTCCTTCTGTTCCCTCCCCGCTCCCGCCTCCCAGCTGCTCCGCCCACCCGCGCACTTCGCCATATATGGCGACCGTGCGAACGCGCAGCGGTCACGCGCAGCGGGCGCGCCGATTGTGCGCCGAAGGCGCGCCAAAGGCAAGCCCGTCTACGCCCGTCCGCGCCTGGACCGCGCCCAGTGCCAGGACCCCTGGCCCTCGAGGACCCCGACCGACCCGCCTGATGTACACCGCCGCCACCCTCATTGCACTCAACACCGGCCGAGTCCCGGGATGCTACAGAGCCACCCCACGACGCGTCCACGGACCCTTCAGCTGCAACACCTGCAAGTTCACCTGCATCCGGACCCGCCCGACACCAGCACCTGCCAAGCCGAACACCAGCAGCAACCACCTCAAGTGCATCCTGCTCAACACCCGTTCCGTCCACAGACACGCCATCGAACTCTGGAACCTCCTAGACGCCACAGCCCCTGACGTTGCCTTCATCACGGAGACCTGGATGAACGCCTCCTCAGCGCCCGACATCGCCATCGCCATCCCAGAAGGCTACAAGATCACCCGGAGGGACCGCAACGCCAACCAGGTGGGAGGAGGCATCGCCATCATCCACAAGAACACCATCCGCATCACGACCAGCACCGACAACACCCCACCCTCCGCCGAACACCTGCATTTCCAGATTCACACCGACCCGAAGACCACCCTCAGAGGCACCCTGATCTACCGACCTCCGGGACCACGCACTCAATTCAGCGAGGACATCGCCGACTTCGTCAGCCCGCACGCCCTCCCCTCCGCTGACTACATCCTCCTGGGGGACTTCGACTTCCACCTGGAGAACAACAACGACTGCAACACCAGCACCCTGCTCGACAACCTCGCCAACCTTGGACTCAAGCAGCTGGTGTCCACCCCCACCCACCTCGCCGGACACACACTCGACGCCATCTTCTCATCCAGCAAAGACATCGCCTTCAGCCACGCCACAGAACTCCACTGGACGGACCACAGATGCATCCACTTCACCTTCAGAACGACGATCCACCACCACCAGCAACAGGTTGCCCGAAGAAGCTGGAACAAGATCACAGCCGACCAGCTCGCCGCTTCCCTGAGCCAGCACCCTCCGGCCAGCTCAGCGAACCCCAGCCAGGCTGCCGACAACCTCTCGAAGTGGATCAGCAAATGCGCAGACGAACTCGCCCCTCTGAGGATCCCGCCCAGCAGACCCGGCAATAAGAGAGCCCCATGGTTCACCGACGAACTCAAGAGCTCCAAGAAGAACTGCCGAGCCCTCGAGAAAGCCTGGAGAAAGGAACCCACGCCGGACAACAGGACCACCCTCAAGCTCGCCACCCGGAAACACCACCAATTGATCCGCACCGCCAAGAAAACTGCATTCAAGAACCGACTGGACAACAACGCACACAACTGCAAGGAACTCTTCAACATCGTGAAAGAGCTCTCCAACCCCAACGCCGGAAACAACGACATCACCCCATCGCAAGACCTCTGCAACTCCCTCGCCTCCTACTTCCACAACAAGATCGCGGACATACACAACAGCTTCAGCACTCAACCAACGCACGCCACGACCGCAGCAACGCCACCCACCACCACCCTCCGCGCCTGGACCCCGGTCAACACCGAAGACACCGTCCACATGATGAACTCCGTCCACTCCGGATCTCCGACCGACCCCTGCCCTCACCACGTCTTCAACAAAGCCGACGCTGTCATCGCACCCCACCTGCGGGACATCATCAACACCTCATTCGACACCGCCACCTTCCCCGAGAGCTGGAAGCACGCCGAACTCAGCGCTCTACTCAAGAAACCTACAGCAGACCCCACCGAACTCAAGAATTACCGCCCCATCTCTCTACTCCCGTTCCAGCCAAAGTCATCGAAAAGACCGTCAACAAACAGCTGGCCGCCTTCCTCGAGACGAACGGATCCCTCGACCCATCGCAGTCCGGATTCCGTGCCAACCACAGCACCGAGACCGCCCTCATCGCCGCCACTGACGACATCCGAGCCCTGATGGACAACGGAGAAACAGCGGCCCTCATCCTCCTAGACCTCTCCGCGGCTTTCGACACGGTCTGCCACCGCACCCTAGTGCAGCGCCTCAGCAACGTCGGAATCCAGGAGAAGGCACTGGAATGGATCGTCTCCTTCCTCGACGGAAGAACACAAAGAGTCCGCCTACCACCGTACAAGTCAGAGGCCACCAAAGTCATCTGCGGCATCCCTCAAGGATCCTCGCTGAGCCCTACTCTCTTCAACGTCTACATGAGCCCCCTCGCGGCCATCGCACGCCAACACAACCTCAACATAATCTCCTACGCCGGCGACACCCAGCTGATCCTCTCTCTGACCAACGACCCCGCCGCCGCCAGAACCAACCTGCACGAAGGGATGAAAGAGGTAGCCGAGTGGATGACGACGAGCCGCCTGAAACTGAACTCAGATAAGACGGAGGTCCTCATCCTGGGCTCCTCGCCCTCCGCCTGGGATGACTCCTGGTGGCCCCCCGCCCTGGGCACCGCACCCAAACCGACGGACCACGCCCGCAACCTGGGTTTCATCCTGGACTCCTCCCTCTCCATGACCAGGCAAGTCAACGCCGTCTCCTCGTCGTGCTTCAACATCCTGCGCATGCTTCGGAAGATCTTCTGGTGGATCCCCACAGAGACCAGGAAGACCGTCACCCAGGCCCTCGTCACCAGCCGACTGGACTACGGCAACGCACTCTACGCCGGAACCACCGCCAAGATCCAGAAGAGACTCCAGCGCATCCAGAACGCCTCAGCCAGACTCATCCTCGACATCCCACGACACAGCCACATCTCCGGACACCTAAGAGACCTGCACTGGCTCCCGGTCAACAAGAGAATCACCTTCCGCCTCCTTACCCACGCACACAAAGCTCTCCACGATCAAGGCCCGAGCTACCTCAACAACCGCATCAACTTCTACGCTCCCAAACGCCACCTCCGATCTGCCAGCCACGCCCTCGCCGCCGTCCCACGCATCCGCAGAGCCACTACAGGAGGAAGGTCCTTCTCCTACCTGGCCGCCAAGACCTGGAACTCCCTCCCGGCCGACCTGCGCCTGACCCAAGACCACCTCTCCTTCAGGAAGAAGCTCAAGACCTGGCTGTTCGAGCAGTAGCGGCACCCCCCCTCCCCCCCCCCCCCAGCGCCTTGAGACCCTACGGGTAGGTAGTGCGCTCTATAAATGTCTTTGATTGATTGATTGATTGATTGATTGATTGATTGATTGATTGATTAAGGGCATTATAACCTCGCGGTAAATGCTAACTTTGGACTGGCTGCACAGAAACATGTTGTGTTTGGTGTCAAATGCTTTGGAATACTACCCCCCGCCCCACCAGTTCTGGCGGCGGGGATAGCATTCCACCCTTCTAGAAGGAGAGACATGTTCACACTGGTCTAACCCGGTAGGACATTCTAGAGCCCTGGCACCACAAAATGGATGCCTCTGCCACAGACACCGGTCTCGCCTCCTGCTGCTGACCGAAACCCTTGCAGGGGAGGCTTGGACAATAGGTTTCCTGTCCAAGGGAGGTGTAACCACCTCCCTAGACAGGCAGATGTGTATTGGGGCTGGGGGCTGGGCGGGAACACTCTCTGGTGCTTTGAAGTCCTGCACTGGGGGCACACTTGGTGTCCCTGTGCATAGTCCAGTTCAAACCGGTTGCAGGGGCTACCTGCCCCTGCTCTGGTGCGAAACTGGACAAAGGAAATGGGTGTAACCACCCCTCTTTCCAAACCCTCCCATACATGGGTCCCTAGAGTATGTCCAACCCCCAAACTTAGTAGCTGAAGTCTCTGCATCACCAGAGATAGATTTCCTGACTTCCCCGAGGCCACCCTGAGTCCACAGCAAAGCAGAGGCCCGTGGCTATCGTGGGTGACGAGGAACTGTGACCCCTGAGCACCGCATAGCATTGCTGGTATATCGACTTCTTGTGTTTTCCTGAAGTTCTGCATTGGGCTCCAAGTAGCCCCAGCCTTGAGCACTGACTGCACCAAAGATCTATGGCCTCCACTCCACGAGTGACCCGTGGGCAAGTTTCCAGTGCGACAGCTCGAGGCTCCTTCGCGATCGCTAGCCGGTTGGCTAGTGGGTCCCCACGAAGGCAACTCCTCTTCTGCTTGGGATTCTCTGGTTGCTCCAGATGTGCCCTGACTTACCCTCGCTGGGTGAGTCCCTCAGACCTTGCTGGTCTGCACCGACGTCCTTCTCTTTCCACGAGACTTGCCGTGGCTAAGGCTTGTTGGGTCTATTCTGGTTGCCAACAGCGCAGCACTCAACAGACTTCGTGGGACAGCTCAAATCCAGCTCATGGACTTCGACGCCTCCTGGACCTCGTGGCTGAAAAGTCAAGACACCCATCAACTCACCTGAAGCACTCAACATCTGTGGGCATTGGCCCATCCTGCCCTCGGTTATTGGCAAGTGACCCAGACTCTGTCCCCTCTGCTTTCAGGTTCCTTCCATCCTAGATGCAGGCTTGGATCTCTTCGGACACTTCTCTTCACGGCAGCAGCAGTTCTTCGCCAGCTTCCATTGTAATCGACGACGCGACTCGACACCAAACGACACCTATGCACCCGGCTTCCCTGGGTGAGGTAACTGGAGTACTCCGGTGCTCCCGTGGGTGCTAGCCCTAGAACTTCTTAAGTCTAAAAGGGTTTGGTCCTGACTCGATTCTAAGTGTCCTAATCTTTAAATCTCTAACCGCGACATTGCCCATAGAAGTTAACAGGAACCCGTGGCTGTGTTCACACACTGCACACGTCCCCGTGGGTCCCCTGTGTCACTACCTTGGGTGGTTCCTTGGGGTCCCAGCGATTCTACAGGCTCTGGGCCTTGTGTCTAGTTCAGTCATGGTTCTTATACCACTTTTTTGGTATATGGTTTGGTACGCCGCTAGGACCCAAATGTGTATTTGTGCTAATATTGTTGGTAACTAACTTGTAAACTAAGTACTTCGAACTCCAGTCTCATAAAGAGACTAGAGGGGTGGGTTTTATCTTAAATACATATATTTTAAATATATACCTGGTGGGGTTGTCCTTTCATTTGATCATTCAAGAGATTATAGACTGGTAAAACAAGCTGCTTTGCTGGAGCAGGATTTTCTAATGAAAATCTATAGGGTTTTGAAGCTCTGGTTTGTCTATTTGTCATGATTAAAATTAATAATCATTAATTAATAATTATTTGTTTTGTGTAAGTGTGTGTTTAAACTTACCAACATACTAATGAGAAGAAAACCGACACGAGGGAACGCTTTTGTATTGCTATTGACAAATGTGCATGTTTTATTAAATAAACGTTGCTGAGTGCTGTTTATTTTAAGCACGAAACGCTTTTGAATTAATGCTTTTCTGTGTTGCTAAAGCTAGATAATTACATACACATAAGGGTATTAGTGGGGTTAACACTGTTCAATCATTATGCTGTGGTAACGTTGTTTTTGTCTCTTTTAATTAAGATGGTCCATTTTGGCCTAACCAAAAATGTCCGCCGTTTGCAGCCTGGCCTCGAGTGAGAATTTGTGATGAGAAGGCCTTGCTGAACACATTTGATCACAGTCCTTGCCTGGTTAAAACTTTCCGTGAGGACAGCAGCAGTTCTGGGCAGGTTTCCAGATGTATTGGACAGCCTTGGAGGACAAAGGAACTGTTAAGAAAGAACTCTGAGCATTGTGTCATCGCTGAGGAAATGTGGACTGTGAAGAGATACATTTTTATTTTTGGTTCCTGTTCTGTCTTTTTATTTTTGTGATTTTCCTGAGCGGAGATTTTCCAAATGTAGCGATGCTACATCCTTTCCTTCTCGCTTTGCTCAGAGGTTCAGCGGATGCGATGAATACTTTTTGTTGCTTTCTTTTGTCTAAAATATTATAAAAATTGTTAGCCTAGAGAGGGTTTTTGCCACTTTGCCATTTTCTTCCCAAAACCTGCGTTGGTGAGGATCGATGCTGTGAGGACGGTGACTTGGGAGATTTCTACTGAGAGACTTGTCCTGATGACCCATTCTGACATTTAGCTAGAATAGGTAATTATGAGAAAATGATTTATTCTGATTAATTTCTTTTGACTAATTTTAGATAAAGAATCATAATTTTAAATACGGTGTTGGTGATTATTTCTTGTCAATTATTGAGTACTCTATTTGATTATTAATGTATAGATTGTTTAGATTATGACAATTGCAATAGCTAGGTCTTATCGACCTCGGTGTAGATGTGGGGTTTAGGAGTTTAGAAGGTTTCTTTCCACAGGTTCAATGCTGGTGGAGTTATCGAGTGTATGTTAGTGAAATGGGCCCTAGTGTATGGTGAGTGTATGTGCGTGTAACTGTGAAATTACTCTATCCGTGGAAGTAGGGAGATTTTGTACACCCCAATCTGCATCAAGTTCCTGGTAGCAGAGTGATGATGGTTATTGATGATGGTCTTGATCTGATTAGATTGCTTGTACATTAGCTTATTGATTATTGATTAATGTTGGTATATGTATTAATACTATATGTTGGAGTCGTCATGTTGAGTTATATGTAGTGCTTCTGGGACTTGGGAGCTAGTAGCAGTTCCGTAGTAGGGCAGAGGGAAGTATATGCTGCTCTCGGGAAAGACGGGATTGTTGGTCCTGTACGTATGCAGGAAAATTCACATTGTCTGGGTTCGGAATGAGTGACATTGTTGTATGTTACTATTAGAGATATTTCTGGTATATAAGGAGTGCGTATGGTAGTGAAGGTTATCTGTGAAACTCTGGTTTTAAGTCCCAGGGATCCGTAAGGTTCGCCGTTAAAGCTTATCGCGGGAGAAGTAATAGGTATTCTCTGAGCTTGTTTGAGAAACTGGGTAGAAGTAAGCTGCTTGGTTGATGTGTGTTATAATTCTGTAGTGGAGCAGATTGTTCGCTGTTCTCGGGAAAAGCAGGATTCTGTGTGTATGTACTATATTTTCTTGTATGAATGTGCGTGAATGTTCGTATATTTAGTTGATTGTAAGACTCTTTGGACAAGTCCTAGAGGAAATAGTTAATGAATGTATGTTAGCAGGGCAGAGTAGAGGGATGTGCTACTGTGTCAATGAGAGGTTTCTTGTGAAATAGATTTCTTTACTATTCTTTGGTTAGCGAAGCGGACAATGGAGATGTTTATATGTTGTAACTAATAGATTTTGTAGAAATTTGACACGGAGTCTACTGAGAAATTTTGTAAAGGAGGGGTAGACGAGTGACAAGAGACAGGAGACAGAAGCGACTGCAGCGACTGCTGACGTCAAACAGACCGCGCTCTGATTGGATATTAGATCAGAATAGTGCTCGCGCTGAGATTGGTGCGTTGGTGTGAGCCGTGCAAGGATTGGTGGAGCTATTCTAGTGACGTAACGTTCCAGGATTGGTGCGTTAGTGTGAGTCGCGCTGTTACTGGTTGAAAAATCATATTGTGTAGTTGTATTACGGAAGGGATTAGAAAGTTTTGGTAAGCGTTAAAATGTATTACCAAGAAGAGAAAAAGAAAAAATCTTTGTTCAGAAAGATTAAAAATTGGTTCGACAAGGATAAAGATGTTAAGACGAGAGAGGGTGAATTGTTACCTCCATCGAAAACGCCTGCATCCTTCATGGCTGCGAGATATGGGTATCATACCTGTATATGGTTGGAGAATTGGGTTAGGTATACCAAAGAAGATGGAGTTTTAGCATTTCCAGAACATGGTTCATTTAATCTGGCCGTGTTGAAAAATTTGCGGGAAAAGATGTTATGTCTTGACCCAAGACCAAGGCCGACACAGTTCGAGGCTTTAGTGGAATGGGAAGAGGAAGTACATGAGCGAGAGAAACAGAGGTCTGGAGGCAACTATAGGTATATGTTCGGGAGGAGACATGGTCGTGAAACTCATCATGATCGAATGACGAGATGGCGAGATGCTAGTATGTCAGAGGCATTATATCCTGTGAGAGCAGTTGAAGAGGGAGCAGAAAGAGTTCCTGAGGCAGAAGTGAGAAGATATGGAGTTAATGAATATGAGGATGAGGTTTTAAATGACATGATTTACAAAAGACCACCTCCATATAGACCGGAACCAGAAGAGAGTACACCAGGTGTTTCTCCGATAAGAGATACGCATCGTATCATTGAGACAGAAAATGTGACACCTGAGTTAAGAAATGGTAATCCTTTCAGGGAGAGAGAGAATAGAAGCAGTGGCGAAAATACGAGAGAATTAGCCAGAACTACATCGGAGCTGACTGAAAGGATCAAGGAGCTGACAAAAATTCTAGATGCTGTTACGGTACCCGTAACCATAGGTCCGGTTATGCCTGTTTTTGATAAGCAGAGGAAGGGTGAGAATGGTTTGGTTATTCCATATGTTGGGAATAGATTAACAAGTTTGGCTGGTCCTTCAGGAGATTCAGGAAAAAGGGCAGGAAAATTCAGACATGACACCTGTAATGAAGGATTAGAGGAGTCTAATTCAGGACTGGATGCTGGTGAAGCTAGTTGTTCAGGGATGCCGATTTTAGAACCGCAGAAGAAAGTGGTTCCAGTGAGAAAATCTACTGAAATAACAGCTGAGGATCTGAATGAATGGATGAAAGTTCTTCAAAAGAGGGATAAAGATTCACAAGCAATTGATGTTGCTAGGTTACGTGTAGAATTAGAAGAGCTTGTTGCAGGGACAGTTCCAACAGAAATTCTAAAAAATCATCATGATGGTGAATTATTGTTTATGTGTAAGAATATCACCTGGAGAGCTAGAAATACACATGACAGATTAAGAGCGATAGCAAATGACTATGGAGTTGACATTGATAAAGTGAAAGTTTTGCAAAAGTCTTACAGGATGGATTTCACAGACAAAGACATAGAGAATTTGAATGGTACTGGTAGAACAGGACAGATTAAAGAGATGATCGCTTTCTTGCGAAAATGGGGTGATGTTGAAAAGTGGAAGGATAGGTGGTACAAAAAGAGAAGAATCAGGGGATAGGACTTATTCAGCATTTCCTGTGAGAGAAAAGGAAAAACCAGTGGATACTTATCCTATGAGAGAAATACCTGGAGGAGGATATGTACATGTTCCATGGACCAGACAGGATATTTTATCATTTACGAATGATTTCCCTCGATTGAGAGAAAAGCCCGTCGAGTGGTATAGGCAGGTAGACAGGTTTGTGAAATTGTCAAAAGTGCTGTGGATTGACCTGAATAGTCTGTTTGATATAATTGTTCCAGCAGACTTGTGGGCTGAGTGTAAAATAGTTGTGAGTTGGCCTACTGAGGAATATCCAAGAGATCAGAGAACAGGAGCACCAGATCCAGAGGTAATGAGGAAGTATGAGCAGGTGATCGTATACCTGAAAAATAAAGTACCTCCAAAAGAAACAGACTGGGTTAAAATAGATCGAACACATCAGGAAGCAAAAGAATCAGTTCATGCTTTTTACGAGAGGCTGATACTGGCATTTAAACAATTCAGTGGAGATGAACACCTGGGTGACAAGGATTTGAGTCATTTTGTATACAGATTTGTATATGGCCTGAGACCTGAGATTAGTGAGAGAATTCGTGAGCATACTGTGGATTGGCAGAGTAAGAAAATAGATGAGATTCTGAGACATGCAAAATACTTCAGTGATGAGATTGAAGCAAAACAGAGAAAGCTGAAAGAGAAAGCAATGTGGGCACAAGTGAAAGTTGCGGAAAGACAGGAAGCACAGTTGGTGGAACAGGCGAATAATGCAGGAAATAATGCAGGGAATAGACCTAGGTATGCAGGGAAAGGAAAGGGGAATCTTGAGGAAGCTAAAAAGAAGTTCCCATGTCACAACTGTGGCCAACTGGGACATTGGAGATCAGAATGTACCAATCCACCATTAGTGAATAATGAGGGAAAATCCTTAAATCAACAGGTGCAGAACAAGGGGAATAATCAACAGCAGCAACAGCAGAAAGTTGTGAGACAGCAGAGTCAAGAGCCAAAACCGCCCTTGCCGCAGAATAGAGGAGCACAAAAGTATAATCCAGATTCGGGATTCTACAATGATGAGCAGGTAAACAAACCAAGGCGTTCTAACCAGGTACAACAGTACTTGTTAAAGAATGAAGGGAGTGAGTCTGAGGGTGATTATTGACGGTGCCGAAGAGAGGAGGAAGAGTGCATACTTGGTGCAACTCTAGAAATAGACCAGGCAGGACCATTTGTGGATGGAAAAATAAATGAAGAAGGTGTTACTTTTTTAGTAGACACAGGTGCGACAAGATCAACTGTCAGGTCAACAGATATTAGAAATCTTCCTCTCTCGGATGAAGCAATCCAAGTAGTTGGTGTAGCCAATACACAAATCAGAACACGTCTTACGGAACCAGTAAGAGTACAAATAGGGAAATTTTCAGACATGCACAGATTTATCGTCTGTGACACAAGTCCAGTGAACCTGTTAGGTAGGGATTTGTTATGTAAAATGAATTGTACAATTTTTTGTACACCAGATGGAATAGCTTTTGAAACACCAGATGAGGATGTTTTGTACCGAATGACTCTAGAAAATAGAGAAAGTGAGTTAATTGGTGCATATGCTGTGTTTGATCCGGAGGATTTGCCTCAAGAGCTGAGAGACACAGTGAAAAGGACAGTTTGGGATTTTACTGGAGAGGATGTGGGATTGATGAATAATGTAGATCCTGTGAAAATTTCAGTGAAAGAGGGAATTACTTATCCTAACATTCCTCAGTACAAAATGACACCAGAAATAATTGAGGGAATAACTCCTATAATTGAGAAAATGATTCAGCAGGGAGTTCTGAGAGAACTACTGAGTAGTCCGTGTAATTCACCGATAATGGGGCTAAAGAAGCCTAATGGGAAGTTCAGGATTGTACAGGATTTGAGAAAAGTTAATCAAATTGTGGTGGCATGTTGTCCTATTGTGCCAAATCCATCAGTGATTTTGTATCAGATTCCACATGATGCTGAGTGGTACACAGTGATTGATTTGTGTCATGCTTTCTTTTCAATTCCATTGCATCATGACAGCCAGCCGATTTTTGCATTTAGATTTGACCAGCGTATTTTAGCATGGTGTCGTATCCCACAGGGGTATACAGAGAGTCCTTCAATATTCAATCAGTTATTGAAAAAGTCATTGGAGAGGTGGATCATGCCTGAAAGTTCAGTATTAGTGCAGTATATTGATGACCTACTTGTGGCATCAAAGACACGTGAAGCTTGTGAAGTAGATACTATAGCTTTACTGAATCATCTGGCAGATGGAGGGTTAAAAGTATCTCCAGCTAAATTGCAATTCTGCAAGAAAGAGGTGCATTATCTTGGACACAATATTGAGAAAGGTCTGAGAAAAGTGACTGATGACAGGATCAAAATTATCAGGGAAATGAAAGCCCCAAAGACCCAGAGGGAAGTGAGGATGTTTCTGGGGATGGTGGGTTATTGTCGTCAGTGGAAAATTAATTTTTCGCTGATAGCAAAGCCACTGATTAAGCTGACTAAAAGTGAGATGACAGACCCATTGGAACTAGATGGAGAACAAATGGCAGCATTTGAAGAGTTAAAAAGTAGAATGTGTGAAGCCCCTGCTTTGGGTATGCCAGATTATGAAAAAGAATTTGAATTGTACTGCAGTGAGAGAAATGGATGTGCACTTTCAGTGTTAATTCAGAAGCATGGATTACTGAGAAGGCCTATTGCGTACTTCTCATCGACACTTGACCCTGTAGCTGTGGGTTTACCAGGTTGTCTGAAATCTGTGGCTGCAACATGCAGAAGCCTAGAACAGAGTGAGGGAATCATAATGGGATATCCTGTAAGGGTATTCGTACCTCATAATGTGGCAATTCTTTTGACGAGAAGCAGAACTCAGTACATGTCACATAGTCGGTTGACTAAATATGAGAAAGTCATTCTGGGAGCATCAAATGTGACTCTTGAGAGATGTGTGAATGTGAATCCAGCGACATTGTTGCCGGATATTGAAAATGTAGGTGTGAAAACAGAAGATGATCACAATTGTTTGGATGTGCTTGATTACTGTACAAAACCGAGACCAGACATAAGGGATCTTCCCTTGCACGAGAGTGATCATGTGTTGTTTGTGGATGGATCATGCCTGAGGAATGATGAGGGTGTGCTATGTGCAGCATATGCAGTGTGTAAGGTTTCAGAAGTAATGGAAGCATCATCATTGAAAGGAGTGAAATCTGCGCAAGTTGCTGAATTAATTGCATTAACAAAAGCTTGTGAAATTGGGAAAGATTTGAGAACGACTGTGATGACTGATAGTCAGTATGGATTTGGAGTTGTGCATGACTTTGGCCAACTTTGGCTACAAAGAGGTTTCTTGACGTCGAGTGGGACTCCAATAAAGAATGCTGAAGTGATTGGGAAATTGCTTGAGGCGATACAGCTGCCTAAAGAATTAGCAGTTGTGAAATGTGCTGCTCATGGACAAGGAGATGATTTTGTGACAGTTGGCAATAGATATGCTAACGACATTGCACAATATTGTGCCAAAAATAACCAGTCCATTAATCGGGAACGAGAAGGAGAAATGTCTTTTTGTTCCGTGATGTTTACTAATGTCTTAGAGACATGGGATGAAGTGAAACAGTTGCAGGATGAGGCAGGAGATGAGGAAATGAAAGACTGGATTAAGGCAGGTTGTGCCCCGAGAGAGACAGACCATGTTTGGGTCTATAGAGATGGCAGACCAGTAATGCCGAACTCCATGCTGTCAGCAATGGCAAGGATGTATCATGGCCAGGGACATTTGGGAAGGGATTCAATGATTAGGTCTTTTAAGCAGACCTGGTACAATGCAAAGTTTAGGACAATTGCAGAAAGTATCTGTCAAAGATGTTTGATTTGCCAGCAATTTAACACTGGGAAGAAGACAGTGGTGAGTCTGGGAACAATAGGCAGAGAAGGAGGTCCTTTTACAAGAATGCAGATTGATTTCATTGAAATGCCCCAAGTGAACAGACTGAGATATGTACTAGTGGTAGTCTGTTTGTTTTCAAGATGGGTTGAGGCCTATCCGACTAGGAGAAATGATGGAGTAACAGTGGCAAAATTACTGTTAAGAGAGTTGATTCCTAGGTACGGATTTCCGGTAACGATTGAGTCTGATAGAGGTGGACACTTCTATAATGAACTCATGAGTTTGATTTGTGAAGCATTAAGCATACAGCAGAAGCTACATTGTGCATACAGACCAGAGGCTTCTGGTGTGGTTGAGCAGATAAATGGCACAATCAAGAACAGGATTGGTAAGATGTGCTTAGCCACTGGCATGAAATGGCCGGATGTCTTGCCTCTAGTGCTAATGACTATTAGATCTACTCCAGATAGAACTACTGGTTTAAGTCCGCATGAAATCATAATGGGACGTGCAATGCGACATGCATATATACCTGTCAATAAGTTGATGACAATAACTGATGACATGATTTTGGATTACTGTAAAGGCCTGGCTGACGCAGTTCATTCTGTGTTTCACCAGATTGGAGAAGAAGCTACTACACTTGAGAAGAAGCAAGCTCATGATCTGAGTCCAGGAGACTGGGTGAGGATTAAAGTTCACAGAAGAAGAAATTGCTTGGTTCCGAGGTGGGGAAGACCAAGACAAGTCATTCTAACTACGACGACTGCAGTGAAGTGTGCTGGTGTGAAAAACTGGGTGCATGCGAGTCATACTCCGAGAGCTCCAAACCCAAAGGATGGGACTGGTAGAGAGTATTTTGAAGAGTCAGATTCCAGTGATGATGAAGACCCAGAACCAGTGAGAAAGAATCAAAGTTCAGGAAAAGAAGCAGAAAAGGCTTCAAGTTCAAGAGAACCATTAAGAATTTCAGAAAGGAGATCTGATTCTGAAAGAGAGCCTGAAGTTCCAAAAAGCAGTGGAGGAAAAGGAAAAGAAAAGAGCAGTTCCACAGAAATTACTCCTGAATCAGAAGAGGAGGAGATTGAAGAACCACTTGAGATTATATCTGAAGAA
Organism: Triturus cristatus; assembly: GCF_964204655.1. Classification (NCBI taxonomy): domain Eukaryota; kingdom Metazoa; phylum Chordata; class Amphibia; order Caudata; family Salamandridae; genus Triturus; species Triturus cristatus. Next base: position 6,050,608 of record NC_140585.1, read on the forward strand.
GTAGGGTCAGAAGAAGATAGAGAGGGACAGATTGCGGAAGACCCCCGAGGAGGTGTAGGGAACACTTCTAATAAGCCAGGTGAAGGGACAAGTAGACAGCAAGAAGATTGCGTGTCGGAGACCCGAGGAGGGAAAGAAGTAGGGAAGTCTCAAATAGTGGTGAAAAAGACTGTGGAGCGAAAGAAAACTGCTGAAGAACAAGAGCGAAAGAAAACTGCTGAAGAACAAGAGGCATTTGAAACAGAATCGGATGAAAGTGAAAGTGGAAAATCAGAGGGTCGAGTTCTGAGAAAGAGAACTTGGATTGGAGAAAGAAATAATACAGAAACAAGACCGAAAAAGGTTGTAACAGGAGATTTTTGGCCTAACAACAGAGTAAAGAGGCTGAGATACAGACTGATAAGAGGGAATACATCGAAAGCTGAACAAGTGAATGAAGTATCGAGTCAAAACGAAGTAAAAAGAAAGGAACAAAAGGAGTCAAGAGAACCTGAGGAAATAAAGAGAATTAGAAGACCCAACCAAAAGTACAGATCACCGGAATGGTCTTATGTGGCACTGTCTGAAGAAGGAGAAGAAGAAACAGTGACTCGAGATAATCCGGAGGGGATCTTGAGAAAAGTGGTTGAGGAAAAGGAAGAATCTGTTGGAATTTTAAAAGTTATTCTGACTGACATTGGAGAAGAGTCAGATGCACAGGATGTTGTTGATGATCTGATACAATTTGATGTTGCTGAAGAAGAAGGAATGAAAAGTGATGAATATCCAAATTGAGTGAACTGAAGAAATCACTTGGAGAAAGTCTGAAACTCAGCTGTCTGAAGTAATCAAAAGTTTGAGAAATTACAGTAGTGGAGTAGTAGAGGCTAAGTCAAAAGACAAGGTCAAAGTAGTAAAATGGCTAACATAGAGAATAATCAAAGTAGATGTGCCTTCTTAAGAAGATGGTGTAGAATGTGCTGCTGCTGTACTGGATTATTAATGCTACTATGGGGTATTTTAGCTTTATTAGTTACATTTAGAGTTTCAATAGGTACATTTGAAATACATACTGAGAATGAGACTAATGTAGAGAAGAATTTGCAAAAAGTAGTTCCAACTAGAATTAGTAATACTTACATGCATAAAGATAGGTCAATTAATGATTTTTCTAGTAATGTTTTTTCAAAGTTGTTATACGAATATGTGAAAACAATGGAAGTAAGGGATTGCTACGTTTGTATGCAATTACCTGCATCCGTTTCAGAGGCTGTTACTTATCACCATCTGCCAGCTACGTATGGAATTTCTTGTAGTGTATTGAGTAGTGTTTTTTATTTGTTAGGGAAAATAGATTATAAGATGTCTAACAAAGATAGTATTTTTGGGCACTTGCCAATGAACAAAGAGCTGAATCCAGCTAAAGAAGCTAACATTTTTGGTGAGATTTTTATTGAGAAAGAAGAATTAACATTAGATTACATTTTTAAGAATAATTTAACTTGTAGTTTGGAAGAAGAGGAGAAAGCTTTCCTGAACATGGTGGAGGAAAGGAGATTGAGTATGCATGAAAAGGCAGGGAAATATAAAGTGAGTGAGACAATTTGGGACATTGAGATGGGAAAAGAATTGAGAAATGGAGCTAGCCCAACTTTAGCTTTAGATGCACCACAGAAGGGTAAGCTGTGCATTACAAGAGGGAAATCCCAATATGATACATATTTTGTTGGGACTAGTGAATGTCATGATACATACTTCATTGCAACAGGATGGGGTTTCAGAGGTGGAGAAGATACAATTTTTCCAGGAGTGTATTATGTTTGTGGGAACAAGGTTTATTACAAGTTGCCTGACCATTGGTATGGCACGTGTTATGTGGGCCTGGTTTTTCCAAAGATTTTTCATATAGATAGAATAGAAGATGTAGAACATATTAATTTATTAATGCGCTTCAAGAGGGAAACTTGGTCTGAAATTGTGGGTGACATTTTTGGAGCTTTAATTCCAGCAGTGGGAATTTCTTTAAATGCTAATGGGATTCGGAAATTGTCAACAGTGGTGGATCGCTTATCGACAAATACCGCTGGAGGGTTTCTTTTGGTGAATACGGAACTAATTGCTGTGCGTGCTATGTCTATGCAAAATAGACTTGCTCTTGATATTCTATTGGCTAAGGAGGGTGGAGTTTGTGGAATGCTGAAAGTTCAACATTGTTGCACTTACATTCCAGATGAAAGCAAAGACCTGAAGGTCTATATCAAAAATATTACTGATTTGCATGAAGAATTGGTACCACTTGAAGCTGAAAGTATCTGGACTAAAATAGCTAATAAGGTGATAGCTGTTAAGAGTTTTATTGCAAAAATAGGTAGTACTATTATAGGTAAGATATTGTTTCCTTTAACTTGTATAATTGTTGCTTTATTAATATTGTGATTGGTGTGTTTGTGTTGTAAAAACAGGGGAGGGAAAAAGAAATTAATTAAAAGAAACAATGAAAAGAGAAATAAAAGGTTGAAAAGAGAACCACAAGAAATTGAATTAGAAGAATTAAGGGAAAGTGTCTATTTAGAAACAAAGAGGGATGATGAAAGAGTGTCTGGTGTGTAGTGTTGTGTAAGGAGGGAAAAGACATTTCAAATTTCTCCTAAAATGGGACTACATTTTCACAAAATTTTTTTTTGGGGTTATTTGGTGATAAAATCACCAAAGGGGGGATTGCTGGAGCAGGATTTTCTAATGAAAATCTATAGGGTTTTGAAGCTCTGGTTTGTCTATTTGTCATGATTAAAATTAATAATCATTAATTAATAATTATTTGTTTTGTGTAAGTGTGTGTTTAAACTTACCAACATATTAATGAGAAGAAAACCGACACGAGGGAACGCTTTTGTATTGCTATTGACAAATGTGCATGTTTTATTAAATAAACGTTGCTGAGTGCTGTTTATTTTAAGCACGAAACGCTTTTGAATTAATGCTTTTCTGTGTTGCTAAAGCTAGATAATTACATACACATAAGGGTATTAGTGGGGTTAACACTGTTCAATCATTATGCTGTGGTAACGTTGTTTTTGTCTCTTTTAATTAAGATGGTCCATTTTGGCCTAACCAAAAATGTCCGCCGTTTGCAGCCTGGCCTCGAGTGAGAATTTGTGATGAGAAGGCCTTGCTGAACACATTTGATCACAGTCCTTGCCTGGTTAAAACTTTCCGTGAGGACAGCAGCAGTTCTGGGCAGGTTTCCAGATGTATTGGACAGCCTTGGAGGACAAAGGAACTGTTAAGAAAGAACTCTGAGCATTGTGTCATCGCTGAGGAAATGTGGACTGTGAAGAGATACATTTTTATTTTTGGTTCCTGTTCTGTCTTTTTATTTTTGTGATTTTACTGAGCGGAGATTTTCCAAATGTAGCGATGCTACATCCTTTCCTTCTCGCTTTGCTCAGAGGTTCAGCGGATGCGATGAATACTTTTTGTTGCTTTCTTTTGTCTAAAATATTATAAAAATTGTTAGCCTAGAGAGGGTTTTTGCCACTTTGCCATTTTCTTCCCAAAACCTGCGTTGGTGAGGATCGATGCTGTGAGGACGGTGACTTGGGAGATTTCTACTGAGAGACTTGTCCTGATGACCCATTCTGACATTTAGCTAGAATAGGTAATTATGAGAAAATGATTTATTCTGATTAATTTCTTTTGACAAATTTTAGATAAAGAATCATAATTTTAAATACGGTGTTGGTGATTATTTCTTGTCAATTATTGAGTACTCTATTTGATTATTAATGTATAGATTGTTTAGATTATGACAATTGCAATAGCTAGGTCTTATCGACCTCGGTGTACATGTGGGGTTTAGGAGTTTAGAAGGTTTCTTTCCACAGGTTCAATGCTGGTAGAGTATTTGAGTGTATGTTAGTGAAATGGGCCCTAGTGTATGGTGAGTGTATGTGCGTGTAACTGTGAAATTACTCTATCCGTGGAAGTAGGGAGATTTTGTACACCCCAATCTGCATCACTTTACATTCCTTCAAGACTTAGCCTGAAGGCTGCTCTCCATAGCTACCACTAGGATAGCTTTCAATAAAGGTTGTCTTTAACCAATCACCATAAGGGGTTGTTTGAACTGATACAAGGTGCCCACTAGAACTAGTGGACAGCATATAACAGGCCAACTTCTCACACCTGCCTGCCGATATAAGTCACAGCCACATGTATGTCCGCCCTCACCAACACATGTTGATTCACCAGCTGTTTGAAAATCGAGGACTATCCATATTACTGAGAGTTCTCCCCAATCGGATGACTGACGCCTCTGAACTCGTGACCAAAAGCCTTGATGTGAGAAGTCCCCTAGAGTCGCATCCCATCCCAGACGACTGGCATCTGGCACCGGAATGAGAGGAGGGTCTGGCACCATCAAAACCCCCAAGAAGTGATGCCTCCTTCAGCCTGAGTTCTAACTTGAATCGGAGTCTCGTATCCCTAGATTCACGTTTCCAGAAGTTGAGGAGCTGTGCTAACAGAGGTCTCATATGTAACCGTGCCCAACGCACTAGGAACACACATGACGCCATGTGCCCTTGGACTCTCAGTCACAGCTTTGCTGGCATTGTGTCGGGGGACAACAGATGAGCCAACGTTTGTCTCAACCTCACAGCTCTGTCCTGAGCTTGATTTGATTTTGTATTTGTTAAGCGCAAACAATCCACCATTCTTAAACACAACCTAGAGTCACGCCATTACCCCAAGAGGATGGTGAACCTAGCCCAGAAGAGAGCCAGGAACAGTCCCAGGGCCACTCTCCTTGAGACCAAACAAAGACCGAAGTCCGACATAATTACGTGTGTCACCACATTCTCTCCTAGTTCCAACAGAGTACAGACAGTCATCAGGAAGCATTGAGACATTCTTAAGACAGGCACCTTCCTGCCTGGACCACCACCAATATTTGCATTTAGACGTACTCAGAATTTGAGGGACCACCTTGTCCACACCAGACCTAAACCTCAACTCACACGTCAACCCACACTATGGACTTTACCACCTGTAGTGGGCCACTTTCCTTGCGACTCTTGCACCGCATGTGCTGAAACTACTATTTCCAAACAAATTGATTTGGGCCTCACTACACCATGGCGCCAAACAAGACACACCAATTGCAACACCAATAACTGTGTCTATACCATTCTCTGCCCCTGTAATAAGAGGTACATTGGCATGACAACAAGACCAGTCAAACTAAGGATTGGCGAACACAAAAGCACGATCAGACGGGGCAAAACCAACATCAAACTACTGAACTATTTTGTAGAGTAAAAACACCTAGATAACAGCATTAGGTGGACAATTACTGACTCTAACCCAAACTGGACCAAGAAAACTTTGTTTAGGCAAGAACAACGCTGGGTCCACAAACTTAAATGCGACACAGTAGGACTCAATGACGAAATCCCATGGGTAGAACTTATTTTCTAGCCCTGCATCCTGGTATACCCGTTGTGTCTTAGCCAACCAGAACAGACACGTTTTAGCTTCTCGCATACTCCCTCTCTATCCTCGAATTTATGGCCATTTGATTCTGCATCGTCTTTATTTGCCACTTGACAATCACCACCTTTCAGAGTGAGTTTCATTCCAATTTTTAATACATTTTTTCTATCCCAATTTTCTCTGTCCACTTCCCCGTACCATTCCGGGATACTTCTTATTTTTAACCTCTGGATCGCCTAGTTCACTGATATATACTTGGCGTTTTCCACTTTGCTAAACAGCTACACCTTTTCATGCACCGAAAAACTAGGCTAAGATGGCCACCCATCAGCATCTTACACCTTCATTTACTTCCTACGACACGCGCTTCACACACGCGTCAACACTGTCAGACTCGGCATCCCCGCCCAGTCATGACGCAACTACCGGAAGTATCCACCTGCACATTACGGCGGTCGTTTGCCAACATAGGATAAATAAGGACTCCTGCCCCCTTTGCCTTTACGTTCCGGCACACGCAACGGTGGGGTAGGTTCCCAATCCTACTATCAGGCGAGCACAAGTAAGTTGCAGCATCCTCAGCGCACAGAGCGCTGATCAGTATCCTCGGCATACGGATACTTTTCTCATTGAGATGCCTCATTTTGTCCTCCTTTTCCCGTCTTAAACAGTTTCTCAGCCCGATAATCCTGACGGTGCCGAAGAAGCCTTCTCTTCGATTGCAGGGGTAGGCACTCCCTTTTTTAGGCATGCGCCCCCCTTTATTTATTATTATCTTACGTGCACTTTCATCAAGTCCGTCCCCCTTCCCTGTTCTTATTGTTTCAAGAACCTTGTTGCAATTTGCCCATTCAGATTTACCACGCTTCCGGGTTATTGCCTTACTCAGCTCATGGGCTTTTATTGTATATGGCATTCCCGGGCTTTCACTCATCCTTACATGAGTCTATCCCCCCTCTACGAGCTCTGGTAGACTATCCCCCCCACCCACACAAGGCACCTCAATCAGTTTGACTTTCGCTACCATCTGGTTAACTTGTATGATCGTGCACTCAATATGCCGTTTGACAACTCATTTATGTACTTCTTTCAGTATCTTGCAGGTTACTACACCTTTGCATGAGGACCTTTTTATAGGTCACCACTGATATGTGCATGTTTTGTGAGCTTTGCGCACCATATTGTTCATTGGTCATTTAACAAGACATGCCAACCATCAGTGTCCAACAAACTGATATAATTATTATATACGTTTATGTTTCTCTTCTTAATTCTTCCAGGTTGGGCATAGGTTCCTCTAATAAGAGTACCTAACAGCGCTTGGACACATCTTCCTTTAATTACAAGGTACCATAGATCTCATTGTTCTTTCAACCACATTACTCGTACTATTTTCCACTGGTCCTGACGAAGTGCCAACGGATCCCTTAGGGACCAGCATTGAGCGCGAAACATGTTGACCCTATTTTGAATTCGACACTATTACACCAATCCTGTGAGCAGCAGCTAGTCATACACCTGCCCTCTAGATTGTTTTCCAAAGAGGCCCTCCAGGATCCACTTCATTTTAACTTACTGATTGGACCCGTGAATAAAAACTTCGGTTCAGGGTCCCATCTAGTAATTTTAACACACACCCATGCACAACTGCGGCGACTCCTTCAAAAAATCTCAGTTAAAGAGCCCTCTTGCGGGGCCTGTGAGCGACTGCAGCGCCACCCCCACGAGGAGCATCACCCTATGATGACGCATGACACCCGCTAGGGTGTGCGAGGGCACTAAAAACTACATGTGAAATTCCTCTACCACTCACATTGACTTGATTTGCGTGTGAGCTTCAGTTACCAACCTGGTCTCCCTTTCATTCATTTATTCTGAGGAACAGCTACCCCCTAGGTTTATATACTTATTTCTGTGGGAGCTTGGGTACTGCACCTCCTACCTCCTAACGCTGCTCCCGGTCCCCAAACCTTCCTGTGTTGGTTCCTTGGGGTCCCAGCGATTCTACAGGCTCTAGGCCTTATGTCTAGTTAAGACGTGGTTCTTATACCACTATTTTAGTACATGGTTTGGCTCGCCCCTAGGGCCTAACGTGTATTTCGTGCTACTTTACTGTTTATTTGACACTGCGCATCGAGGAATCATCGTCATCACCCGTGGGGACCGCTGCGCCTGAGAGCTGTTGCCGCTGAGGCCCGCTTTTCACCCCGTCCGAGAGTCAAAGTAATCGCACGCTGTGGGCCGCTGCAGCCGGGAGCGACATTCTGCACTTTTCATCACGCCGGAGAGTCATCGCCGTCGCACGGTGGTGTGGGCCGCTGCAGCTGAGAGCTGTGGCCGCAGAGTGCCCGCATTTCATCGCTTCAGCTTCTTCGTGAGGTTGTGCTTCGTTGCGCCTTAAACTCAGGTACATTGCGCATATCGGGTCACCTAGACCCCTGCCTTGAACTGAACTCGATTTGCACATTTCGAGTGACTTTGCAGCATTTGGAGAATATTCCTATTTAATTGCATTGTGGATTTTTGCCGTTTTGGGTCTTGTGCTAAGCCTATATAAAAACCCTTATTTTTATAATTCCTGTGTGGTGTCCCTTTGTAGTGTTTTCACTGTGTTACTGTGTATGGTTATAAATGCTTCACACACTGCCTCTGAGATAAGCCTGTCTGCTCGTGCTACGTTACCACAGGGATGAGCAGGGGTTATCAAAGGGTGTAGACCGCTTACTCCGACTTAGGAGAAAGGGTCCCCATTTGGTCATTGGCGCCAGCCATTGCCAACTAGAGACCCCCATTTCTAACAGCCACAGACAGTGAGGGACCAGGGTTCTGGTGAGAAGTGAGAGCTACAGACAGTGAGGAGCCAGGGTTCAGGTGAGAAGTGAAAGCTACAGACAGTGAGGGGCCAGGGTTCTGGTGAGACGTGAGAGCTACAGACAGTGAGGGGCCTGGGTTCTGGTGAGAAGTGAGAGCCACAGACAGTGAGGAGCCAGGGTTCTGGTGAGACGTGAGAGCCACAGACCGTGAGGGGCCAGGGTTCTGATGAGAAGTGAGAGCTACAGACAGTGAGGGGCCAGGGTTCAGGTGAGAAGTGAGAGCCACAGACAGTGAGGGGCCAGGGTTCTGATGAGAAGTGAGAGCCACAGACCGTGAGGGGCCAGGGTTCTGGTGAGAAGTGAGAGCCACAGACAGTGAGGGGCCAGGGTTCTGGTGAGAAGTGAGAGCTACAGACAGTGAGGGGCCAGGGTTCTGGTGAGAAGTGAGAGCTACAGACAGTGAGGGGCCAGGGTTCTGGTGAGACGTGAGAGCCACAGACAGTGAGGGGCCAGGGTTCAGGTGAGACATGAGAGCCAGACAGTGAGGGGCCAGGGTTCAGGTGAGAAGTGAGAGCTACAGACCGTGAGGGGCCAGGGTTCTGGTGAGACGTGAGAGCTACAGACAGTGAGGGGCCAGGGTTCTGGTAAGAAGTGAGAGCCACAGACAGTGAGGGGCCAGGGTTCTGATGAGAAGTGAGAGCTACAGACAGTGAGGGGCCAGGGTTCAGGTGAGAAGTGAGAGCTACAGACAGTGAGGGGCCAGGATTCTGGTGAAGGAGAAGTGAGCGCTACAGACCGTGAGGGGCCAGGGTTCTGGTGAGACGTGAGAGCCACAGACAGTGAGGGACCAGGGTTCTGGTGAGAAGTGAGAGCCACAGACAGTGAGGGGCCAGGGTTCTGGTGAGACGTGAGAGCCACACAGTGAGGGGCCAGGGTTCTGGTAAGAAGTGAGTGCTACAGACCGTGAGGGGCCAGGGTTCTGAGAGACGTGAGAGCTACAGACAGTGAGGGGTCAGGGTTTTGGTAAGAAGTGAGCGCTACAGACCGTGAGGGGCCAGGGTTCTGGTGAGACGTGAGAGCCACAGACAGTGAAGGGCCAGGGTTCTGGTGAGACGTGAGAGCTACAGACAGTGAGGGGCCAGGGTTCTGGTAAGAAGTGAGAGCCACAGACAGTGAGGGGCCAGGGTTCTGATGAGAAGTGAGAGCTACAGACAGTGAGGGGCCAGGGTTCAGGTGAGAAGTGAGAGCTACAGACAGTGAGGGGCCAGGATTCTGGTGAAGGAGAAGTGAGCGCTACAGACCGTGAGGGGCCAGGGTTCTGGTGAGACGTGAGAGCCACAGACAGTGAGGGACCAGGGTTCTGGTGAGAAGTGAGAGCCACAGACAGTGAGGGGCCAGGGTTCTGGTGAGACGTGAGAGCCACACAGTGAGGGGCCAGGGTTCTGGTAAGAAGTGAGCGCTACAGACCGTGAGGGGCCAGGGTTCTGAGAGACGTGAGAGCTACAGACAGTGAGGGGTCAGGGTTTTGGTAAGAAGTGAGCGCTACAGACCGTGAGGGGCCAGGGTTCTGGTGAGAAGTGAGAGCCACACAGTGAGGGGCCAGGGTTCTGGTAAGAAGTGAGCGCTACAGACAGTGAGGGGCCAGGGTTCTGAGAGACGTGAGAGCTACAGACAGTGAGGGGTCAGGGTTTTGGTAAGAAGTGAGCGCCACAGACAGTGAGGGGCCAGGGTTCTGGTGAAGGAGAAGTGAGCGCTACAGACAGTGAGGGGCCAGGGTTTTGGTGAAGGAGATGTGAGAGCTACAGACAGTGAGGAGCCAGGGTTCTGGTGAGACGTGAGAGCTACAGACAGTGAGGGACCAGGGTTCTGGTGAGACGTGAGAGCCACAGACAGTGAGGGGCCAGGGTTCTGGTAAGAAGTGAGAGCCACAGACCGTGAGGGGCCAGGGTTCTGGTAAGAAGTGAGAGCCACAGACAGTGAGGGGCCAGGGTTCTGGTGAGAAGTGAGAGCCACAGACCGTGAGGGGCCAGGGTTCAGGTGAGACGTGAGAGCCACAGACAGTAAAGGGCCAGGGTTCTGGTGAGATGTGAGAGCCACAGACCGTGAGGGGCCAGGGTTCTGGTGAGAAGTGAGAGCTACAGACACTGAGGGGCCAGGGTTCAGGTGAGAAGTGAGAGCTACAGACAGTGAGGGGCCAGGGCTCTGGTGAGAAGTGAGAGCTACAGACTGTGAGGGACCAGGGTTCTGGTGAGAAGTGAGAGCTACAGACAGTGAGGGGCCAGGGTTCTGGTGAGAAGTGAGAGCTACAGACAGTGAGGGGCCAGGGTTCTGGTGAAGAGAAGTGAGAGCTACAGACAGTGAGGGGCCTGGGTTCTGGTGAGACGTGAGAGCCACAGACAGTGAGGGGCCAGGGTTCTGGTGAGACGTGAGAGCCACAGACAGTGAGGGGCCAGGGTTCAGGTGAGAAGTGAGAGCTACAGACAGTGGAGGGCCAGGGTTCTGGTGAGAAGTGAGAGCTACAGACAGTGAGGGGCCAGGGTTCAGGTGAGAAGTGAGAGCTACAGACCGTGAGGGGCCAGGGCTCTGGTGAGAAGTGAGAGCTACAGACAGTGAGGGACCAGGGTTCAGGTGAGAAGTGAGAGCCACAGACAGTGAGGGGCCAGGGTTCTGGTGAAGAGCAGTGAGCGCTACAGACCGTGAGGGGCCAGGGTTCTGGTGAGACGTGAGAGCTACAGACAGAGAGGGGCCAGGGTTCTGGTGAGAAGTGAGAGCCACAGACAGTGAGGGGCCAGGGTTCTGGTGAGAAGTGAGAGCTACAGACAGTGAGGGGCCAGGGTTCAGGTGAGAAGTGAGAGCTACAGACAGTGAGGGGCCAGGATTCTGGTGAAGGAGAAGTGAGCGCTACAGACCGTGAGGGGCCAGGGTTCTGGTGAGACGTGAGAGCCACAGACAGTGAGGGACCAGGGTTCTGGTGAGAAGTGAGAGCCACAGACAGTGAGGGGCCAGGGTTCTGGTGAGACGTGAGAGCCACACAGTGAGGGGCCAGGGTTCTGGTAAGAAGTGAGCGCTACAGACCGTGAGGGGCCAGGGTTCTGAGAGACGTGAGAGCTACAGACAGTGAGGGGTCAGGGTTTTGGTAAGAAGTGAGCGCTACAGACCGTGAGGGGCCAGGGTTCTGGTGAGACGTGAGAGCCACACAGTGAGGGGCCAGTGTTCTGGTAAGAAGTGAGCGCTACAGACAGTGAGGGGCCAGGGTTCTGAGAGACGTGAGAGCTACAGACAGTGAGGGGTCAGGGTTTTGGTAAGAAGTGAGCGCCACAGACAGTGAGGGGCCAGGGTTCTGGTGAAGGAGAAGTGAGCGCTACAGACAGTGAGGGGCCAGGGTTCTGGTGAAGGAGATGTGAGAGCTACAGACAGTGAGGAGCCAGGGTTCTGGTGAGACGTGAGAGCTACAGACAGTGAGGGACCAGGGTTCTGGTGAGACGTGAGAGCCACAGACAGTGAGGGGCCAGGGTTCTGGTAAGAAGTGAGAGCCACAGACCGTGAGGGGCCAGGGTTCTGGTAAGAAGTGAGAGCCACAGACAGTGAGGGGCCAGGGTTCTGGTGAGAAGTGAGAGCCACAGACCGTGAGGGGCCAGGGTTCAGGTGAGACGTGAGACCCACAGACAGTAAAGGGCCAGGGTTCTGGTGAGACGTGAGAGCCACAGACCGTGAGGGGCCAGGGTTCTGGTGAGAAGTGAGAGCTACAGACACTGAGGGGCCAGGGTTCAGGTGAGAAGTGAGAGCTACAGACAGTGAGGGGCCAGGGCTCTGGTGAGAAGTGAGAGCTACAGACTGTGAGGGACCAGGGTTCTGGTGAGAAGTGAGAGCTACAGACAGTGAGGGGCCAGGGTTCTGGTGAGAAGTGAGAGCTACAGACAGTGAGGGGCCAGGGTTCTGGTGAAGAGAAGTGAGAGCTACAGACAGTGAGGGGCCTGGGTTCTGGTGAGACGTGAGAGCCACAGACAGTGAGGGGCCAGGGTTCTGGTGAGACGTGAGAGCCACAGACAGTGAGGGGCCAGGGTTCAGGTGAGAAGTGAGAGCTACAGACAGTGGAGGGCCAGGGTTCTGGTGAGAAGTGAGAGCTACAGACAGTGAGGGGCCAGGGTTCAGGTGAGAAGTGAGAGCTACAGACCGTGAGGGGCCAGGGCTCTGGTGAGAAGTGAGAGCTACAGACAGTGAGGGACCAGGGTTCAGGTGAGAAGTGAGAGCCACAGACAGTGAGGGGCCAGGGTTCTGGTGAAGAGAAGTGAGCGCTACAGACCGTGAGGGGCCAGGGTTCTGGTGAGACGTGAGAGCTACAGACAGAGAGGGGCCAGGGTTCTGGTGAGAAGTGAGAGCCACAGACAGTGAGGGGCCAGGGTTCTGGTGAGAAGTGAGAGCCACAGACAGTGAGGGGCCAGGGTTCTGGTGAGAGAGAAGTGAGAGCTACAGACAGTGAGGGGCCAGGGTTCTGGTGAGAAGTGAGAGCTACAGACAGTGAGGGGCCAGGGTTCTGGTGAGACGTGAGAGCTACAGATAGAGAGGGGCCAGGGTTCTGGTGAGAAGTGAGAGCCACAGACAGTGAGGGGCCAGGGTTCTGGTGAGTAGGGAGAGCTACAGACAGTGAGGGGCCAGGGTTCAGGTGAGAAGTGAGAGCTACAGACAGTGAGGGGCCAGGGTTCTGGTGAAGGAGAAGTGAGAGCTACAGACAGTGAGGGGCCAGGGTTCTGGTGAAGGAGAAGTGAGCGCTACAGACCGTGAGGGGCCAGGGTTCTGGTGAGACGTGAGAGCCACACAGTGAGGGGCCAGGGTTCTGGTAAGAAGTGAGCGCTACAGACAGTGAGGGGCCAGGGTTCTGAGAGACGTGAGAGCTACAGACAGTGAGGGGTCAGGGTTTTGGTAAGAAGTGAGCGCCACAGACAGTGAGGGGCCAGGGTTCTGGTGAAGGAGAAGTGAGCGCTACAGACAGTGAGGGGCCAGGGTTCTGGTGAAGGAGATGTGAGAGCTACAGACAGTGAGGAGCCAGGGTTCTGGTGAGACGTGAGAGCTACAGACAGTGAGGGACCAGGGTTCTGGTGAGACGTGAGAGCCACAGACAGTGAGGGGCCAGGGTTCTGGTAAGAAGTGAGAGCCACAGACCGTGAGGGGCCAGGGTTCTGGTAAGAAGTGAGAGCCACAGACAGTGAGGGGCCAGGGTTCTGGTGAGAAGTGAGAGCCACAGACCGTGAGGGGCCAGGGTTCAGGTGAGACGTGAGAGCCACAGACAGTAAAGGGCCAGGGTTCTGGTGAGACGTGAGAGCCACAGACCGTGAGGGGCCAGGGTTCTGGTGAGAAGTGAGAGCTACAGACACTGAGGGGCCAGGGTTCAGGTGAGAAGTGAGAGCTACAGACAGTGAGGGGCCAGGGCTCTGGTGAGAAGTGAGAGCTACAGACTGTGAGGGACCAGGGTTCTGGTGAGAAGTGAGAGCTACAGACAGTGAGGGGCCAGGGTTCTGGTGAGAAGTGAGAGCTACAGACAGTGAGGGGCCAGGGTTCTGGTGAAGAGAAGTGAGAGCTACAGACAGTGAGGGGCCTGGGTTCTGGTGAGACGTGAGAGCCACAGACAGTGAGGGGCCAGGGTTCTGGTGAGACGTGAGAGCCACAGACAGTGAGGGGCCAGGGTTCAGGTGAGAAGTGAGAGCTACAGACAGTGGAGGGCCAGGGTTCTGGTGAGAAGTGAGAGCTACAGACAGTGAGGGGCCAGGGTTCAGGTGAGAAGTGAGAGCTACAGACCGTGAGGGGCCAGGGCTCTGGTGAGAAGTGAGAGCTACAGACAGTGAGGGACCAGGGTTCAGGTGAGAAGTGAGAGCCACAGACAGTGAGGGGCCAGGGTTCTGGTGAAGAGAAGTGAGCGCTACAGACCGTGAGGGGCCAGGGTTCTGGTGAGACGTGAGAGCTACAGACAGAGAGGGGCCAGGGTTCTGGTGAGAAGTGAGAGCCACAGACAGTGAGGGGCCAGGGTTCTGGTGAGAGAGAAGTGAGAGCTACAGACAGTGAGGGGCCAGGGTTCTGGTGAGAAGTGAGAGCTACAGACAGTGAGGGGCCAGGGTTCTGGTGAGAAGTGAGAGCTACAGACAGTGAGGGGCCAGGGTTCTGGTGAGACGTGAGAGCTACAGATAGAGAGGGGCCAGGGTTCTGGTGAGAAGTGAGAGCCACAGACAGTGAGGGGCCAGGGTTCTGGTGAGTAGGGAGAGCTACAGACAGTGAGGGGCCAGGGTTCAGGTGAGAAGTGAGAGCTACAGACAGTGAGGGGCCAGGGTTCTGGTGAAGGAGAAGTGAGAGCTACAGACAGTGAGGGGCCAGGGTTCTGGTGAAGGAGAAGTGAGAGCTACAGACAGTGAGGGGCCAGGGTTCTGATGAGAAGTGAGAGCTACAGACAGTGAGGGGCCAGGGTTCTGGTGAGACGTGAGAGCCACAGACAGTGAGGGGCCAGGGTTCTGGTGAGACGTGAGAGCCACAGACAGTGAGGGGCCAGTGTTCTGGTAAGAAGTGAGCGCTACAGACCGTGAGGGGCCAGGGTTCTGAGAGACGTGAGAGCTACAGACAGTGAGGGGTCAGGGTTTTGGTAAGAAGTGAGCGCTACAGACCGTGAGGGGCCAGGGTTCTGGTGAGACGTGAGAGCCACAGACAGTGAGGGGCCAGGGTTCTGGTGAAGGAGAAGTGAGCTCTACAGACAGTGAGGGGCCAGGGTTCTGGTGAAGGAGATGTGAGAGCTACAGACAGTGAGGAGCCAGGGTTCTGGTGAGACGTGAGAGCTACAGACAGTGAGGGACCAGGGTTCTGGTGAGAAGTGAGAGCCACAGACAGTGAGGGGCCAGGGTTCTGGTAAGAAGTGAGAGCCACAGACAGTGAGGGGCCAGGGTTCTGGTAAGAAGTGAGAGCTACAGACCGTGAGGGGCCAGGGTTCTGGTAAGAAGTGAGAGCCACAGACAGTGAGGGGCCAGGGTTCTGGTGAGAAGTGAGAGCCACAGACCGTGAGGGGCCAGGGTTCAGGTGAGACATGAGAGCCACAGACAGTGAGGGGCCAGGGTTCTGGTGAGAAGTGAGAGCTACAGACACTGAGGGGCCAGGGTTCAGGTGAGAAGTGAGAGCTACAGACAGTGAGGGGCCAGGGCTCTGGTGAGAAGTGAGAGCTACAGACTGTGAGGGACCAGGGTTCTGGTGAGAAGTGAGAGCTACAGACAGTGAGGGGCCAGGGTTCTGGTGAGAAGTGAGAGCTACAGACAGTGAGGGGCCAGGGTTCTGGTGAAGAGAAGTGAGAGCTACAGACAGTGAGGGGCCTGGGTTCTGGTGAGACGTGAGAGCCACAGACAGTGAGGGGCCAGGGTTCTGGTGAGACGTGAGAGCCACAGACAGTGAGGGGCCAGGGTTCTGGTGAGAAGTGAGAGCCACAGACAGTGAGGGGCCAGGGTTCAGGTGAGAAGTGAGAGCTACAGACCGTGAGGGGCCAGGGCTCTGGTGAGAAGTGAGAGCTACAGACAGTGAGGGGCCAGGGTTCTGGTGAGACGTGAGAGCCACAGACAGTGAGGGGCCAGGGTTCTGGTGAAGAGAAGTGAGCGCTACAGACCGTGAGGGGCCAGGGTTCTGGTGAGACGTGAGAGCTACAGACAATGAGGGGCCAGGGTTCTGGTGAGACGTGAGAGCTACAGATAGAGAGGGGCCAGGGTTCTGGTGAGAAGTGAGAGCCACAGACCGTGAGGGGCCAGGGTTCTGGTGAGAGAGAAGTGAGAGCTACAGACAGTGAGGGGCCAGGGTTCTGGTGAGACGTGAGAGCTACAGATAGAGAGGGGCCAGGGTTCTGGTGAGAAGTGAGAGCTACAGACAGTGAGGGGCCAGGGTTCTGGTGAGACGTGAGAGCTACAGACAGTGAGGGGCCAGGGTTCTGGTGAGAAGTGAGAGCCACAGACCGTGAGGGACCAGGGTTCTGGTACGTAGTTAGAGCTACAGACAGTGAGGGACTAGGGTTCTGGTAAGAGACGTGAGAGCTACAGACAGTGAGGGGCCAGGGTTCTGGTGAGAAGTTAGAGCTACAGACAGTGAGGGGCCAGGGTTCTGGTAAGAAGTGAGCGCTACAGACCGTGAGGGGCCAGGGTTATGAGAGACGTGAGAGCTACAGACAGTGAGGGGTCAGGGTTTTGGTAAGAAGTGAGCGCTACAGACCGTGAGGGGCCAGGGTTCTGGTGAGACGTGAGAGCCACAGACAGTGAGGGGCCAGGGTTCTGGTGAAGGAGAAGTGAGCGCTACAGACAGTGAGGGGCCAGGGTTCTGGTGAAGGAGATGTGAGAGCTACAGACAGTGAGGAGCCAGGGTTCTGGTGAGACGTGAGAGCTACAGACAGAGAGGGGCCAGGGTTCTGGTGAGAAGTGAGAGCCACAGACAGTGAGGGGCCAGGGTTCTGGTGAGAAGTGAGAGCCACAGACAGTGAGGGGCCAGGGTTCTGGTGAGAGAGAAGTGAGAGCTACAGACAGTGAGGGGCCAGGGTTCTGGTGAGACGTGAGAGCCACAGACAGTGAGGGGTCAGGGTTTTGGTAAGAAGTGAGCGCCACAGACAGTGAGGGGCCAGGGTTCTGGTGAAGGAGAAGTGAGCGCTACAGACAGTGAGGGGCCAGGGTTCTGGTGAAGGAGATGTGAGAGCTACAGACAGTGAGGAGCCAGGGTTCTGGTGAGACGTGAGAGCTACAGACAGTGAGGGACCAGGGTTCTGGTGAGACGTGAGAGCCACAGACCGTGAGGGGCCAGGGTTCTGGTAAGAAGTGAGAGCCACAGACCGTGAGGGGCCAGGGTTCTGGTAAGAAGTGAGAGCCACAGACAGTGAGGGGCCAGGGTTCTGGTGAGAAGTGAGAGCCACAGACCGTGAGGGGCCAGGGTTCAGGTGAGACGTGAGACCCACAGACAGTAAAGGGCCAGGGTTCTGGTGAGACGTGAGAGCCACAGACCGTGAGGGGCCAGGGTTCTGGTGAGAAGTGAGAGCTACAGACACTGAGGGGCCAGGGTTCAGGTGAGAAGTGAGAGCTACAGACAGTGAGGGGCCAGGGCTCTGGTGAGAAGTGAGAGCTACAGACTGTGAGGGACCAGGGTTCTGGTGAGAAGTGAGAGCTACAGACAGTGAGGGGCCAGGGTTCTGGTGAGAAGTGAGAGCTACAGACAGTGAGGGGCCAGGGTTCTGGTGAAGAGAAGTGAGAGCTACAGACAGTGAGGGGCCTGGGTTCTGGTGAGACGTGAGAGCCACAGACAGTGAGGGGCCAGGGTTCTGGTGAGACGTGAGAGCCACAGACAGTGAGGGGCCAGGGTTCAGGTGAGAAGTGAGAGCTACAGACAGTGGAGGGCCAGGGTTCTGGTGAGAAGTGAGAGCTACAGACAGTGAGGGGCCAGGGTTCAGGTGAGAAGTGAGAGCTACAGACCGTGAGGGGCCAGGGCTCTGGTGAGAAGTGAGAGCTACAGACAGTGAGGGACCAGGGTTCAGGTGAGAAGTGAGAGCCACAGACAGTGAGGGGCCAGGGTTCTGGTGAAGAGAAGTGAGCGCTACAGACCGTGAGGGGCCAGGGTTCTGGTGAGACGTGAGAGCTACAGACAGAGAGGGGCCAGGGTTCTGGTGAGAAGTGAGAGCCACAGACAGTGAGGGGCCAGGGTTCTGGTGAGAAGTGAGAGCCACAGACAGTGAGGGGCCAGGGTTCTGGTGAGAGAGAAGTGAGAGCTACAGACAGTGAGGGGCCAGGGTTCTGGTGAGAAGTGAGAGCTACAGACAGTGAGGGGCCAGGGTTCTGGTGAGACGTGAGAGCTACAGATAGAGAGGGGCCAGGGTTCTGGTGAGAAGTGAGAGCCACAGACAGTGAGGGGCCAGGGTTCTGGTGAGTAGGGAGAGCTACAGACAGTGAGGGGCCAGGGTTCAGGTGAGAAGTGAGAGCTACAGACAGTGAGGGGCCAGGGTTCTGGTGAAGGAGAAGTGAGAGCTACAGACAGTGAGGGGCCAGGGTTCTGGTGAAGGAGAAGTGAGCGCTACAGACCGTGAGGGGCCAGGGTTCTGGTGAGACGTGAGAGCCACACAGTGAGGGGCCAGGGTTCTGGTAAGAAGTGAGCGCTACAGACAGTGAGGGGCCAGGGTTCTGAGAGACGTGAGAGCTACAGACAGTGAGGGGTCAGGGTTTTGGTAAGAAGTGAGCGCCACAGACAGTGAGGGGCCAGGGTTCTGGTGAAGGAGAAGTGAGCGCTACAGACAGTGAGGGGCCAGGGTTCTGGTGAAGGAGATGTGAGAGCTACAGACAGTGAGGAGCCAGGGTTCTGGTGAGACGTGAGAGCTACAGACAGTGAGGGACCAGGGTTCTGGTGAGACGTGAGAGCCACAGACAGTGAGGGGCCAGGGTTCTGGTAAGAAGTGAGAGCCACAGACCGTGAGGGGCCAGGGTTCTGGTAAGAAGTGAGAGCCACAGACAGTGAGGGGCCAGGGTTCTGGTGAGAAGTGAGAGCCACAGACCGTGAGGGGCCAGGGTTCAGGTGAGACGTGAGAGCCACAGACAGTGAGGGGCCAGGGTTCTGGTAAGAAGTGAGAGCCACAGACCGTGAGGGGCCAGGGTTCTGGTAAGAAGTGAGAGCCACAGACAGTGAGGGGCCAGGGTTCTGGTGAGAAGTGAGAGCCACAGACCGTGAGGGGCCAGGGTTCAGGTGAGACGTGAGAGCCACAGACAGTAAAGGGCCAGGGTTCTGGTGAGACGTGAGAGCCACAGACCGTGAGGGGCCAGGGTTCTGGTGAGAAGTGAGAGCTACAGACACTGAGGGGCCAGGGTTCAGGTGAGAAGTGAGAGCTACAGACAGTGAGGGGCCAGGGCTCTGGTGAGAAGTGAGAGCTACAGACTGTGAGGGACCAGGGTTCTGGTGAGAAGTGAGAGCTACAGACAGTGAGGGGCCAGGGTTCTGGTGAGAAGTGAGAGCTACAGACAGTGAGGGGCCAGGGTTCTGGTGAAGAGAAGTGAGAGCTACAGACAGTGAGGGGCCTGGGTTCTGGTGAGACGTGAGAGCCACAGACAGTGAGGGGCCAGGGTTCTGGTGAGACGTGAGAGCCACAGACAGTGAGGGGCCAGGGTTCAGGTGAGAAGTGAGAGCTACAGACAGTGGAGGGCCAGGGTTCTGGTGAGAAGTGAGAGCTACAGACAGTGAGGGGCCAGGGTTCAGGTGAGAAGTGAGAGCTACAGACCGTGAGGGGCCAGGGCTCTGGTGAGAAGTGAGAGCTACAGACAGTGAGGGACCAGGGTTCAGGTGAGAAGTGAGAGCCACAGACAGTGAGGGGCCAGGGTTCTGGTGAAGAGAAGTGAGCGCTACAGACCGTGAGGGGCCAGGGTTCTGGTGAGACGTGAGAGCTACAGACAGAGAGGGGCCAGGGTTCTGGTGAGAAGTGAGAGCCACAGACAGTGAGGGGCCAGGGTTCTGGTGAGAAGTGAGAGCCACAGACAGTGAGGGGCCAGGGTTCTGGTGAGAGAGAAGTGAGAGCTACAGACAGTGAGGGGCCAGGGTTCTGGTGAGAAGTGAGAGCTACAGACAGTGAGGGGCCAGGGTTCTGGTGAGACGTGAGAGCTACAGATAGAGAGGGGCCAGGGTTCTGGTGAGAAGTGAGAGCCACAGACAGTGAGGGGCCAGGGTTCTGGTGAGTAGGGAGAGCTACAGACAGTGAGGGGCCAGGGTTCAGGTGAGAAGTGAGAGCTACAGACAGTGAGGGGCCAGGGTTCTGGTGAAGGAGAAGTGAGAGCTACAGACAGTGAGGGGCCAGGGTTCTGGTGAAGGAGAAGTGAGAGCTACAGACAGTGAGGGGCCAGGGTTCTGATGAGAAGTGAGAGCTACAGACAGTGAGGGGCCAGGGTTCTGGTGAGACGTGAGAGCCACAGACAGTGAGGGGCCAGGGTTCTGGTAAGAAGTGAGCGCTACAGACCGTGAGGGGCCAGGGTTCTGAGAGACGTGAGAGCTACAGACAGTGAGGGGTCAGGGTTTTGGTAAGAAGTGAGCGCTACAGACCGTGAGGGGCCAGGGTTCTGGTGAGACGTGAGAGCCACAGACAGTGAGGGGCCAGGGTTCTGGTGAAGGAGAAGTGAGCTCTACAGACAGTGAGGGGCCAGGGTTCTGGTGAAGGAGATGTGAGAGCTACAGACAGTGAGGAGCCAGGGTTCTGGTGAGACGTGAGAGCTACAGACAGTGAGGGACCAGGGTTCTGGTGAGAAGTGAGAGCCACAGACAGTGAGGGGCCAGGGTTCTGGTAAGAAGTGAGAGCCACAGACAGTGAGGGGCCAGGGTTCTGGTAAGAAGTGAGAGCTACAGACCGTGAGGGGCCAGGGTTCTGGTAAGAAGTGAGAGCCACAGACAGTGAGGGGCCAGGGTTCTGGTGAGAAGTGAGAGCCACAGACCGTGAGGGGCCAGGGTTCAGGTGAGACATGAGAGCCACAGACAGTGAGGGGCCAGGGTTCTGGTGAGAAGTGAGAGCTACAGACACTGAGGGGCCAGGGTTCAGGTGAGAAGTGAGAGCTACAGACAGTGAGGGGCCAGGGCTCTGGTGAGAAGTGAGAGCTACAGACTGTGAGGGACCAGGGTTCTGGTGAGAAGTGAGAGCTACAGACAGTGAGGGGCCAGGGTTCTGGTGAGAAGTGAGAGCTACAGACAGTGAGGGGCCAGGGTTCTGGTGAAGAGAAGTGAGAGCTACAGACAGTGAGGGGCCTGGGTTCTGGTGAGACGTGAGAGCCACAGACAGTGAGGGGCCAGGGTTCTGGTGAGACGTGAGAGCCACAGACAGTGAGGGGCCAGGGTTCTGGTGAGAAGTGAGAGCTACAGACAGTGAGGGGCCAGGGTTCAGGTGAGAAGTGAGAGCTACAGACCGTGAGGGGCCAGGGCTCTGGTGAGAAGTGAGAGCTACAGACAGTGAGGGGCCAGGGTTCTGGTGAGACGTGAGAGCCACAGACAGTGAGGGGCCAGGGTTCTGGTGAAGAGAAGTGAGCGCTACAGACCGTGAGGGGCCAGGGTTCTGGTGAGACGTGAGAGCTACAGACAATGAGGGGCCAGGGTTCTGGTGAGACGTGAGAGCTACAGATAGAGAGGGGCCAGGGTTCTGGTGAGAAGTGAGAGCCACAGACCGTGAGGGGCCAGGGTTCTGGTGAGAGAGAAGTGAGAGCTACAGACAGTGAGGGGCCAGGGTTCTGGTGAGACGTGAGAGCTACAGATAGAGAGGGGCCAGGGTTCTGGTGAGAAGTGAGAGCTACAGACAGTGAGGGGCCAGGGTTCTGGTGAGACGTGAGAGCTACAGACAGTGAGGGGCCAGGGTTCTGGTGAGAAGTGAGAGCCACAGACCGTGAGGGACCAGGGTTCTGGTACGTAGTTAGAGCTACAGACAGTGAGGGACTAGGGTTC
Source organism: Triturus cristatus (assembly GCF_964204655.1). Taxonomy (NCBI): domain Eukaryota; kingdom Metazoa; phylum Chordata; class Amphibia; order Caudata; family Salamandridae; genus Triturus; species Triturus cristatus. The sequence goes on from NC_140585.1 coordinate 6,072,333, forward strand.
TGGTAAGAGACGTGAGAGCTACAGACAGTGAGGGGCCAGGGTTCTGGTGAGAAGTTAGAGCTACAGACAGTGAGGGGCCAGGGTTCTGGTAAGAAGTGAGCGCTACAGACCGTGAGGGGCCAGGGTTATGAGAGACGTGAGAGCTACAGACAGTGAGGGGTCAGGGTTTTGGTAAGAAGTGAGCGCTACAGACCGTGAGGGGCCAGGGTTCTGGTGAGACGTGAGAGCCACAGACAGTGAGGGGCCAGGGTTCTGGTGAAGGAGAAGTGAGCGCTACAGACAGTGAGGGGCCAGGGTTCTGGTGAAGGAGATGTGAGAGCTACAGACAGTGAGGAGCCAGGGTTCTGGTGAGACGTGAGAGCTACAGACAGAGAGGGGCCAGGGTTCTGGTGAGAAGTGAGAGCCACAGACAGTGAGGGGCCAGGGTTCTGGTGAGAAGTGAGAGCCACAGACAGTGAGGGGCCAGGGTTCTGGTGAGAGAGAAGTGAGAGCTACAGACAGTGAGGGGCCAGGGTTCTGGTGAGAAGCGAGAGCTACAGACAGTGAGGGGCCAGGGTTCTGGTGAGACGTGAGAGCTACAGATAGAGAGGGGCCAGGGTTCTGGTGAGAAGTGAGAGCCACAGACAGTGAGGGGCCAGGGTTCTGGTGAGTAGGGAGAGCTACAGACAGTGAGGGGCCAGGGTTCAGGTGAGAAGTGAGAGCTACAGACAGTGAGGGGCCAGGGTTCTGGTGAAGGAGAAGTGAGAGCTACAGACAGTGAGGGGCCAGGGTTCTGGTGAAGGAGAAGTGAGAGCTACAGACAGTGAGGGGCCAGGGTTCTGATGAGAAGTGAGAGCTACAGACAGTGAGGGGCCAGGGTTCTGGTGAGACGTGAGAGCCACAGACAGTGAGGGGCCAGGGTTCTGGTGAGACGTGAGAGCCACAGACAGTGAGGGGCCAGGGTTCTGGTAAGAAGTGAGCGCTACAGACCGTGAGGGGCCAGGGTTCTGAGAGACGTGAGAGCTACAGACAGTGAGGGGTCAGGGTTTTGGTAAGAAGTGAGCGCTACAGACCGTGAGGGGCCAGGGTTCTGGTGAGACGTGAGAGCCACAGACAGTGAGGGGCCAGGGTTCTGGTGAAGGAGAAGTGAGCTCTACAGACAGTGAGGGGCCAGGGTTCTGGTGAAGGAGATATGAGAGCTACAGACAGTGAGGAGCCAGGGTTCTGGTGAGACGTGAGAGCTACAGACAGTGAGGGACCAGGGTTCTGGTGAGAAGTGAGAGCCACAGACAGTGAGGGGCCAGGGTTCTGGTAAGAAGTGAGAGCCACAGACAGTGAGGGGCCAGGGTTCTGGTAAGAAGTGAGAGCTACAGACCGTGAGCGGCCAGGGTTCTGGTAAGAAGTGAGAGCCACAGACAGTGAGGGGCCAGGGTTCTGGTGAGAAGTGAGAGCCACAGACCGTGAGGGGCCAGGGTTCTGGTAAGAAGTGAGCGCTACAGACAGTGAGGGGCCAGGGTTCTGAGAGACGTGAGAGCTACAGACAGTGAGGGGTCAGGGTTTTGGTAAGAAGTGAGCGCCACAGACAGTGACGGGCCAGGGTTCTGGTGAAGGAGAAGTGAGCGCTACAGACAGTGAGGGGCCAGGGTTCTGGTGAAGGAGATGTGAGAGCTACAGACAGTGAGGAGCCAGGGTTCTGGTGAGACGTGAGAGCTACAGACAGTGAGGGACCAGGGTTCTGGTGAGACGTGAGAGCCACAGACAGTGAGGGGCCAGGGTTCTGGTAAGAAGTGAGAGCCACAGACCGTGAGGGGCCAGGGTTCTGGTAAGAAGTGAGAGCCACAGACAGTGAGGGGCCAGGGTTCTGGTGAGAAGTGAGAGCCACAGACCGTGAGGGGCCAGGGTTCAGGTGAGACGTGAGACCCACAGACAGTAAAGGGCCAGGGTTCTGGTGAGACGTGAGAGCCACAGACCGTGAGGGGCCAGGGTTCTGGTGAGAAGTGAGAGCTACAGACACTGAGGGGCCAGGGTTCAGGTGAGAAGTGAGAGCTACAGACAGTGAGGGGCCAGGGCTCTGGTGAGAAGTGAGAGCTACAGACTGTGAGGGACCAGGGTTCTGGTGAGAAGTGAGAGCTACAGACAGTGAGGGGCCAGGGTTCTGGTGAGAAGTGAGAGCTACAGACAGTGAGGGGCCAGGGTTCTGGTGAAGAGAAGTGAGAGCTACAGACAGTGAGGGGCCTGGGTTCTGGTGAGACGTGAGAGCCACAGACAGTGAGGGGCCAGGGTTCTGGTGAGACGTGAGAGCCACAGACAGTGAGGGGCCAGGGTTCAGGTGAGAAGTGAGAGCTACAGACAGTGGAGGGCCAGGGTTCTGGTGAGAAGTGAGAGCTACAGACAGTGAGGGGCCAGGGTTCAGGTGAGAAGTGAGAGCTACAGACCGTGAGGGGCCAGGGCTCTGGTGAGAAGTGAGAGCTACAGACAGTGAGGGACCAGGGTTCAGGTGAGAAGTGAGAGCCACAGACAGTGAGGGGCCAGGGTTCTGGTGAAGAGAAGTGAGCGCTACAGACCGTGAGGGGCCAGGGTTCTGGTGAGACGTGAGAGCTACAGACAGAGAGGGGCCAGGGTTCTGGTGAGAAGTGAGAGCCACAGACAGTGAGGGGCCAGGGTTCTGGTGAGAAGTGAGAGCCACAGACAGTGAGGGGCCAGGGTTCTGGTGAGAGAGAAGTGAGAGCTACAGACAGTGAGGGGCCAGGGTTCTGGTGAGAAGTGAGAGCTACAGACAGTGAGGGGCCAGGGTTCTGGTGAGACGTGAGAGCTACAGATAGAGAGGGGCCAGGGTTCTGGTGAGAAGTGAGAGCCACAGACAGTGAGGGGCCAGGGTTCTGGTGAGTAGGGAGAGCTACAGACAGTGAGGGGCCAGGGTTCAGGTGAGAAGTGAGAGCTACAGACAGTGAGGGGCCAGGGTTCTGGTGAAGGAGAAGTGAGAGCTACAGACAGTGAGGGGCCAGGGTTCTGGTGAAGGAGAAGTGAGCGCTACAGACCGTGAGGGGCCAGGGTTCTGGTGAGACGTGAGAGCCACACAGTGAGGGGCCAGGGTTCTGGTAAGAAGTGAGCGCTACAGACAGTGAGGGGCCAGGGTTCTGAGAGACGTGAGAGCTACAGACAGTGAGGGGTCAGGGTTTTGGTAAGAAGTGAGCGCCACAGACAGTGAGGGGCCAGGGTTCTGGTGAAGGAGAAGTGAGCGCTACAGACAGTGAGGGGCCAGGGTTCTGGTGAAGGAGATGTGAGAGCTACAGACAGTGAGGAGCCAGGGTTCTGGTGAGACGTGAGAGCTACAGACAGTGAGGGACCAGGGTTCTGGTGAGACGTGAGAGCCACAGACAGTGAGGGGCCAGGGTTCTGGTAAGAAGTGAGAGCCACAGACCGTGAGGGGCCAGGGTTCTGGTAAGAAGTGAGAGCCACAGACAGTGAGGGGCCAGGGTTCTGGTGAGAAGTGAGAGCCACAGACCGTGAGGGGCCAGGGTTCAGGTGAGACGTGAGAGCCACAGACAGTAAAGGGCCAGGGTTCTGGTGAGACGTGAGAGCCACAGACCGTGAGGGGCCAGGGTTCTGGTGAGAAGTGAGAGCTACAGACACTGAGGGGCCAGGGTTCAGGTGAGAAGTGAGAGCTACAGACAGTGAGGGGCCAGGGCTCTGGTGAGAAGTGAGAGCTACAGACTGTGAGGGACCAGGGTTCTGGTGAGAAGTGAGAGCTACAGACAGTGAGGGGCCAGGGTTCTGGTGAGAAGTGAGAGCTACAGACAGTGAGGGGCCAGGGTTCTGGTGAAGAGAAGTGAGAGCTACAGACAGTGAGGGGCCTGGGTTCTGGTGAGACGTGAGAGCCACAGACAGTGAGGGGCCAGGGTTCTGGTGAGACGTGAGAGCCACAGACAGTGAGGGGCCAGGGTTCAGGTGAGAAGTGAGAGCTACAGACAGTGGAGGGCCAGGGTTCTGGTGAGAAGTGAGAGCTACAGACAGTGAGGGGCCAGGGTTCAGGTGAGAAGTGAGAGCTACAGACCGTGAGGGGCCAGGGCTCTGGTGAGAAGTGAGAGCTACAGACAGTGAGGGACCAGGGTTCAGGTGAGAAGTGAGAGCCACAGACAGTGAGGGGCCAGGGTTCTGGTGAAGAGAAGTGAGCGCTACAGACCGTGAGGGGCCAGGGTTCTGGTGAGACGTGAGAGCTACAGACAGAGAGGGGCCAGGGTTCTGGTGAGAAGTGAGAGCCACAGACAGTGAGGGGCCAGGGTTCTGGTGAGAAGTGAGAGCCACAGACAGTGAGGGGCCAGGGTTCTGGTGAGAGAGAAGTGAGAGCTACAGACAGTGAGGGGCCAGGGTTCTGGTGAGAAGTGAGAGCTACAGACAGTGAGGGGCCAGGGTTCTGGTGAGACGTGAGAGCTACAGATAGAGAGGGGCCAGGGTTCTGGTGAGAAGTGAGAGCCACAGACAGTGAGGGGCCAGGGTTCTGGTGAGTAGGGAGAGCTACAGACAGTGAGGGGCCAGGGTTCAGGTGAGAAGTGAGAGCTACACACAGTGAGGGGCCAGGGTTCTGGTGAAGGAGAAGTGAGAGCTACAGACAGTGAGGGGCCAGGGTTCTGGTGAAGGAGAAGTGAGAGCTACAGACAGTGAGGGGCCAGGGTTCTGATGAGAAGTGAGAGCTACAGACAGTGAGGGGCCAGGGTTCTGGTGAGACGTGAGAGCCACAGACAGTGAGGGGCCAGGGTTCTGGTGAGACGTGAGAGCCACAGACAGTGAGGGGCCAGGGTTCTGGTAAGAAGTGAGCGCTACAGACCGTGAGGGGCAAGGGTTCTGAGAGACGTGAGAGCTACAGACAGTGAGGGGTCAGGGTTTTGGTAAGAAGTGAGCGCTACAGACCGTGAGGGGCCAGGGTTCTGGTGAGACGTGAGAGCCACAGACAGTGAGGGGCCAGGGTTCTGGTGAAGGAGAAGTGAGCTCTACAGACAGTGAGGGGCCAGGGTTCTGGTGAAGGAGATGTGAGAGCTACAGACAGTGAGGAGCCAGGGTTCTGGTGAGACGTGAGAGCTACAGACAGTGAGGGACCAGGGTTCTGGTGAGAAGTGAGAGCCACAGACAGTGAGGGGCCAGGGTTCTGGTAAGAAGTGAGAGCCACAGACAGTGAGGGGCCAGGGTTCTGGTAAGAAGTGAGAGCTACAGACCGTGAGGGGCCAGGGTTCTGGTAAGAAGTGAGAGCCACAGACAGTGAGGGGCCAGGGTTCTGGTGAGAAGTGAGAGCCACAGACCGTGAGGGGCCAGGGTTCAGGTGAGACATGAGAGCCACAGACAGTGAGGGGCCAGGGTTCTGGTGAGAAGTGAGAGCTACAGACACTGAGGGGCCAGGGTTCAGGTGAGAAGTGAGAGCTACAGACAGTGAGGGGCCAGGGCTCTGGTGAGAAGTGAGAGCTACAGACTGTGAGGGACCAGGGTTCTGGTGAGAAGTGAGAGCTACAGACAGTGAGGGGCCAGGGTTCTGGTGAGAAGTGAGAGCTACAGACAGTGAGGGGCCAGGGTTCTGGTGAAGAGAAGTGAGAGCTACAGACAGTGAGGGGCCTGGGTTCTGGTGAGACGTGAGAGCCACAGACAGTGAGGGGCCAGGGTTCTGGTGAGACGTGAGAGCCACAGACAGTGAGGGGCCAGGGTTCTGGTGAGAAGTGAGAGCTACAGACAGTGAGGGGCCAGGGTTCAGGTGAGAAGTGAGAGCTACAGACCGTGAGGGGCCAGGGCTCTGGTGAGAAGTGAGAGCTACAGACAGTGAGGGGCCAGGGTTCTGGTGAGACGTGAGAGCCACAGACAGTGAGGGGCCAGGGTTCTGGTGAAGAGAAGTGAGCGCTACAGACCGTGAGGGGCCAGGGTTCTGGTGAGACGTGAGAGCTACAGACAATGAGGGGCCAGGGTTCTGGTGAGACGTGAGAGCTACAGATAGAGAGGGGCCAGGGTTCTGGTGAGAAGTGAGAGCCACAGACCGTGAGGGGCCAGGGTTCTGGTGAGAGAGAAGTGAGAGCTACAGACAGTGAGGGGCCAGGGTTCTGGTGAGACGTGAGAGCTACAGACAGTGAGGGGCCAGGGTTCTGGTGAGACGTGAGAGCTACAGACAGTGAGGGGCCAGGGTTCTGGTGAGAAGTGAGAGCCACAGACCGTGAGGGACCAGGGTTCTGGTACGTAGTTAGAGCTACAGACAGTGAGGGACTAGGGTTCTGGTAAGAGACGTGAGAGCTACAGACAGTGAGGGGCCAGGGTTCTGGTGAGAAGTTAGAGCTACAGACAGTGAGGGGCCAGGGTTCTGGTAAGAAGTGAGCGCTACAGACCGTGAGGGGCCAGGGTTATGAGAGACGTGAGAGCTACAGACAGTGAGGGGTCAGGGTTTTGGTAAGAAGTGAGCGCTACAGACCGTGAGGGGCCAGGGTTCTGGTGAGACGTGAGAGCCACAGACAGTGAGGGGCCAGGGTTCTGGTGAAGGAGAAGTGAGCGCTACAGACAGTGAGGGGCCAGGGTTCTGGTGAAGGAGATGTGAGAGCTACAGACAGTGAGGAGCCAGGGTTCTGGTGAGACGTGAGAGCTACAGACAGAGAGGGGCCAGGGTTCTGGTGAGAAGTGAGAGCCACAGACAGTGAGGGGCCAGGGTTCTGGTGAGAAGTGAGAGCCACAGACAGTGAGGGGCCAGGGTTCTGGTGAGAGAGAAGTGAGAGCTACAGACAGTGAGGGGCCAGGGTTCTGGTGAGACGTGAGAGCTACAGATAGAGAGGGGCCAGGGTTCTGGTGAGAAGTGAGAGCCACAGACAGTGAGGGGCCAGGGTTCTGGTGAGTAGGGAGAGCTACAGACAGTGAGGGGCCAGGGTTCAGGTGAAGGAGAAGTGAGAGCTACAGACAGTGAGGGGCCAGGGTTCTGGTGAAGGAGAAGTGAGAGCTACAGACAGTGAGGGGCCAGGGTTCTGATGAGAAGTGAGAGCTACAGACAGTGAGGGGCCAGGGTTCTGGTGAGACGTGAGAGCCACAGACAGTGAGGGGCCAGGGTTCTGGTGAGACGTGAGAGCCACAGACAGTGAGGGGCCAGGGTTCTGGTAAGAAGTGAGCGCTACAGACCGTGAGGGGCCAGGGTTCTGAGAGACGTGAGAGCTACAGACAGTGAGGGGTCAGGGTTTTGGTAAGAAGTGAGCGCTACAGACCGTGAGGGGCCAGGGTTCTGGTGAGACGTGAGAGCCACAGACAGTGAGGGGCCAGGGTTCTGGTGAAGGAGAAGTGAGCCCTACAGACAGTGAGGGGCCAGGGTTCTGGTGAAGGAGATGTGAGAGCTACAGACAGTGAGGAGCCAGGGTTCTGGTGAGACGTGAGAGCTACAGACAGTGAGGGACCAGGGTTCTGGTGAGAAGTGAGAGCCACAGACAGTGAGGGGCCAGGGTTCTGGTAAGAAGTGAGAGCCACAGACAGTGAGGGGCCAGGGTTCTGGTAAGAAGTGAGAGCTACAGACCGTGAGCGGCCAGGGTTCTGGTAAGAAGTGAGAGCCACAGACAGTGAGGGGCCAGGGTTCTGGTGAGAAGTGAGAGCCACAGACCGTGAGGGGCCAGGGTTCAGGTGAGACATGAGAGCCACAGACAGTGAGGGGCCAGGGTTCTGGTGAGAAGTGAGAGCTACAGACACTGAGGGGCCAGGGTTCAGGTGAGAAGTGAGAGCTACAGACAGTGAGGGGCCAGGGCTCTGGTGAGAAGTGAGAGCTACAGACTGTGAGGGACCAGGGTTCTGGTGAGAAGTGAGAGCTACAGACAGTGAGGGGCCAGGGTTCTGGTGAGAAGTGAGAGCTACAGACAGTGAGGGGCCAGGGTTCTGGTGAAGAGAAGTGAGAGCTACAGACAGTGAGGGGCCTGGGTTCTGGTGAGACGTGAGAGCCACAGACAGTGAGGGGCCAGGGTTCTGGTGAGACGTGAGAGCCACAGACAGTGAGGGGCCAGGGTTCTGGTGAGAAGTGAGAGCTACAGACAGTGAGGGGCCAGGGTTCAGGTGAGAAGTGAGAGCTACAGACCGTGAGGGGCCAGGGCTCTGGTGAGAAGTGAGAGCTACAGACAGTGAGGGGCCAGGGTTCTGGTGAGACGTGAGAGCCACAGACAGTGAGGGGCCAGGGTTCTGGTGAAGAGAAGTGAGCGCTACAGACCGTGAGGGGCCAGGGTTCTGGTGAGACGTGAGAGCTACAGACAATGAGGGGCCAGGGTTCTGGTGAGACGTGAGAGCTACAGATAGAGAGGGGCCAGGGTTCTGGTGAGAAGTGAGAGCCACAGACCGTGAGGGGCCAGGGTTCTGGTGAGAGAGAAGTGAGAGCTACAGACAGTGAGGGGCCAGGGTTCTGGTGAGACGTGAGAGCTACAGATAGAGAGGGGCCAGGGTTCTGGTGAGAAGTGAGAGCTACAGACAGTGAGGGGCCAGGGTTCTGGTGAGACGTGAGAGCTACAGACAGTGAGGGGCCAGGGTTCTGGTGAGAAGTGAGAGCCACAGACCGTGAGGGACCAGGGTTCTGGTACGTAGTTAGAGCTACAGACAGTGAGGGACTAGGGTTCTGGTAAGAGACGTGAGAGCTACAGACAGTGAGGGGCCAGGGTTCTGGTGAGAAGTGAGCGCTACAGACCGTGAGGGGCCAGGGTTATGAGAGACGTGAGAGCTACAGACAGTGAGGGGTCAGGGTTTTGGTAAGAAGTGAGCGCTACAGACCGTGAGGGGCCAGGGTTCTGGTGAGACGTGAGAGCCACAGACAGTGAGGGGCCAGGGTTCTGGTGAAGGAGAAGTGAGCGCTACAGACAGTGAGGGGCCAGGGTTCTGGTGAAGGAGATGTGAGAGCTACAGACAGTGAGGAGCCAGGGTTCTGGTGAGACGTGAGAGCTACAGACAGTGAGGGACCAGGGTTCTGGTGAGAAGTGAGAGCCACAGACAGTGAGGGGCCAGGGTTCTGGTAAGAAGTGAGAGCCACAGACAGTGAGGGGCCAGGATTCTGGTAAGAAGTGAGAGCTACAGACCGTGAGGGGCCAGGGTTCTGGTAAGAAGTGAGAGCCACAGACAGTGAGGGGCCAGGGTTCTGGTGAGAAGTGAGAGCCACAGACCGTGAGGGGCCAGGGTTCAGGTGAGACATGAGAGCCACAGACAGTGAGGGGCCAGGGTTCTGGTGAGAAGTGAGAGCTACAGACACTGAGGGGCCAGGGTTCAGGTGAGAAGTGAGAGCTACAGACAGTGAGGGGCCAGGGCTCTGGTGAGAAGTGAGAGCTACAGACTGTGAGGGACCAGGGTTCTGGTGAGAAGTGAGAGCTACAGACAGTGAGGGGCCAGGGTTCTGGTGAGAAGTGAGAGCTACAGACAGTGAGGGGCCAGGGTTCTGGTGAAGAGAAGTGAGAGCTACAGACAGTGAGGGGCCTGGGTTCTGGTGAGACGTGAGAGCCACAGACAGTGAGGGGCCAGGGTTCTGGTGAGACGTGAGAGCCACAGACAGTGAGGGGCCAGGGTTCTGGTGAGAAGTGAGAGCTACAGACAGTGAGGGGCCAGGGTTCAGGTGAGAAGTGAGAGCTACAGACCGTGAGGGGCCAGGGCTCTGGTGAGAAGTGAGAGCTACAGACAGTGAGGGGCCAGGGTTCTGGTGAGACGTGAGAGCCACAGACAGTGAGGGGCCAGGGTTCTGGTGAAGAGAAGTGAGCGCTACAGACCGTGAGGGGCCAGGGTTCTGGTGAGACGTGAGAGCTACAGACAATGAGGGGCCAGGGTTCTGGTGAGACGTGAGAGCTACAGATAGAGAGGGGCCAGGGTTCTGGTGAGAAGTGAGAGCCACAGACAGTGAGGGGCCAGGGTTCTGGTGAGAGAGAAGTGAGAGCTACAGACAGTGAGGGGCCAGGGTTCTGGTGAGACGTGAGAGCTACAGATAGAGAGGGGCCAGGGTTCTGGTGAGAAGTGAGAGCTACAGACAGTGAGGGGCCAGGGTTCTGGTGAGACGTGAGAGCTACAGACAGTGAGGGGCCAGGGTTCTGGTGAGAAGTGAGAGCCACAGACCGTGAGGGACCAGGGTTCTGGTACGTAGTTAGAGCTACAGACAGTGAGGGACTAGGGTTCTGGTAAGAGACGTGAGAGCTACAGACAGTGAGGGGCCAGGGTTCTGGTGAGAAGTTAGAGCTACAGACCGTGAGAGACCAGGGTTCTGGTACGTAGTTAGAGCTACAGACAGTGAGGGGCTAGGGTTCTGGTAAGAGACGTGAGAGCTACAGACAGTGAGGGACCAGGGTTCTGGTGAAGGAGAAGTGAGAGCTACAGACAGTGAGGGACCAGGGTTCTGGTGAAGGAGAAGTGAGAGCTACAGACAGTGAGGGACCAGGGTTCTGGTGAAGGAGAAGTGAGAGCTACAGACAGTGAGGCACCAGGGTTCTGGTGAAGGAGAAGTGAGAGCTACAGGCAGTGACTTGAGGACATGCAGCTGTGAGGGGGACTCGAGAAGCACTCATGTCTTCAGAGATGGGGGGGTCAAAGTCTGAAGCTACTGGCGGTGTTTCCCGGAGTTCTTTTAAACCACCCTGTCTGTCTGCTACCCCTGTCCCCCCCCCCCTCGATGCCTGTCTTTGCACAGGTAGGCTCTAGATTTCATCTGACATCAGGCTGCAGACCCCTCTCTGGGACCCACCCTCCCTCCCTAGGACAAGCTCCTGTTTGCACCATAGGCACCACTATAGGTGCAAACCTGTGGCCTGCACCCTGAGCTTGCACCTTTCCTGCCTGGGTAAGGATGAAGGGGGGACCCCAAGGGCGTTGCCTGAGTGCGTGTGTTAAGGTCTGCTGCATGCAGCATGACCCCACCTGCCCCTCAGCTGTGACGGCCTCAGGGCTGCACTCACTCACTCACCTTTTATCTTCTTCACTCTTTCCATCAGGTAGGCGTGCTGCGAGCAGAACCTCTTCACGACGTGTTCACGTTCAGCAGAGTCATCTTTGGATTTGAAGATGCTCAAATGTTGAGACCTGAGAAAAAGATAAGCGTCTTAGAGCAGAGATCAGGGGTGCACAGGCAAGAGGTGTCAGCCAGAGGTAAGAGGTGTCAGGCAGAGGCAAGAGGTGTCAGGCAGAGGCAAGAGGTGTCAGGCAGAGGCAAGAGGTGTCAGGCAGAGGCAAGAGGTGTCAGGCAGAGGCAAGAGGTGTCAGGCAGAGGCAAGAGGTGTCAGCCAGAGGCAAGAGGTGTCAGCCAGAGGTAAGAGGTGTCAGGCAGAGGTAAGAGGTGTCAGGCAGAGGTAAGAGGTGTCAGCCAGAGGTAAGAGGTGTGAGTCAGAGGTAAGAGGTGTCAGCCAGAGGTAAGAGGTGTCAGCCAGAGGTAAGAGGTGTCAGCCAGAGGTAAGAGGTGTCAGCCAGAGGTAAGAGGTGTCAGCCAGAGGTAAGAGGTGTCAGCCAGAGGCAAGAGGTGTCAGGCAGAGGTAAGAGGTGTCAGCCAGAGGTAAGAGGTGTGAGCCAGAGGTAAGAGGTGTGAGCCAGAGGTAAGAGGTGTGAGCCAGAGGTAAGAGGTGTGAGCCAGAGGTAAGAGGTGTCAGCCAGAGGTAAGAGGTGTCAGCCAGAGGTAAGAGGTGTCAGCCAGAGGTAAGAGGTGTCAGCCAGAGGTAAGAGGTGTCAGCCAGAGGTAAGAGGTGTCAGCCAGAGGTAAGAGGTGTCAGCCAGAGGTAAGAGGTGTGAGTCAGAGGTAAGAGGTGTCAGCCAGAGGTAAGAGGTGTCAGCCAGAGGTAAGAGGTGTCAGCCAGAGGTAAGAGGTGTCAGCCAGAGGTAAGAGGTGTCAGCCAGAGGTAAGAGGTGTCAGCCAGAGGCAAGAGGTGTCAGCCAGAGGCAAGAGGTGTCAGCCAGAGGTAAGAGGTGTCAGCCAGAGGTAAGAGGTGTCAGCCAGAGGTAAGAGGTGTCAGCCAGAGGTAAGAGGTGTCAGCCAGAGGTAAGAGGTGTCAGCCAGAGGTAAGAGGTGTCAGCCAGAGGTAAGAGGTGTCAGCCAGAGGTAAGAGGTGTCAGCCAGAGGGTAAGAGGTGTCAGGCAGAGGCAAGAGGTGTCAGGCAGAGGCAAGAGGTGTCAGGCAGAGGCAAGAGGTGTCAGGCAGAGGCAAGAGGTGTCAGCCAGAGGCAAGAGGTGTCAGCCAGAGGCAAGAGGTGTCAGGCAGAGGTAAGAGGTGTCAGCCAGAGGTAAGAGGTGTCAGCCAGAGGTAAGAGGTGTCAGCCAGAGGTAAGAGGTGTCAGCCAGAGGTAAGAGGTGTCAGCCAGAGGTAAGAGGTGTCAGCCAGAGGTAAGAGGTGTCAGCCAGAGGTAAGAGGTGTCAGCCAGAGGTAAGAGGTGTCAGCCAGAGGCAAGAGGTGTCAGCCAGAGGCAAGAGGTGTCAGCCAGAGGCAAGAGGTGTCAGCCAGAGGCAAGAGGTGTCAGGCAGAGGCAAGAGGTGTCAGCCAGAGGTAAGAGGTGTCAGCCAGAGGTAAGAGGTGTCAGCCAGAGGTAAGAGGTGTCAGCCAGAGGTAAGAGGTGTCAGCCAGAGGTAAGAGGTGTCAGCCAGAGGTAAGAGGTGTCAGCCAGAGGTAAGAGGTGTCAGCCAGAGGTAAGAGGTGTCAGCCAGAGGTAAGAGGTGTCAGCCAGAGGTAAGAGGTGTCAGCCAGAGGTAAGAGGTGTCAGCCAGAGGTAAGAGGTGTCAGCCAGAGGTAAGAGGTGTCAGCCAGAGGTAAGAGGTGTCAGCCAGAGGTAAGAGGTGTCAGCCAGAGGTAAGAGGTGTCAGCCAGAGGTAAGAGGTGTCAGCCAGAGGTAAGAGGTGTCAGCCAGAGGCAAGAGGTGTCAGCCAGAGGCAAGAGGTGTCAGCCAGAGGCAAGAGGTGTCAGCCAGAGGCAAGAGGTGTCAGCCAGAGGTAAGAGGTGTCAGCCAGAGGTAAGAGGTGTCAGCCAGAGGTAAGAGGTGTCAGCCAGAGGTAAGAGGTGTGAGCCAGAGGTAAGAGGTGTGAGCCAGAGGTAAGAGGTGTGAGCCAGAGGTAAGAGGTGTGAGCCAGAGGTAAGAGGTGTGAGCCAGAGGTAAGAGGTGTGAGCCAGAGGTAAGAGGTGTCAGGCAGAGGCAAGAGGTGTCAGGCAGAGGCAAGAGGTGTCAGGCAGAGGCAAGAGGTGTCAGGCAGAGGCAAGAGGTGTCAGGCAGAGGCAAGAGGTGTCAGGCAGAGGCAAGAGGTGTCAGGCAGAGGCAAGAGGTGTCAGGCAGAGGCAAGAGGTGTCAGGCAGAGGCAAGAGGTGTCAGGCAGAGGCAAGAGATCTCAGACAAAGGAAAGAGATCTCAGACAAAGGAAAGAGATCTCAGGCAGAGGTAAGAGGTGTCAGCCAGAGGTAAGAGGTGTCAGGCAGAGGTAAGAGGTGTCAGGCAGAGGTAAGAGGTGTCAGGCAGAGGTAAGAGGTGTCAGGCAGAGGTAAGAGCAGGCAGAGGTAAGAGGTGTCAGGCAGCCTCTGCCTTCTGACGGAAACGGCTGGGCAGATTTACTAACAAGAAGCCTGGTGTATGCACCACTTTTTTTGGCACAGCGATGACTCACAATGTTATTTGTGATTTATGGCGTAAAGCTAAATCAGATGTGCTTGCCTTTGTGTGGCATTTAATCCAAAGAGTAATGCAAGACGGTGCACAGCACTGTCTCGTGTCACTCTGCCCCAGGGACGTGTTTCATGGGCAGAGCAGGGGTGGAGCGTGGGTGGAGCAGGGGTGAAGCGTGGGTTGAGAGGGGGTGTTCCCACACATCCACCCATGGATTTTGTGCACTAGCAGATTTACTAAAGCTAGTAAAGCTGAGAATGCCTCAAAACACTACGACCCACACGTAACAAGGACAAACGCCTTTATTGCTCCTCGTGTCTTCCTATCTCTATGTGTGATGCATTCTGCAGCAAGCACAGAAAGAGGAAAACGGCTTTCACCCCTTCGCTGCTAGGACTCCCCCCATGTGCTAAGCTCTTTTTGTCCACATAAGGTATCCACGCCAAATTTGTATCCTTTTCTTCCAAAATCATGAGGATTTTAAAGGTACCCTGGGTTTGTAGTTTCCCCTAGAGGATACCCAGAAATTAGCCAAAATACAGCTACCTTTTTGGGGGGGGGAGGGAATGGGGGAAAAGTGCTCTATGTTATGTTATGTTAAAGCGATTTATAAAGCGCGCGATTACCAAATAGGTGTCCTGGCGCTAACTACTACTCCAAAGAAAGGGCCGGGCGGAGAGAAATGAATTCACAAAAAGCCAGGTCTTCAGAGACTTTCTGAAGCATAGCAGATTATTGATGCTTCTTAGGTACAGAGGCAGCTTATTCCACAACTTGGCAGCGCCAAAGGAAATGCTGCGCCCGCCCCATCGGGCCTTTTTTATCAAGGGAACAGTGATCAGCTTAGCTTCAGATGATCGTAGCAAGCGTGGTTAGAAATACCATTGAAATTGGCTCTTTAAAAAATCCGGGCCCTCATCATGTAATGCTTTAAAAACCAAGCAAAGTGCATTGAACTGGACCCTGTTCTTAACTGGGAGCCAGCGCAGTTTTTGAATTACGTTAGAAATAGGAGCAAATTTAGGGGTACCTGTCAGAAGTCTAGCCGCAGCATTTTGAAGCATCTGCAGGTTGTGCAACAAATTTTGCTGTAGGTTTAAGTACAGGCTGTTGCAATAATCCAACCTGGATAAAACCAGGGCCGTAACTACAGTTTTACGACAGTCGAGCGGGAGCAGAATCAAGATTTTTTTCAAGATTCTTAGAATGTACCCAGTTTTGGAGGCTACCGCCTTAACCTGGGCAGCCATAGAGAGCTTTACATCTACCAGGATCCCCAGGTTTTTAACCTTCTCGACCGGGGTAGGGAGATCCCCCAAAGACGGCAGCCACCAGGAAGTAGTCCAGAAATTGGGGTTGTTTCCAAACAGCATGACCTCGGTTTTGTCAGAGTTCAACCTGAGGCAGTTACCAGCCATCCAGCGTCCTACCTCCGTCATACATGACTGGAAATTAAGATCCAACCCCTTCACCAAACCTGGGAGTAGAGACACCACGATTTGTGTGTCATCCGTGTACGAGGTTATCCCAAACCCGTAGCGCCTGATGATCGGAGCCAGGGAAGTAACATACACATTAAAGAGGGTAGGACTTAATGATGACCCCTGCGGAACGCCGCAAGGTAAGGAGAAGGGTTGTGAATGAAATTTACCCAGTGCGACTATTTGGCTTCTATCCATAAGAAATTAGTTGAGTAACTCCCAAGCTTTCCGTTGCACCCCGCATTTCCTTAGACGGTCCATCAAGAGCCCATGATGGACCGTATCAAAAGCGGCCGAAAGATCCAAAAGGATCAGAGCCGCCCTGATCCACTGCTGACCTAATTTCCTCCGTGGCTTTAATCAAGGCAGATTCAGTACTGTGTCCTTCCCTGAAGCCGTACTGGGACGAATCAAGCAAAAGGGCCTTCTTCAGAAAGGCACTAAGTTGCCTATTCATTGCCTTTTCAACCAGCTTGGCGGGGAGAGGCAAGCAAGAAATAGGTCGAAAATTGTTCAGATCAAGAGGGTCGAGACTAGGTTTTTTTACCAGCGGTAGAATGGAGGCCTTCTTCCACAATTTCGGAAACTGGCGCCTTCAAACACCTCGTTAAAAATAGGGGTAAGATAGCAAGCAATAGCGGCCGGGACCATTTTAATAATTTTCAAAGGGCAGGGGTCCAGAGGGGAACCAGATTTAGCATTGGCTAAAAGTTCCAGAGTGTCTTGCATGGTTAATGACCTGAAAGACTCCAAGGTCTCTGCCTGCATGACTGTGTCTCCGCCTTCAGTCACTGACTCCAGTCCAATTTTTATAGGATCGCAAAGGCTAGAAAAGATATTGGTGACTTTGGTTTGAAAAAATGCGGCAATCTGTTCACAGAGCTCCGTACTGGACTGGATAGAGGCTGCCCTGAGAGAGGTCAGATTGGGAACAGTATAAAAAAGCTCTTCAGAAGAGTTTTTAGCTGCCTCAATTTGAGCTGCGTAAAAATTCTGTTTGGCCAGTCGAACCATTTGTTCATAAGTAAACATGCTGGCTTTATATATCAGCTTCTCTTTGTCGAGATAGTCCTTCCTCCAGTTCCGCTCCTGTCGTTTGCATGTGCATTTTTGCAATTTTAATTCCTCCGAGTACCAGGGGGCTGAGGGTAAAGTTCTTTTTAACAAAACAGATTTGGGAGGGGCTAGATCTTTACACGCCAGCGTGAGCCATCTTGTATAAGAGGCGGCTGCCTCCTCCGTTCCACATGAGCTGGGGGTGGTAGACAAAGTCAAAACCTTGCACAGGGTCTCCGCTTCCACCCTATTCCAAGCTCTGGTTACAATCTGTTCCCGTGAATCACTACCTTTAGGCTTGTGAGACTTCACATTGAGATTAAACAAAACCCCAACATGATCTGACCAAACCAAAGGCAAAAGGCCCATGAAAGATAGCCCTGGAAAGTTGGAAAAAACACCATCCAAGGTGTGACCTGCTTGTTGGGAGGGACCTTTCACATGCTGAGAAAGCTCTGCGGCTTCCATTAAATCCAATAATCGGGCTGTCTCTGGGTAATCAACGAGTTACAAATAAAAATTAAAGTCTCCAAGAATAGTAGAGGAGTCGCCCGGAAATGCATCTTCCAAGAGATTTCCCAAAGAAAGGAGAAACGAGAGTCTATATATTAAGATGCCCTTAAAAGAGTGATGGTGTGTTAGACTGAAATTAAAAGCAAGGGCTTCACATGCGGGCTGATTAACAGTTTTAAAAGTTCCCTGAATCGTGTTGTGATAAATAATAGCCAAACCGCCACCCTTCTTGTCAGGCCTGTTAAGTACCTCACAATGGAACCCGAGGGGAGTGGCTTTAACTAGATCTGGGCCGGACGCTTCATCCGTCCAGGTTTCCGTAATAAATGCAAGATTAATACCATAGTCTTCCAGCAGATTGGCACTTTCGGTACTGTGTTTTACTAAAGACCTGGCATTAATTAGTATACAGCTAATCACCTTGACAGGAGCTCCGGCCGAGCAGACGGCGCCCTTCAAAGACCTAATTGGTTCAAACAACAATTTGGGGAACATAGTTCTACAATTGAGGCAGGATCCAAAAGGAATGCTATTCCTAGCACCCGCAGGCAGCACCTCTCAGTCCCAGTAAGGCTTCTCTAGTGTATACGTGATTCCTAAGAGCTCCTGGTGACTCTGGACCAAGGGTTCGGGCGCTGTGCGCGACCCGAGCGGACGGGCGCAGACGGGCTTGCCTTAGGCACGGCTTCGGCGCAGCTTCGGCGCGCCAGCGGCGCGGTCGCGCCAGCGTTCCTCTAAATAGGCAGGCGTCCGCACACTAGACTGACACCCTGCAATCCCCTCAATATGGCTGCCACCGCCCGTGAGCACCACTCGACAGAGACTGTCTGCTCGGCGACCAGCGCCAGGTGAGGAGTGAATGCCAAAAGCTATCAGTAATTTCTAAAATAATGCGAATGGGGGTGAGAAGTTAAACATCTAAAATTGAATTAAAAGTCTTGGGAAGTGCTAAAACCAACCCGTGTGCAAAGAAGCAATTTTAATATAAGCATCAGTCAATCAACAGTGTCAAGCTAAAAGCGCTCGAATACCTGTAGAAGAAAGCATCTGTCCTTTCCCAGCAAATGGTATCAAGAAGGGGCTTGTGGGGCTGAAATCGCCATCTGCTCAGCTTTCAGGGACAGGCAGATGTTTGTCAGAAAAACAACTTTTTATACACAGTTTTGGCATTTTTCTGGGACATAGCCTATTTTTGCTATTTTTTGTGCTTTCAACCTCTTTCCAGTTAATGGTAAAAATGGGTATGAAAGCAATAATGGATCCTGTAAAGCTATACATTTCTGAAAAGTAGACAAACTTCTGAATTCAGCAAGGGGGCATTTGTGTAGATTCTTCAAGGTTTTTATTATAGACACTAACAGTTGAAAATAAGAAAAATTGAAACTGCCATTTGTGCTAACGTTTTCACCTATAACTTAAGTATGACAGATTTTCTAAAGCAATATACCGTTACATCCGCTGGACCTTTCTGGTTGTGGGGGTATATAGGACTTGTAGGTTCACCAAGAACCTGACAAACCCAGTGCCAATAACTGAGCAATGACTTGCAATAGCAATTAATTTGGTAAAATATAAAGAGTGAAAAATAGGTATCAAGGACACCTATGTATTTCCAAAATGGGAACAAAATATAGAGTTTAGAAGCAGTATCTATTTACACATCTCCGAAATTGTGGGTACCCATACCAACAATTGAATTATAGGTCATTTTGCAAAGTGACTTCTTTTTTATACATTGTCTTTCATTTGGAAGGCAGAAATGTGTTGAAAGTCAATAGGTAATAACACTTGCTTTACAATTCTGTGTTACCCTACATCTCCCGATAAAAATGGTGCCTCGCTTGAGTGGGTAGGCCTAGTGTCCTGTACATAAACAATCTTTAAATGGCGTTTTGTAACTTCTAAATGTGCTGCTTAATGCAGCACACATAAAAGTGGATTTTTATTGTCCAGGCAGAGACACCTTCCTGGACATGCACAATAAATGGCTTTTTGCAGTTTCCATGTGTGCTACACTATGCAGCACACATGGAAACAGCAAAAATGAGGAGATATCAAACATTTTGCCTCATTGCGCCAGGGTGAGACCAGGTTTTCCCTGGTCTTAATTTTGGCGCTGCCCCAGATTTATGCCACCTCTGTAAATATGGGGCAGTGCTAAAATGAATGGGTGTTGCGGTGGAACGTCCACCGCAACACCCATCGCCCTCCCCCTTTCACACTAAGGGCCCGATTCTGATGCAGTTTGGAAATCATTCTGACGGAGTCAGTTTGGGAATTTTTTCCGACCGACTTGAATCAGGAGAGTCCGACCAACCGAGTCTGATTCATCCGGATGCTTCCAGATACGATTGGGTCGGACTCCTATTGACTTGAAGGGGGCCTACGCTTGGACCAAATGCATAGGCTCCCATTGAAGAAAGGGGTGGCTGGGGAAGATCGGGCACCCTGTGGCGAGGACCCCCTGGTGCCTGCCACACAGTGCATTGCTGGTAAGGGGGACCCATGGGTGCCCCCACGGGCCCGATTGGGAAGGCTCCGGGTGCAGAGGGCCCGCTACAGGCCACCAAAGTCTGATTCCGACTGCTGATTAGAGTCGGACGGCACAATTCGGATCGGGATATTCCTAACGCCCAACTCACATCGTACTCAGTGGATTGGAAACCTTTCTGATTTGGTTGGAAAGACACGTTTCCGATCCGATTCGGACAGAGCAAATGCAGTTAGGAGGTCTTCTGAACTGCATCGGAATCGTGCCCCAAGTATAGCGTGAAAGGGAGCCTTATTTACAAGGCTGCGTAAAGCCATGTTTAGTGGCTTAATGCTGCCTTGTAAATAAGGCGAAGTCCCTATTACCACCACAACGTTGTGAAAAGTGACGATGGTGGTGGCGATACGGTCTTGTAAATATGCCCCTACACCTTCCTAAACCAGGTGTGCGTTTCTTCCTCTTTCATAGATCTTCCATATCTCAGGAGTCCAGTCGAGGTGTAAACAAAATTAAAAAAATGGAATGGGATCAGTATTCTCATAGCTGCTCTTCCTCTTCTCATCAGGACTCGGACAATAAATGAGCGGAGAGAGGGAGTTGGATCAAGTACCAAAGAAAATAGGAATATAGCAAGCAAAAAAGTGAAGCCGGACTAGCTGTTGAGAAGAGGCAGGGCTTTCCAACGAGCATTCCAATTCAGCAACAGATTTTTCTGCGGAACGGGACTTGGGTGAGAGCTTCTGGACAGCGCAGCAGAAGCAGAAGTAGCCAAACTTCATAAGACTCTCCAGAGGTTTCTGTTGGCGAGTCAAACTTAGGAGTTCATACACCTCAAAAGTCCAGATAAACATTTACATCCTCCTGATAGGGTTTATGAGCTACCTATACTATAGTCTTACGGCCATATTTATCTGAAGAATGATATGACATCATAGTAGCTGAAGATAATTGGCCGCCAGTCTTCTTTAAAGAAGCAGCCAGAGGAAAGGAAGTAACACAAGCATCTTTGTCTTCCATATTACTTGAGAACATCAGGAAAATTGACACCAGTGCATGGGCTGTTAGACATGATCCGACCTTATACGGAAACCAAGCACGATGGGACAAACACTCTACTCCACTCGCCATTCCCTTACAGAGTGACTCCAAGCACAGGCTCAAAAACTCCTAAAAACAGAAGCAAAGCACAATCTAAAAGCAATATTAGATCAATTGCTACTTCAAGACATTATTAGGGATGAGTGTAACTCGTAGAGTTCAGCATAGTATGATCACACAGAATTAACTACCTGACAAATCTGTAACATTAGACTTGAATTTCATAAGAAAAGTAGTTTTGCGTTTAGCGTCAATTCTTTTTTTTTAAACATCTTTTATTTTCATAACCATGCTCACTGTACAGAAACTTTGTTGAAGATATAGTGCGTATTACATCATATTTTGGCATCATATCGTTCCCTAGGGTGGTCACCCCTTTTTTGGGGAACAGAATCTCACCATCTAAATCCCAAAATGCAATCCCACTGCAGGGCCACCTTCGTATCACTTAACCCTGCACAACCCCACCATTGGCCCTCTGTAGGTCCTCCATGGGGACCATATTTTTTCCCATTTTTTGGGGCACCCTGTGGCTTTGTAGATCCCTTCTTCAGGTACCAGTCCATATCCTATTATGAAACCGTCGGGTGAGACGCTCCCCATTTCCTTGCTATATTTCTTTTGGCCACTCCGGTGGCTAATGCGCACCATATCTTTGTTTGGCGTGGCCAGTCTTCCTCGCCCCGATTCATTAATACAAATCCCTTTGGACTCATCAGCACATCCGTTCCCAGAGCCCCAGTCATTTTATCTGTTGCATCTTTCCAGTAAGTTTGTATCACCGAGCAATCACAGAGAATGTGATAGAAGGACTTCTCTTGTCTACAACCTCTTATACATAAAGGTGAATCCCCTTTCCCAATTTGTGTAGCAGAGTGTGTGGGTAATATGCACGATGTAGGATTGTCAGTTGTATGAGCCTGAACCTGGTTCGAATTGCTATGCCCCGGGGGCTCTGCACTGTGTCAGAGTCAAGATGACGTATCCTGAAGTGCTTGCACAGGAACAGAGATGCTGGTTCCCGACTCCCGCTACGCGGCAGCCAGAGTTCCAGTAATATTCACCTGGACTCTGTAACTACTCCGAAGGGGGAAGTGGATAAAATAATAAACAAAGAAGAGACTGGTCCTGAAACTCCGGTTCTTCGCTATTCTCCTCAGCTTCTTCTTAATGCTGTTGCCAGCTCTTGTAAATGAGAACCTTGAAACCAAACACAACACAATAACTTTCTATTCCCTTCGACTTCTAAACTCTCTCTCTATGTGTTAACACCTACCCTGAGTTTCAAGCACTGCGCCCCTCTTCTATATGTCAGTCTTGTTGTATGGTGTTTCTTTTTCAATTCTTTTCTGTGGGTCTGGACACTTCTTTCCGACTCTCCTTCCTACAAAACATCTTTCTATTAATTCTTTCTCTTTCCCCTTTTACCTTTTCTAAATTGTTTCTTAACTTGAAAATTATTATTTTTTGGCTTACTTCTAGAGTGGAATAATTCTTGCTTGTCCTCTTCTGTGTATTCGTCTAGCGGTGTAATCCTCTCACGCTATACTGTTCTAGCCCTAAACTTGTCTTTACCTTTATTTTCCTTATTTCTAGTTATCTTGTACTAGAGAACGGTGGTGAGTATATTTATTGTATTGTTTTCTTCAACTCTAATTAACTACACATTCATCTTTCTTCTCAGGGTGAATTTCAGATTACTAGAGTTATCAGGTACGTTTTCTATGCAATCTTTTCTGTCATATACTTTTCCCATTCATCTCTCATGCCTCTTAAAAGTACTTAGCTTCGGTCTTCTTTTTTCTGTCACAGGATGGCGCCAAAAGACCTCCGACTATCTGCTCGGGAAACACGGAGATGTACTGGAAGTGTTCACGAAGATAGGAGAGAATTTCGTCGTCTTTTCAGTCTCTGTAAATCTTTCTGAAAATCTCTTCCGTTATTTTCTCGGAGTTGTGAAAAGTTTCTGACTAGGAAAACTATTCTGTAGCCCTGGCACTAACTAACTAACTCTAATTCTATTCTCTCTAACTCTTTCCTCAGGAACTCAAATTTCAAGCTGCTACTCTCTGAATCTCCTCAGTGAAGTGCGCATTCCTCTTGGAGCGCGCGCCTCACCTAACCTCTGGACACCTGTGGGAGAAAGACTAGACTGCCGCTATGCTTTTAGCGCGGCCGCCATCTTGGAATTCCTCTTTCGTAGTAATTCTGTCCATGAATTGTTCTTTGCCCTTCTGTTCAGTTTTGGGCAGCAGAAAGACCCCAATGTTGCCCCTATTACCGCCTCTTCGTCCTCAGGAGGCCTGACAGTACCCCCCAACAAAGGAGGTCCTCTCATTCCTGGTTTGGTAGGGAATCTTTGATGAAATGATTTCACCAATCTAGGAGCATGAACATCTGATTCTAGTTCCCAAGACCGCTCCTCGGGCCCATAGCCTTTCCAGTCTATCAAGTAATATAGTCTTCCTTTTACTACTTTGGAATCCAGAATTTCTTTCACTTCATACTCTACTCCTGATTCTAACTGAATGGGTTTTGGTGTCAATTCGCTGCGTAAGCCTGCTGATGCCTTTTTTAACAAAGAAACATGAAAAACGGGGTGAATTTTCAACTTAGGAGGTAATTTTAACTGATAGTTAACTGGTGAGGTTTTCTCTTCAACCAGGTATGGTCCTATGTGGAGAAGTGTGGCTCAATGGTTAGAGCGGCAGACCTCGATGCAGAGCACTGGTCCGGGACCAGGGTTCAATTCCCGTCGCGGCAGGGTCTCGGGCTATAAATTCCGCGGACTGGATATTCTCGCCTCAGTGCCTATTCTAATCATGGGTCCCACGCTGCAACTCTGGGCAATAGCTTGCTTAATCTCCACAACGGCCCCCCTGCGGCGGGATGCCTGGCTTTCACCTTGGGGATGCCCAGTACGGGTTATCTCACAGGGAAAAACCAGGACGGGTTCCCAATGCAAGCGCCAAGATGCCCAAGGGTAAGTTGAGCGCTATATAAGAACACATAATAATAATAATAATAATAATCTGGGCTGGAATTTCCTGTTTCCTTTTAGTCTAAGGTTCCTTGTGCTTAACCAGACTCTATCTCCCTTTTCAAGGGAAGGACCCTCTCTTCTCTTTTTATCTGCATAGTGCTTGTATTTCTGTTTTGCCTGTTGTAAATTTTGTTTAGCAGTTTGATGTACCCGATCTAGATGGGAAACCAAATCTTTTACTGCTGGAACTGAGATATCAGTTTGTCTAATGGTTGCATTTGGGTGTCTTCCATAATTTAAATAAAATGGGGAATATCCTGTCGAGACATTTTTGGCGTTATGTGCATATTCTGCCGCCCATAATAACTCTGACCACTCTCCTTCTTGCTGCAGAAGGAACAATCTCAAATACTGCTCTAACTCCTGATTCGCTCTTTCTGTTTGCCCGTCTGTCTCTGGGTGATAACTAGTCGAGTACTTAGCTTCAATTCCCAATCCACCCACAAAGGCCTTCCAAAAATGAGATACAAATTGTGTTCCCCTATCTGAAATAATGACCTTGGGGACCCCATGCATCTTTACAATTTGTGTACTAAAGTGGTGGGCTAACTGTTTGGCTGTAGGAACTCCCTTCAAGGCCAGAAAGTGCGCAATCTTAGAAAATGCATCTACGAACACTAGAATAGTATTATAACCCAAACTCAAAGGTAAATCCACTATTAAATCTAGTGTAACGGTATGCCATGGATATGGTGGAGTGGGTAGAGGTTGTAGCAAACCCTTGGGGGCCTGCCGTTCCGATTTTCCCTGTGCGCAGATCTCAAGTTCTAACGTACTCCTCAATGTCTCTGGTCATATGTGGCCACCAATAATGTCTCTTGATTAACTCTTCTGTCTTTGTTTCTCCTTTGTGCCCTGCCAAAAGATTGTCGTGACATTCAGCCATCACCTGATTCCGTAACTCCGGGGTTGGCAAGTACAGGGCTTCCTTATAATAAGGCAACTGATGCTGAATTTTTCTTTCCTTGTCTTCCGCAACCCAATTCTGTATTTCCTCTGGGCTCATTTGTTTGAGGATCGGCTCCTTTAAATCAGAAGATATTGTAGCTCCAACAATTTTTTCACTCGGAATTATAGTTTGATCTTTGATTTGATTCTTCTGGTCATTTGTTCCCAATCTGGATAGAGCGTCAGCCTTCCCATTCTGGGCTCCTGGCCTATAGGTAATCACGAAATCGTAGTCCGCGAAGTACAATGACCACCGGAGTTGTCTCGGTGTTAGTGTCCGAGCTGACTTCAAAAATGTTAAATTCCTGTGGCCGGTGAAAACTGTCACTTGATGCTGAGCCCCCATGAGATAGTGTCGCCACTCTTTAAACGCATCCTTGATTGCCAGTAACTCCTTCTCTGTTATGGTGTAATTCACCTCTGCTGACGTTAGCTTTCGTGATCTGTAGGCGACTGGATGTAATTGACCTGTTACCTTATGCCGTTGGGATAATACCCCTCCAACTGCCAGGTCTGAGGCGTCCGTTTCCACATAAAAAGGTTCAGTAGGGTCGGCGTGTAGGAGTATCGGTGCGGTAGTGAAGTCCTTCTTTAGGAGTTGAAAGGCCCTTTCTGATTCTTACGTCCATTCAAAACGCACTCCTTTTCTCAGTAGGCGTGTCAGAGGTAATATCTTTCGTGAAAATTCGCTTATAAATCTTCGATAGAAGTTCGCGAACCCGATGAAACTCTGGACTTCCTTGACACACTCCGGGGATTTCCAACCAACCACGGCCTTCACCTTCTGCTCGTCCATCTTCATTCCAGCCGGCGATAGAACGAAACACAAAAATTCCACTTGGGAGACCCCGAATGCACATTTCTCCAATTTAACAAATAGTTTGTTTTCTCTGAGCTTCTGTAGTACTCCTCTTACTTGTTCCTGGTGTTGGCTCGTGTCTGACGAATAGATTAAAATATCGTCTATGTACACTATTGCACATTGATCAATATACTCACTGAGAACATCGTTGATGAAATGCTGGAAGGCTGCCTGGGCGTTGCACAGACCGTAAGGCATAACTTGATATTCAAACAGCCCAAATCGAGTCCTGAAGGCTGTCTTCCATTCATCTCCCTCGCGTATTCTCACAAGATGATAGGCTCCTCTGAGATCTAATTTTGTATAGATCTGCGCTCCCTTCAACTGATCCAATACAACTGAAATGAGAGGAAGTGGGTATCGGTTCTTTTTGGTGATCTTATTGATCGCACGATAGTCAATACAGCTTCTGAGATCTCCCTCCTTCTTCTTGGGCACGAAGAAAAGAGGCGAGGATACTGGTGACTGGGATGGTCGAATGAATCCGTTCGCCAGATATTTATCCAAGTATTCCTTCAAGTGGTGATGTTCTTTTTCTGTCAAGGCGTATACCCGGCTGCAGGGGAGATTAGAACCTGGCTCCAAATCTATCTTACAATCGTAAGCCCGATGGGGTGGCAATTGTTCTGCTTCTGTTTCGTTAAAAACATCGGCGAAGTCCTCATATTCCGACGGAATCTCCTGAGAATCTATCACACAGACAGACGTCTCCGCTGTGCACAAGGCCTGAGCTGGATTGCACTCTCTGATTTCCCCTTTTGTTCCGAAACAATTTTTCCGACAATATTCTGAATCCATCACTATGGTCCTTGTGCTCCAATTTATCGTTGATTATGTTCCGTGAGCCATGGAAGGCCCAGGATGAGTTGAAACTGAGGTGCGTCAATTAGATTGAATTGAATGACTTCCTCATGCCCGTCACAGTAGATCAATTGTACCTGTTCTGTATGACTTACTATTGGTCCAGAGGAGAGGTTCGTTCCGTCTACTGCCCGGACCGGTTCACTTTTAGGTTTCAAGATAGCTCGTAACCCCACTTTAGCAGCAAATTTTAGATCACAAAAGTTTCCGGTGGCTCCGGAATCTATCATTACTGAAACTTCCGTCAACGTTTCTTGTCTGAACTTGAGCACCATGGATAAAATTAGATGTGGGGCCGATGACTGTAGAGTGTTAGCCACTAGATGTTCTTTTGGAGTTGATTTCTGATTAGCATCCACCGGTCCAACCCCCGCTACTGGTGGTGCTGCAAGTTTTCCTTCGGTTTAAAGGGGGTCTTCGGTTTTCTTGGACAACCCCGAACAAAATGCCTGCTGGAGCCACAATACATACATAGATTTCCTGCCCTTCTTTTTTCTTTCTCTTCTTTGGTTAGGGGACCTCTTATCGTTCCAATTTGCATGGGCTCCGAACTTTTTTGTCCTTCCACAGCCTTATTCCCTTCTGGCCGAACCCGATCAAATCTTGGAGCTATTGACCTGAATTCTTTCCTTTTTTCTCCTCTCCTCTCTCCTTGACGAAAGTCTATTTCTAAGACCAGGTCCACTAATTCTGAGATTTCTGTGGGTCTATTTGGTATCTGTGCCAACACATCTTTAAGTTCATCTCTTAAACCTCTATAAAAAACTGCAGCTCTCTTGCTTTCTGGCCAGTCCGTTTCTACGACTAATTTATTGAATTGGGCCAGATATGCTACTAGATCTCGGTTTCCCTGTCTTAGATCCAATAATTCATTATCTACTGCTTGAGATATTCTCCGCCTGTCGAAAATTCGAAGAAATTCTTGTTTGAAGTCTTCATAGTTTTGTAACAGAGGATCATCCCGGGAAACCAGAGGCATTGACCAGGACGCTGCATCTCCGCTCAAGTACGATAAAACAAAGGCCACCCTAGACTGCGCGTCTGGGAAAATGGAAGGGCGACACATGAAGTGCAAAGAACACTGTGTGATGAATAGCTGTGCCTTTTGTGGGTCCCCACTAAAACGCTCCGGAGGAGCCAACGGAATAACTGGGGACAGTGAATGGATCACTTGTGTAGTTATTCTATTTGGGTCTTCAGTGGATGGGTCTAAAGCGTTCCTTCCTGAGCCGAATGGCTGCTTAACTCGTTGAACTAACTCTGCTGTCTCTTTTCTCGAGTTCATAACCTCCTGCCTCAGGTTTTGGTTTTCCTCTCTCACTGCCACCAACTCTTTTTGAATGGTCTCTAACACTACTCCCAAGGTCTGTAAGTTTATTCCTTCTGCCATCTCTGTCTGGGTGCAAGTTTACCACTTGGGCACTTCACTCTGTCAGAGTCAAGATGACGTATCCTGAAGTGCTTGCACAGGAACAGAGATGCTGGTTCCCAACTCCCACTACGCGGCAGCCAGAGTTCCAGTAATATTCACCTGGACTCTGTAACTACTCCGCAGGGGGAAGGGGGAAGTGGATAAAATAATAAACAAAGAAGAGACTGGTCCTGAAACTCCGGTTCTTCGCTATTCTCCTCAGCTTCTTCTTAATGCTGTTGCCAGCTCTTGTAAATGAGAACCTTGAAACCAAACACAACACAATAACTTTCTATTCCCTTCGACTTCTAAACTCTCTCTCTCTATGTGTTAAAACCTACCCTGAGTTTCAAGCACTGCGCCCCTCTTCTATATGTCAGTCTTGTTGTATGGTGTTTCTTTTTCAATTCTTTTCTGTGGGTCTGGACACTTCTTTCCGACTCTCCTTCCTACAAAACATCTTTCTATTAATACTTTCTCTTTCCCATTTTACCTTTTCTAAATTGTTTCTTAACTTGAAAATTATTATTCTCCTCTCACGCTATACTGTTCTAGCCCTAAACTTGTCTTTACCTTTATTTTCCTTATTTCTAGTTATCTTGTACTAGAGAACGGTGGTGAGTATATTTATTGTATTGTTTTCTTCAACTCTAATTAACTACACATTCATCTTTCTTCTCAGGGTGAATTTCAGATTACTAGAGTTATCAGGTACGTTTTCTATGCAATCTTTTCTTTCATATACTTTTCCCATTCATCTTTCATGCCTCTTAAAAGTACTTAGCTTCGGTCTTCTTTTTTCTGTCACAGGATGGCGCCAAAAGACCTCCGACTATCTGCTCGGGAAACACGGAGATGTACTGGAAGTCTTCACGAAGATAGGAGAGAATTTCGTCGTCTTTTCAGTCTCTGTAAATCTTTCTGAAAATCTCTTCCGTTATTTTCTCGGAGTTGTGAAAGGTTTCTGACTAGGAAAACTATTCTGTAGCCCTGGCGCTAACTAACTAACTCTAATTCTATTCTCTCTAACTCTTTCCTCAGGAACTCAAATTTCAAGCTGCTACTCTCTGAATCTTCTCAGTGAAGTGCGCAATCCTCTTAGAGCGCGCGCCTCACCTAACCTCTGGACACCTGTGGGAGAAAGACTAGACTGCCGCTATGCTTTCAGCGCGGCCGCCATCTTGGAATTCCTCTTTCGTAGTAATTCTGTCCATGAATTGTTCTTTGCCCTTCTGTTCAGTTTTGGGCAGCAGAAAGACCCCAATGTTGCCCCTATTACCGCCTCTTCGTCCTCTGGAGGCCTGACACACTGTCTGCAGGACTTTCACCCACTCCTCATCTTTTATGCCTCCCAGATCTTCCCCCAGGTACGCTGGAGCTGCCCCATCGGATCTGGAGATTTGTTTATTCGTTTTTGGTATATCACTGATACTCCTTTTTCTGGGATGGGGTCAGCTAGCAATCGATCCTCCAGAGGAGAGAAGTCTCGGAGACTGGTACTCTCTCGGATGTGACTCCGGAGAGCATGGCTTAGTTGGTAGTATTGAAGTCTCTGCGTGGGGGCGAGGGCAAATTCCTGACTAAGAGTCTTGAAAGAGTGTGATCCAGCGCAAAAACCCTAGCAACGGGAAAACGACCCATACCGGTATCCTCCCTGCGTCACAGACCCAACGTCACACTAACTCATTCACACATGCAGTCATTGGTAGGGCCCATAACACCAACACTCACACGTTACTTCCACACCGGTCTGCACACACAGGAGGGATGAATGATTCAAGCGCCGGACATGTGAGGGGAACATCTTATAACCTATAGGGAAGGAGAAGTCATTCACAAAATATACATTAACGCCCTTTCGCCTACAGGTCCTTAATTCTAAAACATCAAGGCACTCCTCCCACTTCGGTCAATGGACCAAATTAGTTGGATTGGTTGATGGTGATTTAGAACCAGCTAAATCATAATTTCTCGTTAATCAATAATTATTTATCTAAAATGTCATAATAATTTGAATTTGTCTCGTCAAAGTTTTAGAAATTTTTTAGTAGATCGCAGAACGTCATATTTACCTAATCTGGCTATTTGGAGTCCTCTAATTCATTGGCTCTGCATAATTTTGTCGTAAATTGTCCGAAAGCAGGCCAAATCTCAAAGTTCTTTGCACAGCACGCTACAGTCCCAAAGATCGGCAAAGGACCAGAGACGTGCAAGCATCTATCATTGCCCGTGGATTTAGGAAAAGTTCGCAGCCATCAGATAATCGGGCAGCATCCGGACCTTCAAGGATTCGGGGGAACGCGCAAATCGAAGCAAGGCAACGTAAAGCGACATGACCGAAAAGTTAGAGCGTAGCCGCATGAACCCTCTCTATTCTACTACTTCTTTTATAATACAATAAGTGAAGAAGATACAATTTGATATTTTAGGACAGTCGTGATTGGCTGGTTGAGATCGTCCGATGTCAGTTTTAGGTTTTCAGTTCAGTTATTGTTATTATTATTATTCAGATTTATACAGCGCATAGCTGTCCTAGTGATGGGGCGTCCTAGCGCTACCTAAACAAGAGCCAATAGACCACTCTAGAACATAGAGTGTAACCTACATTGGGAAAAGCCAGGGCTTTATAGCCTTTCGAAGTGCCAGATGGTTCCGAAGTCCTCGAATTGAGGTCGGAAGGGAGTTCCAGAGGTGCTCTGCCTGAACTTTGAAAGAGCGATCACCTGCTCTGGCTCTATGAAAACGGGGGGGGGGGGAGCAGACCGAGCCAGAGCTAGCCGAACGCAGGGGGCGATTTGGCACATAATAAACCAGCAGATCTGCTAGAATCAGCGGTCCTTCTCGTGTCAAGATTTTATGGGCCACACACAGAGACTTAAAATGGATTCTTTTCGCTATCGGCAAACAATGAAGCTTAGGCAGAAGGTTCGCGACCGAACACGCTTTGGGAGGTGCTAGCAGGGCGCGGGCTGCAGCATTCTGAATTCTTTGGAGGCAATACAAGATTTATTGGTGCCTAAGTAGAGGGAGTTACCATAGTCCACCTCGATAAAATTGTGGCCTGGAGAATAGTTTGGCGGACTTTGGGTGCAAAATAGCCAAGTAAAGGTTTCAGCCCTCTAAGGAGACAAAAACAGGATCCTGCTAAGGCCTTGGGTTGAGCATTGAATGACAGCTCACTGTCAATCCAAAATCCTAGATTCTTTACTGCCTTTTTTGGCAGTGATGCAGGTTTTAATCTGTCAGGCCACCATTGGTCAGACCAGAGGGGTGAGGTCATTAGTTAATCCAAAAGTCGGCTTGTTCCGGTTTATTGAAAGGTTGATTGTTCTCTTGTCTTGGCTGATTTCTTGTGCTACATCCTTGACTGGGGACATGCGGTACTGAGGTCGCTACGAGGTTTTGGAAGTTTCTTTTGCGCATGCACAGCTCACTCCGCGCCTCATGGGACAGTGGCCACTTCGTCGTGTGGCGTTAGCGGCCATCTTTGATTTAGGCCCAAACGCCAACTTAAGTGAAACAAACACAAAAGAGTAATTAATACATAGAAATAATGAATCTAATGTTAACCCCTTACTAATCCCTCTATGTGCTTGTATTTATCTAGCGTATAGCGACATTTAAAGCAATTATATTCACCTTTTCGGTCCTCCTCTAGGGCAACGTTACAAGAAGCAACATATATCATGCAGTATTCTATTTACCACATATACTATTGTTAATATGCGTACGGATTTTAGTTATAAAGGTTATTTAGCCGTGCCAAATGCAAATCCCATGTGTAATTCCGAATATTAATAATGTTGGTTAATAAACATGCAAACTCATTTAATAATATTATAGTTAATAGATTATTTAATTAGTATTTTCATGCAGAATAGGGGAGGTATACAAAATGTTGCACTACCCGCTCCATCAAGTGCAAGGAGCCTCCTTTCAAAACATCTCCCAAGTGCTTGATCCTCTTCCAAGCAGAAACCCCTGCAGTCTCGCTACCTCCCTCGGCTGATCGCTGTGCCAAAGCGGGATCCTAGCCATTCAATTGGAGTGCCAACCCAGGTATCTATCGGCTGGCCTCTATCCAGCACCGCACCGTAGTTTTGGTAGGTTTTGGTTGTCCCCGTTTCTGTTTGCTTGCGTATACGAGAACCCGTCCGGCATGGATGCTCTATCTACGCTATACGCTGGCTCATTTAGGTCAGGGTACATCCAGTCTTGTATCATCAGGAGCTGTGAGGGCCATTAGTAACTCCTGATGTCTGGGATCGCCAGCCCACCTTCATAAATGCCTCTTTGCAGCTTCCTTAGGGCTATCTGAGTCGCCCCTCCCTGCCACAGCAGTAATCTGAGTTCGTTGGATACTTGTTTAAAGAAGAATGCTGGAACGCCTCCCTGCCCATGAGAGACCAGGGGTGGGTGTGCCAGTGTGCACATTTGACCGGATGTGGAGCAACTGCGGGCAAGGTTTCGTTGTTCGAATAATTGCTCATCTCTGGTGATAAAGATCCCCAAACATATGAATCCCTCTGATACTATTGGGGCCGCACAGCTTGCCGGGAACCTTGGTGGGGCCCCAGAGAGACGAAATATTAGTGATTTGTCCCCATTTATTGTATACCCTGAATACCTTCTGAAAAGTTCGAAAACATGCAGGATGAGTGGTATAGCCGCGTACAGCTCGGCGAAGTAAAGGAGTATATCGTCTGCATATAGAGAGATACACTCTTCCCACTTGTTGGGCGAGGGAATGCCCCATATCAGTGGATCTCCACGTATCCATACTGCTGATGGCTCCAGGGCCAAAGCAAAAAGGAGGGGCGATAAAGGGCAACCCTGCCTGGTACCTCTTCCCAATGGTACAACCTCAGAAATCGCGTTGTTAACCCTCACCCTGGCTAATGGGGTGTGATATAGTAATCCAACCCAAGGACAGAATCTTGGACCAAAACCCCACCTTGCTATTACTGCGAATAGGTATGTGCATTGTATACTATCAAATGCCATAGCTGCGTCTAGTGCCATCAATGCAGTCTGGTGAGTTGTAAGCTCTTTGATCATGTGTAGGACCCCGTGCATCCGCTGCAGATTGAGCCTAGTGCTTCTACGTGGCATAAAGCCTGATGGGTCAACATGTATGATGTCTGGGAGAACAGTCGTCAGTCTAGGCGCTAGGGCTTTCACCAAGACCTTCACTTCAACATTTATAAGGGAGATTGGTCTGTAAGAGCTGCATTTTTATGGGGGCTTCCACGCTTTATGTATCACTACTATCATGGCCAATCGTTGGTCTTCTGGGAGGTACCCTTCCTGCGCCGCAACTCGGAACATCTCTAGCATTGGCCCTGAGACTCTGCAGGGGAGTCCTTTATAGAGGTCTATTGGCAGTCCGCTGGGCCCGGAGGCCTTTCCACATTGTAAAAAGCTTAAAGCTGCCACTACCTCGTCCTCCATCAAATCAGCTTCCAGAGTATCCCTGACATCATCCGACACTGTTGGGACTGAGAACTCACCTAAGAGTTCCTCAAAGGCCTGAGTAGGATCTGGTACTCCTGGGTTTATAGAGGTCTTTGTAATCACTGGCAAAGGTCTTTGCTATTTCTATGCTTGTGGTCTGTAGGGCTCCCTTACTGTCCCTGATTCCCGCCACCCAAGATCTGTCTCGA
This sequence comes from Triturus cristatus, assembly GCF_964204655.1. NCBI lineage: Eukaryota > Metazoa > Chordata > Amphibia > Caudata > Salamandridae > Triturus > Triturus cristatus. The sequence goes on from NC_140585.1 coordinate 6,105,310, forward strand.
TCTCTCTTGTCCAGCCAGGCCAGAGGTTTCGACGCCTTGTCCTCACTTCATATATTCTCCATTGCGCGGCCCTCGCCTGCAAACAAGCTGATTCCTCAGCATGATTTCTGAAGCCCTGCTGGCGCAGAGCTAAACTATGTCGAGTCTCGGCTGTGGAATTTTGGTATTACTTCCCCCTCTTGCCTGAGGATGTCCTGTTGTATCATACTACATACCACTCATGTCCCCTTTTTCTTACCCCCGATCAGGGACTGAGCCTGCCCCCGAATTACTGTTTTAAAAGACTCCCAGAGGATGCATGGGGAGGAGACGGAGACCCTATTTTCTTGGAAGTATAACTCCGCCCCATGATCAATTTCTCTTTTATGTCTTTCTTCTTTAGGTACCATGACTATATTCTGGGGCAACTATTGGTGCGAGTTGTCTGTCCTTCTAGTGACACCTCCAAGGCTGAGTGGTCTGATATGCCAGAGCTAGATGCTTCACCCCCTGGAAGCTCCGCACCTGCTCACTTCTCGTTAACAGGTAATCAGTGCTGAGTAGCCCTCTACATCAGGATCAACAAGTCTCTGCTTTGCAAACTCCAGACCGTACAGAACACTCCAGCAAGACTCATCCTTGGCATCCTTTGACATGAACATATCACCCAACCTGCAAAACCTCCACTGGCTGCCCGTCGAGAAGAGAGTAACTTTCAAGATACTCACCCACGCCTACAAATGCCTCCACAACACTGGGCCACAAAACCTCAACAGCAGAATCTCCTTCCACGTACCCAAGAGAAACCTCTGATCCACAGACCTCACCCTCGCCTACCCCCCACGGATCCACAGAGCAAGAGCGGTGGAAGAACCTTTTCCTACATCACGGCCAAACTGAAACGAGCACCCGATCAACATCAGACGTGCCACCACCCTGCACATCTTCAGGAAGACCTTCAAGACCTGGCTCTTCGACTGACCGGAGCTGCTCCCCCCCCCAGTGCCTTCAGAACCACGTGGGTGAGTAGTGTGCTTAAAATTCCCTGATTGATTGATTGTATGTGTATTGTTTTTGAAGGGGGTTCTGTTTTCTCTATATATCTGTCAGGCCCAGCGCCGAGGTGAAACCTGGAAGGGAGCCCCCTCCCATCTGGTATCTAGCCAAGCTGAGGCAGTCAAGCTCCGAATGCATCACATCGTTCATGTCGCCACCCACAAGGAGAATTCCCGGTGGTAGTTTTACTCGGGCATTAAATTGTGGCAGGATTGTAGCATGCAATTTAGGTGGAACGTAAAGGGAGCAAAGATTCAGGGTTCGGCCCTCCCAGGTGCCTGACAAAGCCTCACGGGATCCCAGAGTGTCGGACCACAGTGTCTCGATTGTTATAGGCACTAGAAGGCCCATGCCCCAGAAGTTGGAAGTAAAACCCGAATTGGATCTTAATTTATACCCTAAGCGGTCCAGGGCCTTATATTGGTTCCCTTTCAGGTGGGTCTCCGATAACAGTACAATATCGGGGAGACACCGTTTGATGTGTTGTAAGACCAGGGTGTGCTTAATTTTGCTCCTTAGACCGTTTACATCCCATGACCATATCGTAGAGTTGTTTGAGTTGAAGCCGCCATTCGTGGATGTTAACTCCTTCCCAGTGTCCCATCCGTCGGGAACAGGATACCTAGAGTACGCACTGTATAATTGTTGGGTTTTTTTATGAGCATAACTGTGCATCCAAACAATATAAACATTATTAACCCCTATAACCCCCCTCCCTGCTTCCCTGCCTGGTGAGTGAAACCCCACCACCCCAACCTGCAGAGTGCCTGTCGCCCAAAACTGTGCATTATGTAAATGGAGGGCAGATCACCGCCGACCCTTATTCAGACTTAAGACCCCGGCCCTTATCTTTTTAGATCCACGGTGATCATGTTATTTTGTGGAGGTTTCGGGAGACAGCAGTTCCATGCTACCTTGATTCCGGTTTGGTGCCTCCTGTAGGTTCCTTTGATGTATTAAACGGTCCAAGTCGTCTTAGGCCTTCCAGCCGCTTCATCTCTATTCTTGTCTTGTTCCGACCGGTGAGCATGATTCGCCTGCTCCCCTGTTTCGTGTGAACTAATCCGGGAGTCCGACGTTAGCGCTAATTCTTAGCGCAAAAATGTCCCTTTGTATCCACAATGGACGCAAGAATGCATTTTGCACTAATAAATTGTGCTAAATGTGAAAGAACAGGAATAGTGAGCGCGGGCCGCCCCTTATGCTTTCTTGGGGGCATATTTACAACGGCCAGCGGTAATCAGCGCTGGCCGTGCTTCGCGATAATTATATTATCGCAGGCTATCTCTGGCATTTATCGCCCTGGTAGCGCGTTATTAACAACGCGTTACTCCAGGGCGATAAAAATTTCAGAGATAGCGAGGTTAGCGCTGTTTTGCAGAGAACATCGCTGGTTTTCTAGCGATGTTCCCTGCAAAAGGGCGATAACCTTGCTGACACGACCCACAGGGTCGTATCAGCATAATCCACCCCCTATGCTAGGGATGGCTAAGTCAGGATTTTAGCAGACGTTAGATTTTGGCGAAAACGGCCTAAATGCGGTCTTGGGGTAGGATTTTCACTCATTTACTACCGGCATTTAGTGCTATTTTCTGAGCGCAAAATGCATGCTCACGTTCAAAATGGACACAAGGATGCATTTTGTGCTAAGAAACAGCAATAAATGCGGCGGAACACAGCTTGTGAGCGCAAGAGGCCACTAGCACTCACTAAATGTGCTCTTGTGGTCGGATTTTAACCTCCCAAATTACTCTTAATTATTCAAGTAACCATGTGATTAACGTAAATTCCTCGTGAAAACACATAATCACCGAAATTACTTATTACTGTGGTGTTATATAAATTCTGGCCAGGCCTAGGCTTAATAGAGCTTCGTCTTTCACCAGTGAACACCTCTGCTTTTCCCGTCTCAAACTCAGACACATCCTATGGAATAGTTTTGGATTATAGAAATCTAGACCCTCATACACGATCCTATGCAGCGCAAAATGCCCTAGGCATAGGTTTAATGACAAGCTTAGTTCCCCGAAAATATGAAATACTCTAGTGGGAGAGGTATGGTGCCGGGGCCACAGCGGCTGACTCCAGAGCACGGGGCCCTTGGTTCATCCCTGGTGCCGGGGCCAAAGCGGCTGACTCCAGAGCCCGGGCCCTTGGTTCATCCCTGGTGCCGGGGCCCCAGCGCCTGACTCCAGAGCACGGGCCCTTGGTTCATCCCTGGTGCCGGGGCCAAAGCGGCTGACTCCAGAGCATGGGCCCTTGGTTCATCCCTGGTGCCGGGGCCACAACGGGGGCCACAACGGCTGACTCCAGAGCACGGGGCCCTTGGTTCATCCCTGGTGCCGGGGCCACAACGGCTGACTCCAGAGCACGGGGCCCTTGGTTCATCCCAGGTGCCGGGGCCACAGCGGCTGACTCCAGAGCACTGGGCCCTTGGTTCATCCCTGGTGCCGGGGCCAAAGCAGCTGACTCCAGAGCACGGGCCCTTGGTTCATCCCTGGTGCCGGGGCCAAAGCGGCTGACTCCAGAGCACGGGCCCTTGGTTCATCCCTGGTGCCGGGGCCACAACGGGGGCCACAACGGCTGATTCCAGAGCACGGGGCCCTTGGTTCATCCCTGGTGCCGGGGCCACAGCGGCTGACTCCAGAGCACGGGGCCCTTGGTTCATCCCTGGTGCTGGCCTCAGCTCAGCACCACGTGACTCTGGGCAATAGTTCACTTACTTTACAAACGGCCCACAGTGCCTTGAAACCTTAAGGGGTGATAAGTGTGCGCTTTACAAATATGAGTTATTATTAGATATCTCCAATGGGTTTTACTGCCAGAATATAGCGCCTGAAAGCGAGTATCTAATCACCTGTAGCTTCAATGGAGTGCAGCGCTCATTCAGGCGCTTGCATATAGGGGACGAGAACAGGCCTGGACTATTTTCAGCAAGAGTGACGGAGATCTCACAACCAGATCCTGAAGTATGGTCTTCAGCACAAGACTTCATTCGGCTTTTAGGACCAAAAGTACATGAAACAAACGACAACGCAATACATACGTATGTGAAGATATCCAATCACAGTTCAGAGGGACAGCTGCCCACCAGGGGCGTAACACAGGCCCCCGCAGCCCCTGCGGTGCGGGGGGGCCCCCCACGCTCCAGGGGCCCCCTCACTGTCACTGGGTCACCATCTTCGGGAATCGGAAATAAATGGTTATTATAATAACTTATGGTGCTTGGACTTGGTGCTCAAAACTGCGCGCTCGCCGCACGCATGGTCTGCCTCCTCGGGGCCCCCACCACGCTCCATTCAGGGGCCCCCTCACTCTCGGAGACGGACAAAACTGAGCGCATGGCACGCACGGTCAGCCTCCTCGTGGCCCCGCCCCCACGCTCCAGGGGCCCCCGACCCCTCACTCTGGGCTGGCAGACTCATTGGCGGCGCGCAGAAGTTGTTGTTAATACGTCTGCGCGGCGTGCGCGGTACCGCGATTTTCAGGGTGGGGGCGGGGCTTGTGCTATTGTCATGCGCATTGTAATTTTAAAGTGCGCGTGACTTTGGGTGCGGCCGCCGAGGTGCCAGGTCCGAGCCTAGAGGAATTAATTTATAGAAAGAATAGACTAGTACTACTAGTAGTAGTACAGTAGTACTACTAGCCCCCCCTGCCTGGTGGCTAGTCACTGGACTCTCTCGCCGACGCCAAGTGAAGTCGCCCTGTGTCTTCTTCTGCCCGCCCCGCTCGCCTCCTCCGAAGCTGCACTGCAGGCCAGCCAGGCCTAAGGAGGTGAGAAATTGAATATGCGGCCAGATTGTCTGACATTACATTCTGTACTACTGAGAAAACAAATGGGCAATTTATAGACTAAAATGCTAATTGGCTTTTGAAGTCGAAAAGCATCATGTACGTTTCAATACCACACTTGCATCCTTAAAAGCAATGAGGACAGCTTGAAATTGTCAAATTAGATGGGCCGTAATGGCCTGATATCTGCTGTATTCAAAGGAAAATTATCGAGCTAAGAATATAACCCTTACACTTGTACAGATTGTTTGTGCGCTATTATGTACGGTGGCAACACTGTTGTAAGAAACATGGCTTATACAACGTATATGATATCTTCAAAATCGCTATAGATTTTCGAACTTTAGTACTCGACTGGAAAAAACAGCTATTGGCTCCATATCATTGATTTAATAATTTGTCGGTTTTAAATATCGAGCATTCTTTAGATGATGTCAAGTCCCCTACATTAACAACAGAAAGTGAAACAGAATAAATCTGCAGTGGAGTGGCAGGGGGCATGGGGCCCTGCCACTCCACTGCAGATTTATTCTGTTTCACTTTCTGTTAGTTATACATTTTGCGCTAGGTTGCGCTTTCCTTCTATGCTCAATCTGTCAATCATGCTTAATTGAAGGTCGTACAGCAGGCCCGGTTCTAGAGGGTGGGCCGGGTGGGCCAGGCTCACCCAAAATGAGCCTGGCCCCGCCGCCCACCCAAACATGAGCCTTGCCCCTCGCAGTGAATCTGCCAACGATGCACAACAATAAAACAAATTCAGATAACTTGAGATTTATGATCCTGCTGCAGAGCAACCATGTGTCTGTTGGTAGTTTTTAATTGCTGATAAACTGAATTTTATGGGAATAGCTCAGTGGGTTACTGCCTTTGTCACAGAGATCCTCGTGTTACTTGCAGTTCAGAAGTTACAATCCTAACATAGGACAGTGACCAATGAACTGTCATCAAAGAGCTGCAGACAAACTTGGCTTTTTTGTGTTGTGATATAGTTAGAACTTCTCCAGTCTTTCATCATTTTAATGTTACTAAAAGGAGTTTGTTTGGGCAGTTATACATTTTTATCAGTAAAGCCAACCCCCAACCACTGGAGTACTCTTTAGTTTGTGTTTGTGCTTCTCCAGACCAAACCCTCGTAAAATATATTGCCCACCAGTATGGATGACATGCGATTCCTACACCCTGTAATCCTCATTGGCTTATAAAACATTCCCCGTAGACTGATTTATTGTCTCTGTAGAATGTGTGCTGTTATGTAAAGCACTGTGACACCCTACACTGATATGAGTAGCGCTATACAACAAATGAAATGGATATGAGAGAGGGGCTACGGAGAGATGAGGGGCACTGTTGGAGGGTGGCAGTGAGGGAATCCGAGGAGGAGGTCATGGGGGGCTACGGAGAGATGAGGGGCACTGTTGGAGGGTGGCAGTGAGGGAATCCGAGGAGGAGGTCATGGGGGGCTACGGAGAGATGAGGGGCACTGTTGGAGGGTGGCAGTGAGGGAATCCGAGGAGGAGGTCATGGGGGGCTACGGAGAGATGAGGGGCACTGTTGGAGGGTGGCAGTGAGGGAATCCGAGGAGGAGGTCATGGGGGGCTACGGAGAGATGAGGGGCACTGTTGGAGGGTGGCAGTGAGGGAATCCGAGGAGGAGGTCATGGGGGGCTACGGAGAGATGAGGGGCACTGTTGGAGGGTGGCAGTGAGGGAATCCGAGGAGGAGGTCATGGGGGGCTACGGAGAGATGAGGGGCACTGTTGGAGGGTGGCAGTGAGGGAATCCGAGGAGGAGGTCATGGGGGGCTACGGAGAGATGAGGGGCACTGTTGGAGGGTGGCAGTGAGGGAATCCGAGGAGGAGGTCATGGGGGGCTACGGAGAGATGAGGGGCACTGTTGGAGGGTGGCAGTGAGGGAATCCGAGGAGGAGGTCATGGGGGGCTACGGAGAGATGAGGGGCACTGTTGGAGGGTGGCAGTGAGGGAATCCGAGGAGGAGGTCATGGGGGGCTACGGAGAGATGAGGGGCACTGTTGGAGGGTGGCAGTGAGGGAATCCGAGGAGGAGGTCATGGGGGGCTACGGAGAGATGAGGGGCACTGTTGGAGGGTGGCAGTGAGGGAATCCGAGGAGGAGGTCATGGGGGGCTACGGAGAGATGAGGGGCACTGTTGGAGGGTGGCAGTGAGGGAATCCGAGGAGGAGGTCATGGGGGGCTACGGAGAGATGAGGGGCACTGTTGGAGGGTGGCAGTGAGGGAATCCGAGGAGGAGGTCATGGGGGAGCTATGGAGAGATGAGGGGCACTGCTGGAGGGTGGCAGTGTGGGAATCCGAGGAGGAGGTCATGGGGGGCTACGGAGAGATGAGGGGCACTGTTGGAGGGTGGCAGTGAGGGAATCTGAGGAGGAGGTCATGGGGCTACGGAGAGATGAGGGGCACTGTTGGAGGGTGGCAGTGAGGGAATCCGAGGAGGAGGTCATGGGGGAGCTATGGAGAGATGAGGGGCACTGGTGGAGGGTGACAGTGAGGGAAGCAGAGGAGGATGTCATGGGGCATGGGGAAACTACAGAGTGATGAGGGCACTAGAGGAGGGTTGCAGTGAGGGAATCCGAGAAGGAGGTCATGGGGTGCTGGTGGAAGGTGGCAGTGAGGGAACCTGGGGGAGGCGTGGGGGGACTACAGAGAGATGAGGGGCACTGGTGGAGGGTGACAGTGAGGGAATCCGAGGAGGAGGCCATGAGGGGAGGGGCTATAGAGAGATGAAGGGCAATGTTGGAGGGTGGTAGTTAAGTTATCTACAGATAAAGAGGTCATTGGTGGTGAGCCAAAAAAGAGCACTAAAGCCGGCCCTGTCATGGCCTTTCTGTTTTTGTTTATTTAATTAACAGTCAGGTGATTAGGACAACTTTGGAGCATACTTAAAGTGCGTGCTAATTACATTCACTGCTGTATTACATTTTTAAGTTTGAAGATGATTTTATTATTGTTTTCTACTGGGAATAATGAAAGTGGAACTGGATGGTGGCTGATATTGGGCTGGGGCCCAAGGTCAGCTGTGAGATAAGGTGCAATGGAGAGGGGTGGTAGAAAAGTGGATAATCAAGCCTGTAAGGGAGCGTGCTGCAGAATCAGGGGTCGGGTGGAGATGAAGAGGGTTTCTGCCTGAAGGCTCGCACAGAGGGAGCCTGAGTAGTGTCACTTGCCTCATACTCCCACCTTAGAAACCTCCTCTTCCCATCAAAGGGCGCTAAAGTTTCCGGGGGGGGGGCCTGAATCTTTAAGCAATAGGCAGAGTGGAGGCTGTGGAGCTGATTTCGGGGGGGGGCTGAATCTTTAAGCAATAGGCAGAGTGGAGCTGTAGGGGCTCTTAAAAGGGGGGAAACAACAGCGAGGCATCATTAACATAGAAAAAGAAGGCAGCATGAACGGAGAACCAGGGTTCAAATCCCAACGTTCGCACAGTTGACCCCATTGTGTTATCCTGGGCATTGGGCAAGCAGTTAACCTTCTCCACCTTTCATCACCTGCTGAAAATTACTGGGAAAGTGACGCGCCAAGATGGCTGATAGCGCCGCCCTCACAGATCTGGGAATTCTCTTTGGCTGAGCTAATGAGATGTTAAATCATAGAGACTAGTTGGTGAAGAGCTGCCCGCCCAATGCTTCATTTTACATTGGCTAACAGGCTTGTCTATGGACACCCCCTGGGAAAGACGTCTTACTTACACACACTCACCCCTGACCCCTCATCTCATGTCAGATTTGCACCGAAAAGTGCGCGAAATCCTGCAATTGGTCAAGATGCAAAACTATGTTAAATAAATTAAGTGTAAGGTAACATGGTTCCAAGGATTACGAAGCTGCTGTATTAGGTCCAGTCTACCCTGTTGTAGGATGGGACCATAAGGGCTGGGCCTGCTGCTAGATTTTTAGAATACATGCACAGTTAATGTAGTCCGATTTAGACCCTGGCCCAGACAAGTTATGACCTTTCTCGTCCGGGTCAGGGCCCAGGAACCGCTGGCTTATAATGCCGTCCCAACAGCAAGCAGCCCTTCAAGGAAAAGTTTGCCAAGAGCCTTTTTACCGTGCTGTTCATAGCCCAAGTGGGCATTCTTCGGAGAGGTCACTCGGCGCCTGCAGCACCCTGGCAGTGGGGGCAGCGAGGGGGCACCCTTCCAGGAAGGCAGGAAGCAGGCCTGCTTTGTGGTAATTGGGATAAGCACCAAATGTGGCGCAATGCTCCTCTCATTAGGAGGTTAATTATAATTTATTCCCCATGTCCTGACCCACTCCCGTTTCCGAGTGCTTGAAGTACAGTTCCTGCCACAAACTTTCTTTCACATGGTTTCGCAAACTTTGCTAAAGTTCACGAAGGTGCAGCGATGTGTGGTTTCTTATTTACGTGACTGTTGTGACTTTTTTTTGTTTTATAAAAGGTACATTTGTAAATGCCGCATGATTTTACAGTATTGGATTGGCTATATTAAAGTGCGGGAAAACATATTTCGCATTGGTATAATGTCACACGGGACTTAAACCAAGAAACTTCGCTAGGTGTGAAAGTCTGAAGTTTGGGTTGCGCATCCCAGCCATTCCGGTTCAGTGTTCCCGTGTCTAGGGATAATTCAGTCTACAGTGTGCAATCCACAAAAAAACTCGTTCATTCTTTGTGGATGAGAAATACATAATTTAAATTAAAACCTGAGGTATTAGACTCTAATCATTAAATGATGCTCCTTGGAGACTTGTGTGGATGCCATTGTAACTCATTGACATCATGCATTCATTAAGTAGCGCTGCCTTTTTGCCTGGCTGTGCATCAAGCAGTTTAGAGTCATATTTCTTTAAATTGCAGTTGATTCGTGTCAGGGATGTGTCTTACACCTGTCTTTACTTACTGTCTTAAATTGACGTGAGCCCCATTGCCAAATGACAAGTGGCATCAATAAATGAGTTAACAAAGTTGTTAGGGTTTATAAAGCGAGTTAATATTAAAATATTAATTGAGCTGTTAATTACATTTGAGACCATAACAAAACATTGCTAAATGATTTTTGAAAAACCCTTAGTTGGTGTCTGCTGCATTTCAGATGAAGCTTGGCCAGACGTACAGCTACGTAACGAGTGGGAGCGAAAAAAGAGGGGCCGGGGGCGCTTAAAGACAGAAAGAGGGGAAAGGAGAGAGAGCGGAATGGAAGGAAGGAGAGTGGGGAGACAACAGGAAAGAGAGTAGAAGGGAGGGAGGAAGAAAGGAAAAGGGAGTGGTGGAGAGAAGAAAGGAGGGTGGAAAGCTAGACGAAAGATGTGGTAAGGCAGAAATGAAGAAAGGAAGCTTGCAAGGAGATGGGGACAGTGCTGGGGTAAAGGAAGAAGAATGGAACAAAGAAAGAAAAGAAGAATGGAGCTACAGAAAGGGTTGAGGGAGAAGGAAGAGGGGGAAGAAATGGAAAGAGCGGAGAGTGAGAAGGGAAGGAAGGGAAGAATAAAAACGGTGGGAACGTCTTACCATTACAAAAGAGAGCAGAAGGAAGGGAAGTAGGAAAGAAGAGAATAAAAAAGAAAGAGCCCAATGCAGTCTATGTACACTGTGCTGCTCATAATCTAAATTTAGTGTTGAATGATGCCTGCATGCACATTCCTGAAATTGCTGAATTTTATGACATTTTACAGAAATTTTATTTATTTTTCAGCCAAAGCATCAAAAGGTTGGAAAGAATGAACAAAGGTCGGAGGGAGTGAATGTCGCCCATTTTCAGTTGCCCATTTTGTAGCCTTAGTGTGGTAAGGGGTGATCTAAGGGCTCCGTGAGTGTACTTGCATTTTCTAATGCTGATGAAGGCACATTGAGGGTCCTATCGCCACAATATATGGTGGTCAGCAGAAACCCCCACCCCCCAGTAGTCAGCAAGGATAGCCTCAGACACTTTAGCCACCCTTAATGTGGTGGAGGTAGTTAGTTTTTTCCTGGCTGGCAGGGCTCAGCATGGTTTCATCTTCTAATGCTGATAAAGGCGGATACAATAGACTCAATCAACACACTCCGCTGGTGAAGCTGACATTCAGAGGGCTTAACAAACTGGGAACTACCAATTATGTGCCATGCTGCTGTCCTACCAGATCTGTGCCATGTCGCTGTCAAACCAAATCTGTGCCATGCTGCTGTCCTAACAAATCTGTGCCATGCTGCTGGCCTAGCCGAAACAGTCAATGCCGGGTAAGCCTCTTTCTTACCCTGAAATGTCATTTGTTACTAATAATGAAAGTGGGAGTTGTTCTGACAGGAGATTCCAGAAGGCCAGGAGGATGCTAGAAAGAGCTGGGGTCTCGTCTCTGAGATCTATGAAACGTTTTGGGTGGCCTGGATGGAGCCGGGGTGAGGATGGAAGGGTGAGATGAGGCAAGTCGATTCGCTCGTGCGTTGCCAGGGCAGGAACCTACTAAGGCTTTGTCTCTCCCGCTGTCATGTGCAGGGTAGCAGTCTGGGTCGGATCTGAGCGACTAGCTGGCCAGGGCTCGGTCTTGCCATGGAGGTGGTCTTGCGGCATGAGCCGCTGCTCAAATTTAGGATTACTTTGGCCTACCAAGAGTAGGTGAAATCTAGTCCTTTTAAAGTTTATGCAGCTTCTGCCAAGCTCGCCTGCCTTGACTACTTTCCACTTCTCTTCCTCCTTCATGGGGCATACTTGTTCAGCAGTAATCAGTGTCCCCATGCAAGACGCTCTGGCTTGCTGAAGAAGTGACTGTTTACATTTTTGTTGTTGTTTCAACTGTTGTCCTGCCTGGCATTAAATCCTCTTGTTCCAGCCTGAACAGCCGCCTCAGTTCACGTCACAGAGCGCTCAGAAATGGAGGTATTTACAGTCACTCAGGGCAGCTTGTAAAATTCCGAGCCCAGTTTGCTTGATGGACTCTGGCAATTGTGGCTTCATGTTTGCATATTGCTAGACTTGTTTTTACCATGCACATTGAACATATTTTCACCTTGATGCAAGAAGAAAGTTGGATTGTTTTACAAAACATGCTTGATTTTTGTATATTGCTGGACTGGTGATTGCTTTATTTTGCACTTTGAAAGTATTTGCAGTTTCTTTTGCTTTACCAACTACAGTTTGTATAGATTGTCATTAGGTACTTGCTGATATGGTTTGTTTTTATTCTACATGCAGTGTTATTTATGGTGTTGCTTGCACTTGTCTGTAATACGTGTATCTTAAATCTTGTATTTAGCATTGTTTACACTACAGAAATTATAAACTAAAACAGACAAACATCTGCATCAGTGTTCTGAAGCACCCAGTTTTCTTCCTCTGCCTTGTTTGCCTGCCTGTTTTTCAGTGCTTACTAATAAAGTCATTATGATTGAAATTGCTTCCTCAGTTCACGTTATTATCATTCACACCCCTTGACAGTTGCTAGTGTGTGGCATGCAGATAATTCACCAGTCTACTTCTCTTGACTTTCGCAGGATACGGAGTTATAGCTGGTGTACTTCTCATGTATATTGTCAGTCGAGTTTTTATGGAATTGCAGGTTTGGGTTGGTCTTTCAAAGTTTCAAGGTATTGTCAACTCTATTTCAGACCCTTCATAGTTGTTCTTTGTTCTTCAGCCATAGTCATTTCCTGAGATAATAGGATCGCTCCTTGGCATTGTTCTGATTGCTGCCTCAGTTAAATAATCTGCTTTTGACAGTATTGTCACAAATGGCGTAGCTTGTATGCTGAGTGTTTCCCACTTTCTCATTAGAACTTAGAGAAAGACAATATGGAGTCATTTCATTTAAATGTTGGAGGTTTCAAATAAAAAATGCCCGATTTCTGGGTGGTAGGGCAAAGTGGTAGATGATGGGCCGCGCCGCCAGGGGGGGGTTCCTCCATGTGCTTTGCAGGGGGGCCCCCTCAAGTTTCGTTACGCCACTGCTGCCCACACCATAATACAGCAGTTATGTGGGACCCATATACAACTTTTAATATAATAAAAAGTGATATATAAAACAAACAATGATGAACAAACCATAGCAACGCGCCTGGAGGATCCCAGGCAGTACACTAGGATCTCAACACATCTAAAATCCGGAATATCTGCGCGCCGGCGGCCATGCAGGAATCCACATCAGGGAATGAGCAGCGTGTCCTGGATGCGAGGAACACCTTGAAGTTACTGAGGGCAAACGAGAGTAGGGACAGCAGAACAAGTGCGAAACTACGGAGCGCTGAGATACAGAAGTCATATGTGTCTCCACATAGGGGGTATCAAGGAGATGAACCCAAGGCGCCAGAGGGTGCACCCCAAAGCTTTCGTTCTAATAATCCAACTCCAACGGGGATATTTGGGCACAAAGAACAGTCTGTTGTGTCTCGGTGCCCCGATATCTGAGTCGACACCCAAGCGCTCTACAGATCGGGCGGATCTTGCTTCCCTCGGGCATGCGTACCCAGGGCAGAACACAGTGCAGTGTGGCACGGCTTCTTCTGCCTGTGGGCATGCTGGGCAGACCGTGCACACAGCGCTGCGGGCATCCATTTGGGGCATGGGGTAAAAAAGGCAACGTACCATAATAAAATCTAAGGTACGGTTGTCTGGCAACTGGTGAGAGGATATACCCTGGGAGGGGTTCAAACTCAGTTTGGGGCTTGAAGTCAAAGAAGTCCCTGCTTAAGGAGCCATGGTACGAATTCATTCGCTCTGAGTCCACTTACACCCCCACAAAGCTTCCTCGAGTGTGTCCCTGGATGGATGGACCGTACTAGTGTTGTCAGACCAGAACTCTCCTGTGACAAGCAGGATCAAAGGGTCCTTCACACACTTGATTTTACCACCTTTTATCCAGCGCCACTATATCTTTAAAGGCGTTGTAAGTGTCTTCTAAGGCCAGGGTGTACTTTAACCTTCACCAATACATTAAGGCTGTCAACTGGGCCCTGGGTACCATTGCGTAATGCCCAAGTCCCGTCGTAGTGGCGCTAAAGGTCTTCTTTTTTTGGGAGGCTAGTCAGGGCTCTTAAAAAGTGTTTTCAGCTCCGTTGAGTTAAGCTTGAGGAGTCTCACAGTTCTGCCCCGTACATTATACTGCCCTCTGCTTTTCCCTATATACTTTTAGAGCAGGAGAGATACTCCCATCTTGAGAAGACTTGTAGAGACTTATGAGAGCGGAAGCTTGGGTTAGTCAGGCTACTTTTTTTTTTACCTGAGTGGACCATGCCGTGGTCTTAGTTAATTTAATTCACAAATAGTCAGACTTGGTAACCTCATCCAAGGGATCTAAGGGATTGCCTTCGAGCATGATCTAGCCCCTCAATGATCTACGTGGGCTGATGGTCATACATTTAGTTTTTGAATGGTTTATCAACAGCCCTAGATCGGCATAAAAAGCCACAGACCTATCCACAAAGGGTTGCACGCCACTTGGGTTTTGGACACCAACAGTGTGTCATCCGCAAAAAGCAGCAGAGGGATTTTCTGGCTGGCCCCCTTTGGGGCATCACACTCACCATCCTCCAGATAGGCGACCACATAATTGAGGTACAAGGAGAATAAAGTGGCTTCACTAATGGTGTCCAATCCAGCCTTCTGTGTGCAGGGTTTCAATGCAGATTTGAAACATTGGCACCTAAAAGGACTCAAAGATTCAAAAGAAAAGCCTTTTTAAGAATAAACAGCTCTGTAAGAAATCTAATTTGAAAAAGGATTCACAACAAGCAAGCCTTTGAAGACAAGGCTTGGAGGCCGAGGGGAATGGCGGCGTGAGCTCGGAGCTCCGCACCCGATCCCCACGAAAATCCGGATTAACTGTACAGAATCTGCCGCAAGCGGCGCCACTGCAACGGCGTCGGAAGCGGACTGAATGGCGGCACCTCTGGGGACGACCACTGGGACGGCTCCCGGGAGAATTGAGACGCTGATGAGTGCCGAAGGCCCAGAGCGGAACGCAGTTTAAAGCGATCTAAAATGGCGGCTGAGGCGGAATACCAGCACCGTTGAAGGAGGCCTGGACAGTGGAGACTGCGGGGGCACGACAGGGGAGGAGACGAGCCCCGTGGAGAGCGCCCTGACTGCGGGCGGTGAATCGCGCTGAGCCTGGAACACCGCGGGCAGGAACTGTACGGGCGGACGACCGGCCGCCGGATACCGGGAACTGCACCGGCGCCTGCCCTGCGGCCCCACGACTGCCGGCGTTAAGGGACGCGGAGGTGAGAAGACAGACCAGAAGAGCGGCGATCAGCGGGAGCCGAGGGGGGGACTTGCCACCGCCGCCCGGGCGCCGAGGAATGAGCCCCGCGGCCTAGGGGAGCTGGCGATGGGCCCAAGGAGACCTGCGGCGACACCGGAGGCGGCAGAGTGGTGAGCGGCTCGGGGGCCCCCAGGGAGACTACCCGCACCCCTCGGAGTACCTGCACGGAACGCAGGGAGACTCGAACGCAGGGAGTTGGAGAGGGGGAAGCGACCGGAGGCTATGGCGGCACTGCGGAGCCCGGAGTGGGCAGCGACAGGCGAGAGAGCGCCGGACCGCGCTTACAACGGGAGGCGGAGCCCCTGGAGGTCGCTGGCGTGGAGGATCGCGAGTGGAGACTGGCCGGATTGCAGGAGAGTGCCCTGGCTGCGGAGTAGACGGGGGGCTGGAGCACCGAGGCTGACGCACCGGGGGTGCCCAGGGGAAGAGTGACTGGAGTACTCGCTGCCTGGGGGCTCGGAGCAGCCGCAACGTGGGACGGGCCTGCAGAGCGGCGCGTGAGGCTTGGTGGTGCCCTAGCGCGGGTGGCAAGGAGGATCGGGCCGCCGGGTGAGCACGCCGGAGCGTGGAATAAGGAGCGAGAGTAAAGGCGGCGACGCCAGCTCACCCGTGGACCCGGAGTATCGGGACCCCCACGCCCTCCCGGCTTAGGAGACGACACAGTAGCGCCTCATCAACGGAGAAGTGACTAGTGGAGCTCGAACCCGGGTGGCGACTTGACCGCGATTGTCAGAGGAGGCGACAAGATGGGCAAGCCCAGGGTTAAAGGCGGGGAAGTGGCACCCGGCGCGGAGACGCAAGACTGGGCCGCCCAAAGTCCCACGGACTTGCAACAGCTACGTGACTGTATCCTGGAGGCCATAGCGGCCACGAAGGACGCATTGCAGCAGGATATTGCACAAGTAGCATCAGGATTGGGGATTCTGCGGGCGGACCACGCGAAACTAAAAGACAAAGTCAAAACGGTGGAAGACACGCTGCAGGACATACTGCCGGCGCATACATCCCAGGACGGGCGTCTGGCAGAGGCGTTGGAACGTATCCAGGTCCTGGAGAGGCGAGCGGAGGATGCCGAAAACCGAAGCCGACGCAACAACGTCCGCTTGGTGGGTTTGCCGGAGCAAAAAGAAGGGGACGACATGGTGGGATACCTGGATGCCTGGCTGCGGTCTGAAGTGGCACCGGAGGGACTCTCGCCCTTCTTTACATTGGAGCGAGCGCACCGAGTGCCGGCGAGGCCCCCCAAACCTGGCCAGCCCCCGCGCCCAGTGGTGATAAAGTTACTGCACTACAAGGACAGGGACTGGCTGTTGCAGCGAGCCAGAGAAGCGGGACCGTTTCAAGTGGACAACAGTAACGTCACAATGTTCCCGGATTACACATTCGAAACCCAGAAACTGCGAGCCTCCTTCTTATCACTTAAGCGCGAACTGCGAACAGAGGGCATACAATACTCGCTCCTTTTCCCGGCCAAGCTGCGTATTGTCGTGGACAGCAGGATGCTCTTCTTCTCAACTGCGGCGGACGCCTGGATGAGGTGGGACACTTACAAGGCAAGAACGGACGGGACAAGGGCTCGGACTGCAGAAGGGCGGGACCTGCGGCCAGTGCGGAAATCGCGGAGGCTCCAGCAGAGAAGGCAGAGAGCTGGAAAACCCACGGAATCGCAAACGGAGGAAGAGAGGAGAGCGGCGCTGCAAGCAGTAGTGGATCTGTCCGGAAAGGTTGCGACCCAGTCATCCCGTGGATCGGGCTCAGACAGTCATGTCACGAGCTCGGAGACGGACCGCTCTGAATCTACTGGAGCCAAAGGGCCAATGGTGACCCCGCAGACATCGGGGGAAATTATTGAAGGCTGATGAAGCAGTCCCGCCAGAGGGCCAACGTAAGGGGGCTGGGGAGCCGACTCCTGCCGGGGACGACGCGTGCAGGGGAGCTGCTCAGATTTTCGTGAGTGACACTAGGGGGTTGGGGGGCAGGGGGACCGGATTGTGATAGCCTCCTTCGGTACCGAGCTACACCCTAGAGGCCCGTAAGGCCACTGCAGTGCAGACTGCGGTTTAGGTGATTGGTTGAGCGGGTTTGCTCTTCTTTAGTTTGGATGGGGGCTGCTTCTTCGAAGTTAGGTCCTGTTCTGGGGGGGAGGGGCGGAGAGTAGTTGGGGGGGCTCGAGGCGGAGGGGAGGGAGGGGGGGAAGCGTTTCTTTTGGGGAGTGGTGGGACAGTGTCATCGAACGCGACTGGACATGGAGGAGTGTTACACCGTGGCCTCTGTCATGGGACTATGGCTAATGCGGGGATGGTGAAGTGTGTGACATGGAATGTGCGGGGACTCCACACCATGGCAAGGAGGCATAAGATTCACGCTTACCTGGTGCGCAGGGGTGTTCAGATCGCGCTTCTGCAGGAAACGCATTTAACGAAGCAAGAGGGCATTGCGCTGCAGCGTAGGTGGAGAGGGCAGGTATTTAGCACTGCATACTCTGCGTTTGCGAGGGGGACTCTGATTTGGATAAGAGCGGGCACCCCCTTTCAAGTAGTGGGGCACACAATAGATCCGGAGGGCAGGTATGTTGCGGTTGAGGGCAAACTCGGGGGTCGGGATATAGTGCTCTGTAGTGTGTATGCACCTAATATGGACCAGGGGCCCTATTTCACGAAATTGTCCGGAGCGCTAGCCAGGTACTTGACAGGCCCTGTTATGATGGGAGGGGATTTTAACTCCATCGCAGACCCTGCACTAGATAGATCCCACCCACCGTTGGGGACGTCCCCAGTACACAGACTAGCGAAGCGCAGGCTCGAGTGGCAGGGGTTGTGGGGATTGGCGGATGCTTGGAGGGCGCAACACCCAACAGCGAGGGACTACTCATATTACTCGCCTCTGCACGACCTGCATGTCCGACTGGACGCTTTCTTGTGCTCCCCGGCGGTGCTTCAAACTGTGGCACACACAGAGTATTTAAGTCGCACGATATCTGACCACAACCCTTTATTAATGACCCTAGAATGGATGGTTGAGACCCCGCGGGTCCCACTATGGCAATTACGACCGGACACACTGGATGATCCACCATACAGGGAGGCATTGAGAGAGAGGATCACTCATTATTTTACTGAGCATAGCGTTTCCACGTCGGCCAGAGCGCTGGAGTGGGACGCGTTCAAAATAGTGGTTAGAGGACATTGTATAGGGAAGTACGCTGGTGTGTGCAGGACCCTGGTGGGAGATCTGGACACGGCAGAAGGGAAATTACGGGAGGCTGAGAGGGCGCGGCCTGGCCGTCCTGAGCTCCAGGAGGCAGTGTGCGAGGCTAGGGAGGCGTTGGCGGTCGAAGTGGAGAGGCTCCGGAGCTACGACTACAAGAATTACTTGGTGAGGGCGCACGCAGAGGGGGATAAGGCGGGTACTCTGCTGGCTTGGCTGGCCAATCCCGCTAGACCCAACCAACCGATTTTGGCCATTGAGAGTAGAGGAAAAGGCATGGTCACAGCCCAGGGGGACATTCTAGACAGTTTCCATTCGTACTATGGGACACTCTACGAGAGCGCGCTGGAGGGGCAGGGGGAGGACACGGAGGCCTTTCTGGAGGGGCTGCAGCTGCCGCAGCTTGACCGAGAGGAGGCGGAGGCGTTAGGCAAAGACATAGACCTAGCGGAAGTCAAGGGGGCGGTGGCACGAATGGCGCGGAACAAAACCCCGGGCCTGGACGGATTGCCCATTGAATTTTATAGTAGGTACCTGGACCAGCTGGCCCCGCGGCTCCAGGAGGTATACCAGGAGGCCAAGGTTAGAGGGAGATTGCCACGGTCCATGCGCGAAGCACCGATGATCCCGCTGCTGAAGCAGGGAAGAGAAGGTACCGATCCGGCTTCCTATAGACCGCAGTCGATGCTGACGACGGACTACAAAATCCTGAGTACCATATTGGCGACCAGGTTGCTGCAGCATATGCCGCGGCTGGTTCACAGCGACCAGTCGGGGTTCATCCCTGCAAGAAACACCACCGCTTATATTCGTCGTCTGATCCGGTTGCTGGGTGACCCGATGGAGGGAGTCCGCCTGCCACTCGTTTTATCGATCGACATAGAAAAGGCTTTCGATAGCCTGGAGTGGGACTAACTGTACAGAGTCATGCAGAGTTTTGGTCTTGGTGAGGGATACATAGGCTGGACGAGGGTCCTATATGCCTCAGCAGTGGCGAGAGTGCGGTTGGGATCCCTCGTCTCGGACCGATATCGGGTGGGGCGGGGCACCAGACAGGGGTGCTCGCTTTCCCCGCTGCTGTTTGCGCTGGCAATAGAGCCCCTTGCGGCCGAGGCCAGAACAGGACGTTACTATGGGGGGCTGGTCTACAGAGGGACCCCTCAGTTCATCTCCTTATACGCAGATGACCTGCTAATGTTCCTGGAGGACGCTGCAGGCGCACTGAATGGCGCGGAGAGGCTTCTCGCGAAATTTGGCAAGATGTCGGGATTGCAAGTAAACTGGTCCAAGACCAGGGAGAACCGAGACCGGACATCCGACCAATGCTTCATTGGGAGCCTAGCTGCCTCAAATATTTAGGGGTGCATATATATCACTCCGCTCTAGATATGCTAGAGGGCAACGTGGGTCGCTGTATAGGAGCACTGAAGGGTAGTATGTCCTTTTGGGCCACTCTCCCGCTCTTGGTGACGGGGCGTGTAGGAGAGTAGGGTCTGCAATCCTATGATCACCCAGATTTTTTGCTTTTGCTTCATTGGTTTACGACTTTCCCTGGCTGTGGGCCTGCCCATCAGACCCACAGCCTAGCTGTTCTCTCTCGAAATTAACACACATGTACATTAGGTGCATCCACTAATTGGAACTGGGCCGCCTTGACAGTCCCTGTCTCAGCATACCACAGGTATCCAGGACATCGGTGTACCCAGGGCCTACCAGGGGCTTCAGCATGTATTATGCCACCCCTGGATGGCCGCCCAAATCTGACACAACTGGCTGCACGACAGCTGGGGCAAGGTGGTGTAATCACCCGTTGCTGTAGGTGTAGTATTCCTACACCTAACCCTAAAATGGACACATGGATTCCTATCAGTCACTCCTATGGCAGGCCTTATCAATCCTGAAGGCAGAGTGCAGGGAATCATGTGGGACGGTGCTCTGGCGCGAGCTGAGCCCGTCGACGGCTTGCGGAACCAAGTCCTAATAGCCGTTCCATGGTGACGCGACCCAACTACTGTAAAATGCATTATAATCCTTGCGGTTATTTGCTAACTTTGGCATCGCATCACCTACACATGTCGAGTAAGGTGTCATACGAATTGGAATACGAACCCCTCGCCAATTCTGGCGACGGGGTTAGCATTCCCCCCTTTTAGAGGGGCACGACATGGAAGTAACCTTGAACCCCGGTTAAAAGTTGACTCAAGCCTCAGCATCACAAAATGGATGCTGCCACCAGACACAAGTCTGACCTCCTGCTGCTGGGAGACCTTCCAGCGGAGGGAGCTTGGACAAAGGGTTTCCTGTCGAGGGCGGTGTTAGCACCATCCCAGACAGGGTTTGTGTATCCCAGGTAGGCAGGGCTGAAAGGAAGGTGATTGCAAGTGGCACCCCGGTGCTCACTGTGCATAGCCCGGCTCAAACCAGTTTCGGGGGCAACCCTGCCCCTGAGCTGGGGCGACGCCGGACAAAGGATAGGGGTGTAACCACCCCCCTCCTGGCCCCACCCATAGGTAGGACCTAGTCACGGACCAGCCCCTTTTCTTAGAATAAAGGTAGGAGCGAGTCCCCTTCCCAAATTGGATAATTCTGAATCTTAAACTACTTTCCACAAAAGGAACTCTTGACTTTTTTTGAAGACTCTCCCTTGTGGCTAAGGAGTAGCCACCCTGCACCAGCAGGCACCACCTAAGCGCTTGCGGTTTGCTGTACGTCTCTCCTACGGATCAAGACTGCCCAGCTCGACGAGACCCGAGTTCCCTGCCATCTCTGACCTCTACCTACATCGTCAGCCCAGCTGAGAGTCGTAGGTGTGACGAGACCTGCGGGACCGGCTATCTTCAGAACCTGCACGACGCTTATCTAGCACACCCACCGAGGGACCCTCGAGTGAGTGCACCTAGGGTTTGAGAAGCCCTAACCCTAAGCAGCTCCAGCACCAAAGTCTGCCTCCCCCGCATCCCCGAGATCTGCGTGGGGGCCCTTCCGCTCCTTGCTGTTCACCGCGTTGTCCGGCCACTCGCCGACCGGCTTGTGGCCCTCTTCACGACGCACCACGATAGTTTTTTTCCTCACTGGTCTGGTTGCTCCAGACTGGCTCTTGCTTCCCTCCAACAGAGGAGTACCCCGGACCCTCCTGGTCCACTTCAGACGCCGTCTTGACTCCACCGCGTGGGCTTGCCACTGCCAAGACCTGCTGCCCCACTCCTGGGCCCAGCATCATCGACAGCAGACACCTGCGTGGGACAGCTCGCCCTCCATCCTGGTCGCCGCCGCGCCTCCTGGTCCGAGGAACAGCAGAGTCCGACGTCACCCACTCACCTGGTCGAGGTGACTTCATCCGGTACCCTCCTGGTACCCACACGATCGCTGGCTAGCGGTTGAGAACTGAGTCCCCTCTGCTTTCAGGTTTCCTTCATCACCGATCTAGGCTTGGATCTCGCTGAATATCGACACTGGTCGCCTGCCAGCAACTTCTTCTTTCAGGCTCCTGAGACTACAACGAGGACTCCCGACATCTTGCCGAACCTCACGCAGCCGCAGCCTCTGGGCTAGGTAACTCGAGCATTTCGGTGCTCCATCGCAGGTTCGCTCTCCAAGTGTCCAGCTCCTTTTTCGTTTAGTCCCACTGATCGGATCACTCTGGAATCAGTAACTCCAGACTCTAACCATTTGCATCTCACTGTTAGTGTAGATGGTGTTTCATGCCCCTCGGGCATTTGTGTAAATTGTGCAACTTGAAGTATTTTCTTAAGAGTTTTGTAGTGTGCTTCGCTCCCTGACTCATAAAGAGCCAGGGTAGTCTTGTTATAAATAAATATCCTTTATTTTCATAACAACTTGTGTGGTGTCCTTTCACGTGGTGTTCAAAGGGTAAATGTGGTGGTAAAACAGCCGGCTTAACACGCCCTCTAGAGTTTAGCCTAAAGACTGCTCTTGTCCATGCTATTAGGATAGCTGGTCTATAAGGTTGACTTACAACCAATCATCAATAAGGGTCGTTTGGAATGATACACAGTGATCACTAGAATAGTGAGCACTACATATCAGGCCAACTTCTCACATTGGTGAGCAGCGGTTGGGATTTGAGCTTGCTGTTGTTTTACCACACACGTATCCTAAGAATATCGAAGTGAAAGATCACATAAGTACCCAGGTACATATAACTTAACTTAGAATACTCTGAGTTCTACTGAACCAGCTGTTGCAGTGTAACAGGGCTTAGCACACCCTGACTACAACTCTTAGCAAGGATCGGTAGGTAAACACATAGTGTAGGTAGGTGCATCACTTACACCTCACTAGAAAGCATGTCGGTCCACGGAGAGTCTGCGGAGACTCCCTTAGTGGTCAGTGACCCTCCACAGGTCGTGTCACGATATGCAGCCCTTAGCTTCAAGGAGATGAGACAACTGTGTGCCTCCAGGAAGCTAAACCAGGGTTCTAACCCTACCATCGCAGTTCTGATAGGTCTCTTAGAGGCGTACGATGCTAGGAGGTCCTCTAACACAGGTCCCCCCAATGCTGATGGGAACATGCCTCCCTTAGAGGGAACCCTTGGTGACCCAGACCTCGACCTCCATACAGAGGAGGAAGACGAGGAGGAGTTATCAGGAGACGAGGCAAACAAAGGTCCAGTGGTAGTCGGCAGGCTTACGAGGACCAACTTAAGCAGGCATGAGAATGGAACTGGGGGAGCCCCGGGCCCACGCTCAAGCAGACCTAACCTTGGGAACGGACGAGCTAGGTCTCTCTCCAGAGGCTCTAACGGATCTGTTCATACACATGTCTCTCAGGCATCTTCTCAGAGAGGAATGACGTCCCCTCAGAGAAGGGAGCATGAAGCGAAGATGAGGGAAGTCAATCTGAGGATCGAGCGGGAAGAACTTGCCCTCGCCAAAGAAAGACTTGCCTTGGCCCGAGAGCAGAAATTAAGTGGGTTAGATCCCACTGGTGGCAGCATTCTCATTAGAGAGAAAGACAGGGGTATAGACACTAGACACCTGAGTAAAATAGTTCCCCCCTTTAAACAAGGGGACGACATCCACAAGTGGATAACTGCTTTGGAGAGGGCCTGCACTGTCCAGTGCGTCCCCCCGAGCCAGTGGGCAGCTATACTGTGGCTCTCCTTTGAAGGTAAAGGTCGAGACAAGCTCCTCACTACTAGAGCTGAGGATGCAAACAACTACCAAGTCCTGAAGAACACACTGATTGATGGGTTTGGCTTAACCACGGAACAGTACAGGTTGCTGTTCAGGGACACCCAGAAAATTCAGTCTCAGGATTGGACTGACTTTGTCGATTGTGCCACTAAGGCTTTGGAAGGCTGGTTGCTGGGTAGCAAGGTTACTGATTACACAGGATTGTACAATCTTATCATGCGAGAACAGATTTTAAACAACTGTCAGAACCAATTGTTGCATCAGCACCTTGTCGACTCGGATCTGACCTCTCCCCAAGAATTGGGAAAGAAGGCAGATAGATGGGTCAGAACAAGGGTCAAACAGAACCAGGCTCAGAACCAGGGTGGTCAGAAGAAAGCAGACCAAAAGGGTAGTAACAAGAACGAACAAAATGACCAGAAGTCTTCGACAGGTCCCCAACAAACCAAAGAGGGTGGGGGTCAGGCTTCACAGAAGAAGAAGACTCAAGAAGGCCAGTCAAAAAGGTGGTGCCAATACTGTAAAAGTAAGACTCACTGGTTTAGTGAGTGCACCAAGAAAGGAGGGCAAACTCCTGCCACTGCAGCCCCTAAGGCACCTGCACCCCCTAGTACAGTCAGCAGTGGTAGTGCACCTCCCAAGGCATTAGTTGGGTTAACCTTGGGAACCGAGGGGGGTGACGACTTAGTCAGCACGCTCACTCAGGCCGTCCTTGTCTGTACAGGGGATATGGATATGTCCCCTGATGCCAGTCCCAATACTTTGGGCAAATACAGACAGACACCTTTGATCAATGGAAAAGTGGCTCAGGCCTACAGGGACACTTGTGCCAGTGTCACCATGGTGACGCCTAACTTTGTGGACCCTGGACAGATCATGCTAGGTACCGATTACCTAGTGACCAATGCCAGCAACGTCACTACCAATCACAGTATGGCAGTTGTTGATTTCTCCTGGGGAGGGGTAAGTGGCCCGAAAAAGGTTGTGGTTAGTTCAGACCTCCCCGTAGAATGTCTGTTGGGCAATGATTTGGAAACGTCACAATGGTCAGAAGTGGAGCAGAGGACTCACATGGAAATGTTAGGCTTGCCAGCACATGTCCTTGCTGTGACCAGGTCACAGGCCAAAAGATGCCCCACTGAACCGGTGCTGGATCCTGGAAGAACGGACCAGACACCTTCCAAGAAAAGGAGCAGTAAGGGTAAGGCTTCGCCTTCCCCCTTGCCCCCGGTCGTGGATCAAGTCTCTGAGGAGGCTGACCTTAAAGAACTGAGGGAAACTGAGCCAAAAGAGCTTGAACCTGGTCAGGTTGAGTTTCTGGGCTCAGGGGGAACCTCCAGGGAAGACCTGGGGAAGGCACAGTTAGACTGCCCCTCACTTGAACCCCTCAGACAGCAGGCTGCTGCTGAGGCTGCAGGGAACGCCACAGGTACCCACAAAGTGTACTGGGACGATGGACTCCTGTACTCCGAGGCAAGAGACCCCAAACCTGGCTCGACCAGGAGGCTGGTCATCCCCTTGTCTCTGAGAAGTTTCCTTCTTACCTTGGCCCACGAGATTCCCCTTGCAGGTCACTTAGGCCAGAATAAGACTTGGGACAGAATTGTTCCACACTTTCACTGGCCCCACATGTCCGACGATACGAAGGAGTTTTGCCGCTCCTGTGTCACTTGCCAAGCCAGTGGTAAGTCAGGTGGCACGACAAAGGCCCCCCTAATACCACTGCCGGTGGTGGGGGTACCCTTTGAACGGGTGGGGATCGACATTGTCGGACCAATGGAACCCCAGACAGCATCAGGGCACAAGTTTATACTGGTGGTGGTGGACCACGCCACCAGGTATCCTGAAGCTATTCCCCTTAGGACCACTACAGCACCTGTGGTGGCACGGGCCCTAGTTGGAGTGTTCTCCAGAGTGGGCTTCCCTAAGGAGGTTGTCTCAGACAGAGGTGCAAACTTTATGTCGGGATATCTGACTGCAATGTGGAAGGAGTGTGGTGTCAACTACAAGTTCACCACACCCTATCACCCACAATGCAATGGGCTTGTTGAGAGATTCAACAGGACCCTAAAAGGGATGATTCACGGACTACCTGAAAAGCTTCGGCGGAGATGGGATGTCCTGATACCCTGCCTCTTGTTCGCCTACAGAGAGGTCCCGCAGAAGGGGGTTGGCTACAGCCCTTTTGAGCTTCTGTTCGGACATCCTGTAAGGGGACCCCTTTGTTTGGTAAAGGAAGGATGGGAGAGACCTCTCAGAAAGCCGGCATCGAACATTGTGGACTATGTGCTCGGTCTCCGCTCGCGGATGGCGGAGTACATGGAAAAGGCATCTAAAAACCTTGAGGCGAGCCAAGAATTACAAAAAGCTTGGCACGACCAAAAGGCTGTCCTGACTGTGTACCAGCCTGGACAAAAGGTGTGGGTGCTGGAGCCAGTGGCCCCAGCAGCACTCAAAGACAAATGGTCTGGGCCCCACACGATCATTGAGCAAAAGGGAGAGGTCACCTACCTGGTAGACCTGGGAACTCCCCGGAGCCCCCACCGGGTGCTCCATGTAAACAGGCTCAAGGCATATGTCGACAGGGAGGGCATGGGCTTGCTCATGGCCACAGATGAGGGACAGGAGGAGGAGAGTGACCCTCTCCCGGACCTGCTCTCTCAGAACCCTGACGATGGGTCAGTAGATGGTGTTGTCTTTTGTGGCAGCCTCTCTGGACATCAACAAAGGGATTGTAAACAGGTTCTTCAATCCTTTCGACATATGTTCTCTCTGACGCCCAGTCAGACCAATTGGTGTACCCATGAGGTCGACACTGGGGACAGTCTGCCCGTAAAGAGTAAAATCTATCGGCAGCCTGATCATGTCAGAGACTGCATCAAGACAGAGGTGCAGAAAATGTTGGAGCTGGGAGTCATTGAACCCTCGGACAGCCCCTGGGCTAGTCCCGTAGTTCTCGTGCCGAAACCTCACACCCAGGTCTGTAAGAAAGAGATGAGGTTTTGCGTGGACTACAGAGGTCTCAATGCAGTCACTAAGACTGACGCCCACCCGATACCAAGAGCAGACGAACTTATCGACCGGTTGGCTTCGGCCAACTACTTAAGTACGTTTGACCTGACAGCTGGGTATTGGCAAATCAGGTTAGCTGAGGAGGCCAAGCCCAAAACAGCATTTTCTACCCCGGGTGGGCATTATCAGTTCGTGGTAATGCCCTTTGGTTTGAAAAATGCACCTGCCACCTTCCAAAGGCCGGTGAATCGAGTTCTCACTGGGTTGGACGCCTTCTGTGCGGCGTATCTGGACGATATCGCTGTCTTTAGCGCCACCTGGGAGGATCACCTGGTCCACCTGAGGAAAGTGTTAGAGGCCCTGCAAAAGGCAGGCCTCACTATCAAGGCCACTAAGTGCCAGATAGGGCAGACACAGGTTGTATACCTGGGCCACCTTGTAGGTGGAGGCCAGGTTCAGCCATTGGAGAGCAAAATACAGGCCATCCAGGACTGGGCTCCTCCAACCACCCAGACTCAGGTTCGAGCTTTCTTGGGCCTGACTGGTTATTACTGGAAATTTGTCAGAAATTACGGATCCATTGTGACCCCGCTAAACGATCTGACAAGTAAAAAGATGCCAAAAAAAAGTTCAGTGGACAGCGAGCTGTCAGAAGGCATTCGATGACCTAAAGCAGGCCATGTGCACAGCACCTATCCTAAAGAGTCCAGACTACTCCAAAACATTCATTGTCCAAACAGACGCTTCTGAGTTGGGTGTGGGAGCTGTTCTATCTCAACTGAATTTTGATGGTCATGACCAGCCCATAGCTTTTATTAGCAGGAGGCTGACCCCCAGAGAGAAGAATTGGTCAGCTATTGAGAGGGAGGCCTTTGCTGTGGTTTGGGCCCTGAAGAAGCTGAGGCCATACTTGTTTGGCACTCACTTCAAGATTCAGACCGACCATAAGCCCCTCTTGTGGCTAAATCAAATGAAGGGTGAAAACCCCAAACTACTTAGGTGGTCCATTTCCCTACAGGGGATGGACTTCACAGTGGAGCATAGACCTGGCACTGATCATGGCAATGCAGATGGGCTCTCCAGGTATTTCCACTTAGAGCAAGAAGACTCACCTGGTCAAGGTTAGCTTATTGTCCCAAAGTTTGGGGGGGGGGTCATGTAGGAGAGTATGGTCTGCAATCCTATGATCACCCAGATTTTTTGCTTTTGCTTCATTGGTTTACGACTTTCCTTGGCTGTGGGCCTGCCCATCAGACCCACAGCCTAGCTGTTCTCTCTCGAAATTAACACACATGTACATTAGGTGCATCCACTAATTGGAACTGGGCCGCCTTGTCAGTCCCTGTCTCAGCATACCACAGGTATCCAGGGCATCGGTGTACCCAGGGCCTACAGCATGTATTATGCCACCCCTGGATGGCCGCCCAAATCTGACACAACTGGCTGCACGACAGCTGGGGCAAGGTGGTGTAATCGCCCGTTGCTGTAGGTGTAGTATTCCTACACCTAACCCTAAAATGGACACATGGATTCCTATCAGTCACTCCTATGGCAGGCCTTATCAATCCTGAAGGCAGAGTGCAGGGAATCATGTGGGACGGTGCTCTGGCGCGAGCTGAGCCCGTCGACGGCTTGCGGAACCAAGTCCTAATAGCCGTTCCATGGTGACGCGGGCCAACTACTTTAAAATGCATTATAATCCTTGCGGTTATTTGCTAACTTTGGCATCGCATCACCTACACATGTCGAGTAAGGTGTCATACGAATTGGAATACGAACCCCTCGCCAATTCTGGCGACGGGGTTAGCATTCCCCCCTTTTAGAGGGGCACGACATGGAAGTAACCTTGAACCCCGGTTAAAAGTTGACTCAAGCCTCAGCATCACAAAATGGATGCTGCCACCAGGCACAAGTCTGACCTCCTGCTGCTGGGAGACCTTCCAGCGGAGGGAGCTTGGACAAAGGGTTTCCTGTCGAGGGCGGTGTTAGCACCATCCCAGACAGGGTTTGTGTATCCCAGGTAGGCAGGGCTGAAAGGAAGGTGATTGCAAGTGGCACCCCGGTGCTCACTGTGCATAGCCCGGCTCAAACCAGTTTCGGGGGCAACCCTGCCCCTGAGCTGGGGCGACGCCGGACAAAGGATAGGGGTGTAACCACCCCCCTCCTGGCCCCACCCATAGGTAGGACCTAGTCACGGACCAGCCCCTTTTCTTAGAATAAAGGTAGGAGCGAGTCCCCTTCCCAAATTGGATAATTCTGAATTTTGAACTACTTTCCACGAAAGGAACTCTTGACTTTTTCTGAAGACTCTCCCTTGTGGCTAAGGAGTAGCCACCCTGCACCAGCAGGCACCACCTAAGCGCTTGCGGTTTGCTGTACGTCTCTCCTACGGATCAAGACTGCCCAGCTCGACGAGAACCGAGTTCCCTGCCATCTCTGACCTCTACCTACATCGTCAGCCCAGCTGAGAGTCGTAGGTGTGACGAGACCTGCGGGACCGGCTATCTTCAGAACCTGCACGACGCTTATCTAGCACACCCACCGAGGGACCCTCGAGTGAGTGCACCTAGGGTTTGAGAAGCCCTAACCCTAAGCAGCTCCAGCACCGAAGTCTGCCTCCCCCGCATCCCCGAGATCTGCGTGGGGGCCCTTCCGCTCCTTGCTGTTCACCGCGTTGTCCGGCCACTCGCCGACCGGCTTGTGGCCCTCTTCACGACGCACCACGATAGTTTTTTTCCTCACTGGTCTGGTTGCTCCAGACTGGCTCTTGCTTCCCTCCAACAGAGGAGTACCCCGGACCCTCCTGGTCCACTTCAGACGCTGTCTTGACTCCACCACGTGGGCTTGCCACTGCCAAGACCTGCTGCCCCACTCCTGGGCCCAGCATCATCGACAGCAGACACCTGCGTGGGACAGCTCGCCCTCCATCCTGGTCGCTGCCGCACCTCCTGGTCCGAGGAACAGCCGAGTCCGACGTCACCCACTCACGTCGGTGACTTCATCCGGTACCCTCCTGGTACCCACACGATCGCTGGCTAGCGGTTGAGAACTGAGTCCCCTCTGCTTTCAGGTTTCCTTCATCACCGATCCAGGCTTGGATCTCGTTGAATATCGACACTGGTCGCCTGCCAGCAACTTCTTCTTTCAGGCTCCTGACATCTTGCCGAACCTCACGCAGCCGCAACCTCTGGGCTAGGTAACTCGAGCATTTCGGTGCTCCATCGCAGGTTCGCTCTCCAAGTGTCCAGCTCCTTTTTCGTTTAGTCCCACTGATCGGATCACTCCGGAATCAGTAACTCCAGACTCTAACCATTTGCATCCCACTGTTAGTGTAGATGGTGTTTCATGCCCCTCGGGCATTTGTGTAAATTGTGCAAACTTGAAGTATTTTCTTAAGAGTTTTGTAGTGTGCTTCGCTCCCTGACTCATAAAGAGCCAGGGTAGTCTTGTTATAAATAAATATCCTTTATTTTCATAACAACTTGTGTGGTGTCCTTTCACGTGGTGTTCAAAGGGTAAATGTGGTGGTAAAACAGCCGGCTTAACACGCCCTCTAGAGTTTAGCCTAAAGACTGCTCTTGTCCATGCTACTAGGATAGCTGGTCTATAAGGTTGACTTACAACCAATCATCAATAAGGGTCGTTTGGAATGATACACAGTGATCACTAGAATAGTGAGCACTACATATCAGGCCAACTTCTCACAGGGCGCATCTCCTTATTGAAAATGATAGCCTTACCGCGCCTCTTGTACTACTTCCGCACACTCCCGGTGTGGATTCCGAGTTCTGTTTTCCGGCAGCTGCGCTCACTCTTGGTGTCGTTCCTGTGGGGAACGGGAAGGCGCAGAATAGCGTTGGCAACTCTGACCGGGCCAAAGGACGAGGGGGGCCTGGCGGTCCCGGACTTCGAGTTTTATTATTTGGCGGCACAGTTACAGATCTTTACACAGGAGGTTGCCAGAGTATACCGGGGCCCAGAGCAGGACAGAGAGAGGGGCATCCCTCGCCATGTGCTGGCGTATATCACACTGCAGTAGCGTTTGGTGGTCAGGGACTTGTCTCTGGAGGAACAGACGTTTAGGCAGTGCTGGAACCGATCGCAACGTCGGGCGGGGGTGCGGCGCCCATATGCGCCGGAGATACCGTTGGGTATGGTGACGGCGCACCCGCACGGAGGGGATTGGTCGGGACTGCAGGTGTGGGAGGCGGCGGGCCTCCAAATGCTGGGAGATTTGTATGAGGAGGGGGCGATGCTCCCATATCAAACCCTCCAAGAGCGGTTCGACCTTCCGAGGGGGGATTACCTGATGCACGCGGCAGTGACCGAGGCGATGCGGGAACACTGGGGGAGGGAGCTCTGCGAGCCTCCCACCTCTGCGACTTGTCAATACGCTATGATGTCGGCGGGCACCCGCAAAGCGGTGACCTGTCTGTACTCCAGACTGATGAGCGAAACCTTACTGCCGATGACGGCTCTGAAAGAAAAGTGGGAATTGGAACTACAAACAGAAATACCCAACACCACATGGGCGGGATTGGTTAGGAGGGCCAGGAAGAGCCCTAGGAACGCACGCTTCCAATTGATACACTTTTATATCCTCCACAGGGCTTACCTCACGCCAGGTAAACTTAGGACATATTTCGGAGTGGAGGAGGCGGCGTGCCCTAGGTGCGGCACGATCGGAGCGGAGCTAGGCCATATGTTCTGGGACTGCCCTCACCTGCGCGATTATTGGAGGGAAGTGGGCGAGACACTGACCGAGGTAACGGACAGGGATTTGCAATATAGCAAAGCGGTCTGCGTTCTGCACTGGTTCCCACACACGCCCAAGAACAAGACCACGAGTAGATTCATAGATATGGGCCTCCTTTTGGCGAAAAGGGAAGTGACGAGACTTTGGAAGTCGAAGGTGGGGCTTTCGAATAAGAGATGGCTCAAGGAGCTGCAGAAATGGGCGGCGTGTGAAAGCACACTTAGGTACCAGCTGGCAAGCCGCAGGGAGGATGAGAGGGCGCTGGAGGCGGCTGCGGCGTGGGAGGTGTTAGTGCAGGCCCTGCGCGACAGTGCGGTTGGGGAAGAAGTGGACAGGGGGGATAACCCCCGAGAAGAGCTGGCCACACACATACAGTAGACAGTCATGTACTTCTGATACGTACCCAGAACAGCATCCTCAGGCCGAGACCGGTCGTAGGCGAGAGCACTGTTGGGAGGGGATGGTGGGAGGTGGGGAATAGGGATTGGGGAGGGGATAGGACGGGGTGGAGGGACAGGGGACGTCAAGAAAACTTCAAAGCGGAATGTAGACATCCTCTGTGGACACAAACAACACTATTGGGTGACGCAGGTTGTGTAAATTGTCCCACATGTTGTCGCTGCCCGGCCTCAGGGATGTGGGCTAATAAGCTGTGTATCGAAGCCTTCTGGCCTAGCAAGGACCTGCACTAGCGCTAGCGGTGCAGGGCCGCTATGCATGTACGACGATTCTCCTGTGATTCTGCAATAAAAACGGTTTTAAAAAAAACAAGCAAGCCTTTGAACCTACAGACCATCGGTTCCAATTCATGGGTAGAAGGGGAACAAACGGTGATCCTGCCTTTGTCTGGTTCAAGGAAAGACAGACAGGTGTCCATTGACAACGTGAAGAAGCTGACTCTGAACAACAGACCCTACTGGACACCATGGATGATTCAGAGTAGAAACTCCCAGCTTCTCCCTACTCTGAGTAACATTTCCCTAGAAGAGAGCAGTAACATCACCAACCAGAGTACCCAGGCGGGGATATTTGAACATAGAGTGTCTCCAACTCTACTCACAGAAATGGATTCCCTTGATGAATCTGGTAATGTCAACACAACAGTTGAAAACTTTCCAAGAAACAACATGGTTTATTATGAACCACTGTGTTGTACCCTGTGACACAAGTTATCACTGGTAGCCAAGTAGAGTTCATAAGTACCTTTATTCAGTAGCTGGTCCAAGTACATCCAGAAGGTGAACAAGTACATCGGATAGGTAGTCCAGGTAGACGGGTGATGTAGGTCAGCTGTAGTCAACCCTTAGTTCCATGTAACAGCGAACCCCACCAGGAGCAGCCTGCCCGCTGCTCAGCCCATCTCCGACTGTCACTACCCCCACAGGCACCCAGCATCCCGTGCATCACTGAACGATGAACATTCTACAATAAACATGCGCACTGGCTGAGCAGCAGCAAGATTGATAAACTACACGATATGAGTAAACTATGAGAGCATAACACACTGCTTCTCTCATCGCCAGTTCAGAGGGTGCCCTTTCAGAACTCAGGCAGCTTTTCATTTGGCGCCAGAGTCATTTGACTCCAGCAAATTCAACTTGTTTATCATTGGTTTCGTGCCAGGTACTTGACACCACTATGTTCTTATGTTTGCATCGCTGTGGAAGTATTTCTTTTCATCATGTGCCCGACAACAATGATCCTTGTCCTACTGCTTCTAAATGGACATTACGTCCCTGAAAGAATGACTGCACAATCTGAGTGTCAGAACCCACACCACCGACGGCAATAGAGCGGGCAGGATTACTGTGGCAACCATAATGGATCTGATGGAGCGGGTAGTTAAAAAATCTTGTATACCCCCCATTTCTGCATGAATATACTAATTAAATAATCTATTAATTGTAATATTATTGAATGAGTTTTGCATGTTTCTAATCAACATTATTAATATATGAATTATACGTGGGATTTGCATTTGGCATGGCTAATTAACTTCTATGACTAAAATACGCAAGCACACTATCAGCAGTATATGTAGTAAATAGAATACTGCATGATATATGTGGCATTTGTGACGTTTTCGTTATGTTGCCCAAGATGACATCAAATGGGTGAATATAAACGCTTTAAATGTCGCTATACGCTAGATAATTACAAGCACATAGGGGAATTAGTGAAGGTTTTAACATTTTATTCATTATTTCTATGTATTAATTACTTCTTTGTGTTTGTTTCGCTTAAGTCGTCCTTTAGGCCTAAAATCAAAATGGCCATTGACGAGACACGACGTGATGGCCACCATTCCACGAGGTTTCAGGTGAAGTGCGCCTGCGCAACAGTTTGTTCCTGTGGCCTCGTCCTGACACTTGTCTTACTGGACACGAACAAGGCCACGGTGGGAAATCAGCCAGGTGACAGCACAATGAACATTTACAAGAAACCGGAAAAAATCAAACCATGACATAACCCCTCAAACTGCTGAACCTCACCGGACGATCTCCACCGACCAATCAGAAATGTTCAAATTTTGTAAATTGTTGCATCTTGACTTAACTTTTATTATACAAATGGTGGTAAGATAGACAGATATACACTTTCCCTTTTCCTTATGCTGACGAAGACGACGGTGACGCTACGCGACGCTACTATCTAGGGTTACTACTGCGTTCCTGAATCTTTGACAGTCCGAATGCTGCCCAATTTCCTGATGAACAACGAACTTTATCAAATTTATGGGCACTGATAGATGCTCGCACGTCTCTGGTCCTTGCCTTTCTTTGGGACTGTAGCGTGCTGCATGAAGAACTTTTAAATTCTGACTGATTGATGACTAACTTGATGAATTAGAGGATGCCCGATAGCCAGATTAGGTAAATATGGTGTTTTGTGATTTACATAAAATTGATAAAAAACTTTCTAGATGTAGATTTAACCTTTTGCGATAAAATAGATAAACAAATATTGATTAACAAGCAAATGCGTTTGTGATTTATTGAGGGAGGGAAGATCAAAATCTTAAATGTGTTTTAGCTGGTTCTAAATCACCATTAACTAATCCAACTAAATCATCCATTGATCACGTAGGAGGAGTGCCTTGATGTTTAGGATTGAGATCTGTAGGTGTAGAGATAATAATGTATAGATATGTAATATAACTTTTCTTCCTTTAGGTTATAAGGTATTTCTTTCATGTCAGCGCTAGAACCACTCATCTCTCCTGTATGTGCAGACCAGTGTGAAGTGAAGTGTGAATGTTGGTGTTATGGGCCCCACCAATTACTGCATGTGTGAAAGCGTAAATGTTACATCTGGTCTGTGACAGAAGGAGGATATTGGTACGGGTCTTGTCCTTTCCCCGTTACCCAGGTTTTCTGCGCTGCATCAGATCCCTTTGCTATGAGCCCTGCCGCCTCTCCAGGTGCATCCTTTGGCACCCCTTCCACGGGTCTCAACCCTCTGTGTCCTGATAACATGGTCCAGAATAATTACTGTGTTATTTGCTTGGTCTGGTTTACCCTACACTAGTGTTAAGGTCTTTGATATTTTCTTTGCTGTTCGCATGCACTTAATTTAGCAACAACTTCCATCCAGCAGAGCCTTCTGTACGACCGGCGAACTGCACCCTCTTCATGGACCCTCACGAGACTAGAGCGCTTTTGTGAGATGTCGACTCTTGTTGGCCCTTTTGTTCTGCCAGTATAGACAGTGCACCCATAGGATTCTTGATGCCTCACTTTGAGGATCCGAGGTGCCCTTGTGGTTGCAGTGGCAGGACTTATCAGGACATTTGTTCCATTGAAAAAAACAGCTATGTGTTTCTTCGCAAACTGCCGGAGATGTAGAGGAAGAGAGTTCCTTCTTTTGCAGTGAGGCAGGAGAAGGATCTTCCTCTGGCTGAGGTCTTGAGGATCCATGGGAGTATGGCCCGGGCCAGTTGGGCAGAGCGGAGATGTCTGGTTGGTGTGTACAAGAGGCGGTGGTTGAGGTACGCAGGTCCGGTGTTGTGGAGAGCTTTGTAGGCATGCGGAGCTTAAAGGTGATTCTTTTGTTGATTGTTACCCAGTGAAGGTCTCTCAGGTGACCAGAGATGTGGCTGCGATGGGTGATGACCAGGATAAGTCTGGCAGGGGCATTCTGGATGCGCTGCAATTTCTTTTGGAGTTCTTGGGTGGTGCCGGCATAGAGTGCGTTGCTGTAGTTGAGCTTGCTGCTGGCAAGCGCCTGGGTGGCCGTTCTCTTGAACAAAAAATCCTCCGAAGTAGGCTGAGTGTGTAGAAGCAGGAGGATGAGACAGCGTCGATTTGGCGATTCATTAAGAGCGAGGAGTCGAGGATGATGCCAAGGTTACATGCGTGGCAAGGTGTGGGGGGGTTCCGAGCGCTGCGGGCCACCATGTGTCGTAGCAGGCGGAGAGAGTGGTGCCCAGGATGAGGACTTCGGTTTTGTCGAAGTTGAGTTTGAGGCAGGTGTACTTCATTCAGGCAGCGACTGCCATCACCCTGTTGTGAAAGTTGCTCTTTGTGGCTGTCGGTTCGTCGGTGAGGGAGAGAATCAGCTGGGTGTTGTCAGCGTAGGAGACGATGTTGAGTCCATGGTTTCTGACAATGGCAGCAAGCGGGGCCATGTAGATGTTGAAGTGGGTGGGGCTTAGAGAGGAGCCCTGAATAACTCTGCAGTTAATCTCTTAGGTTCTGAGGCCAACGGTGGGAGCTTGACTCTCTGGGTTCGCCGGTGAGGAACAAGAAGGGTCCACTCTAGCACTTTGCCGTGGATGCCGGCGTCATGGAGTCCTGTGCAGAGGGTGTGATGAGAGACAGTGTTGAAGGCAGCAGAGAGGTCCAGGAGGATGAGGGCTGCAGTTTTGCCTCAGTTGAGGAGATTGCAGTTGTCGTCTGTTGAGGCGAGGAATGCAGTCTCGGTGCTGTGGTTGATTCTGAAGGCTGATTGGGAGGGGTCCAGGGTGTGGTCTGTTTCACATACAGATGAGTCTGTAATTCTTAAGGTCCGTCGGGTCGGCAGTGAGTTCCCCTCTCTTGTTCCATCTAACTTGGGCAAAGGTTTCAGTGTGTAGAGTCTTCAGAATCCACAGCAGGTCCATCAGGATACCATAAGATTCCAAGACCCTCCACAGGTTTTCCCTTAGGACCAGGTGGAATGCTGCCCTCAAATCAATGAAGGTGGCACATAGATGATCCCGTCTCAGATGACATGGTTACAGCATATTGTCTTGAAGTGGAAGACTCAGCCACGGGTACTGTTCTTATTTCTCAAACCTGCCTGGGTGTCAACTAGGATATGATGGTCAGAGATCAATGTTTTGACAAGGTCTGCCTACAAAATATGATTTGCCTGTTGTCGATTAAACTTATGGGTCTGTAATTAGCTGGGGCATCCCTGCTCCTCTTCTTATAGATGGGAACAATAGCAGCTCCACACCAGGACGGAGTAATTCCTCCCCCCTCATGGTAGCATTGCTCAACGCATTTAAATAGGGAATCCAGATTTTGGTTTTGGATAAATATAGGTCTCCAGGGATACCATAAAGGCAAGGGGCCTTCTCCCTTTTCATCTGTATTAGAGCCTGGCCTGTTTCTTCTATATCAAAGCTGTGGTACCCATTTACTTTATTTCCTGCCTTCATAGCAAGGTTTGTAACAGAATCCTCTTTTAGTTGGACCTTATCCTTTGCCCACTCACCACAGAGATCTCCAAAGTGGGCCACCCATGCCTCCCGTTGGACCACTACTTTGAGATCGTTGTCTATCGTGAGCCAATGGATTCTAATTTCAAGAAAGCATTTGTATCCCTGCTCTGTAGTGCATCTGTGAGAGCTTCCCACTGTTCAACCTCCAAACTTCTTCTGGCCTTAGCCAAAGTTACCCTGTGATCCCGCCTCGCTTTGCCCATCTCTGTGCCATTACCCGTTTTTAATGAATCAAGTAAATAGTTTTTTGCACATCAGCACACTCATGTAAACTACCCTGGGGGGGTAGTTAAATGATGGCCCCTCTTTTACAAAAAATTCCTTTGGTTGTTCCAGTGGAGTGCCGCAATCTTGATTGAGGTTGTGTCACTCTACTCTAAGAGAGTTGTTTTCTCCACAGAGAGTTCGTAAATTTGTGTCTAGACCGTGGTATTTGTTGCCACTGTGGCCCATAACCTCTATTGTTACTAGTTTCCATCAGGTTTAATGTATTGTTAGGTGGCAAGTTTTGACTCAAGAATGGTCTTGCTTGAAATTTAACACTCAATGAATGATGGTCGCTGTCCATTCCAGGGACAACCTCCATATCAATTAGGAGCAGCCCTAACACACAGTTCAGAAAAACAATCAATATTATTAGTGGTCAGCCCCCTTTTGAACGTTGGGCAAGGTGGAGTGTCCAAACTAGTAGAACCATTAACGACCCTCAGGCCATGGGTCGCAGCCAAATCATCCAGTTGTAGTGCCACCCTGGATAGTTTATTCAGTTCGGCAGGAACAGCTCGGGACGCAACCCTGGACTCGTGTAGCTGATCCTGGTCCAGCCCAGCTTGAGCCAGCAATGCTTGGATATTGCAATCTCCTGCAATAATTTGATAAGATTTGCAGTGAAATTGGCCCATCATATCTGAGAGTTGGCTTACTGTACTAGACTGTGTGCTTGCCGGAGCAGTGCAAATATAAATATTTGTTTTTGCAACAGCTAGGAACTTAACCCTTGGAGCAGTGTCAGAACTATTTGACAGGATTTTCTTTGCTATGGGAAACAGATCCAGCTTCAACCAGATCAGCAATCCACTTCAAGCTCTCCCTGCAGTAGATGGTAGAGTGTTGACATCAAATGTAATGTACCCAGATCTGAATACAGGCTTGGTTACCCATGTCTACTGGAGTAAGACGATTAAAGTCTGCATTCCAGAGCATCAAAAAGAAACTCTAAATTACCCAAGTGCCTTCAACAAAGTCTGTAGGCAGTCCATAAGAGGTGCAGAGGTAATAAACAAACAAAAAATAGTGTCCTACGGTCCAGCGCACTGACCCTTATGGCATAACTAACACTGGTATCCAGGACAACATAATCATGTTCCTTTTTCTTGGTCTGCTGGTATTTGAGGCAACGATTTGCGGGAGTCCCCAGCGTCGGGCCTGTAGAGCGGGACAGAATGTGGTGAGGTGAAGGGCAGAAGAGGAAAGGAGGGGAGCTCACGGGGGGAAACTGAACGAGAGTGGAGGGTGAGGGAGAAAGGGCAAGAGCAGAGGCCAAAGCGGCAAGGAAAAATCTCCGACATGGAAGTAAGCCAAGCGTAGGTCAGAGGAAAGGATATGGCCACTGTAGACCACGTCCTACGGTTATGAACAGACTATCGCGGTCGTTAGAGTTCACACGAGATGTCAAGAATCACCCACTAGCGAGGCAAAAGAGGACTAAAACTAAAACTCTGCATGGACCAAAGCTAAAGGTATAGTGCATGTTGGGCGATTCCTCACATCTGCGATGACTCCAATCCACGCGGCAGCAGACATGTGTTTGTTCTTCTTGGGTTTGCGCCACACAGCAGAGGAGTTGCGTTGGTTCGGCTGGATCCAAAGAGGCTGGCAGAGCACCTAAACCCCACTTCCAAGAGTCCAGGGCTAGGGTGGCACTACCTGGCAGGGTAGAGTCACAGATGGTAGGGTCCAGGTGCAAGTGCAAGGTTGTTGGAAGCCTGTTATGTCCATGAGGGTTTACATCATTAGGCCAGCCAACTAGCCCTTTAAGTCACTCTGGGTTCTAGGTTCAAGAGATGCAGGTTCAGTCCTTCTTACCCAGGCAGGAAGGCAGCAGATCAGCACAGCAGGGCAGGAGTTCCTTCAGAGCAGCAGTCCTGCAGAGTGGCAGTCCTTTATGGTCTGTATTTTGCTCTGCAATGGTTGAACCTGGCCTCCACCTACAAGGTGGCCCAGGTACACAACCTGACTCTGCCCTATCTGGCACTTATTAGCCTTGACAGTTAGGCCTGCTTTTTGTAGGGCCTCCGAAACATTCCTTAGGCGGACCAGGTGATCCTCCCAGGTGGAGCTAAAGACAGCAATATCATCTAGATATGCTGCACTAAAGGCTTCCAGGCCTGTGAGAACTGTATTCACCAACCTTTGGAAAGTGGCAGGCGCATTCTTCAAACCAAAGGGCATTACCACAAATTGATAGTGCCCACTAGGGGTAGAAAATGCTGTCTTTGGCTTTGCATCATCAGCTAGTCTGATCTGCCAGTAGCCAGCTGTCAAGTCAAATGTGCTAAGGTACTTGACTGAGGACAAAGTATCTATAAGCTCATCTGCCCTTGGTATTGGATGCGCATCAGTCCTAGTGACTGCATTGAGACCCCTGTAGTCCACACAAAACCTCATCTCTCTTTTTCCACTACTGGTGTGAGGGTTTGGCACAAGGACCACTGGACTAGCCCAAGGGCTATCTGAGGGTTCAATAACACCCACATCTAAAATTCTCTGGACTTCTGTCCTGATACAGTCCCTGACATGGTCAGGTTGCCTATAAATCGTATTTTTAATAGGCAGACTGTCCCCAGTGTCCACTTCATGAGTGCACCAGGTAGTCTGACTTGGAGTCAGTGAGTACATGTGTCTGAACTGATTGGGCACATGTCTGCAATCAGCTTGTTGCTGGGCAGTGAGGCTGCCTGCCAAGGCTACACCATCAACTGACCCATCATCAGGGTTCTGTGAGAGGAGGTCAGGGAGTGGGTCACTCTCTTCCTCCTGTCCCTCATCAGTTGCCATGAGCAAGCCCATGTCAGCCCTGTCCACATATGGCTTTAGCCTGTTGACATGGAGAACCCTATGGGGACTCCTGGGAGTTCCTAAGTCTACTAAGTAGGTAACCTCTCCCTTCTGTTCAACAATAGTGTGGGGTCCACTCCACTTGCCCTGGAGAGCTGCTGGGGCCACAGGTTCCAACACCCACACTTACTGTCCTGGCTGATAAACAGTCAGTACAGCCTTTTGGTCATGCCAGGCTTTTTGCAGTTCCTCGCTAGCCTCAAAGTTTTTGTTTGCCTTTTTCATGTACTCAGCCATCCTCGAGCTGTGGTAAATAAAATAAATATTACCGGACTGAATTTCATGCGGAATCTTAAATTAAAGTAAATAGCTCAAAATAACAAGAGGCAGAATCCGTGGTATAAGAGGTTTTCTAATGGGCTTTATTCCATTCAAAATGGCCGACTCGAGTGGCGGCCTTCAGGTTCCGTCACCACGAGGGTTCAGGAAGTGAAGTACAATAACTTATTAACAGACATACATTTTTATAATAAGTGCATTACAATGAAACGAATGTAGAAGGCGTAACATTTGATAAGAAAAATGACGTAACAGTGACATAATCGAAACTAGGCGTAATAAGGAATAAAAGAAACATAATTGGCTTGCATTATCAGACATAGGTGGATCTATAAGATAATACTTGGCATAGATGCGCGCGCAGCAGCATGACGTGTAATTGACGTGTAACTAGGGGGTGAAGGGGACTTGACATTTAGCTCTACATGTGGAGACGAGAAGTCTGGGGTCAAGTCATCCTAATCCCAAATCATATCTAACATCCTATGTTTAAAGAACTATGTTATCCACAAGGAAGAGACTCTCGGACAGAATCTATTCTATACTGACTATGTGCGTGTACAAGCGTCTAAGTGTCTATATGAGATGCGAGGGGCAGAAAACTTTCCATAGCAACAGGGCTATGAATCACTTGCATGAAGACAGAGAAGCCTGGCCTTTTGCTTGGTAACTGGAGGAATGTTTACTTAAACTACTAGGCAAGAATGCATCGGCTGAAGAGCAAAATAGATAATTCGAAGGTGAAATACAACTTCTTGGCAGACAGGCGAAAACTGGCCGAGGCAGGCACCGTTAGCTGCACAGAGAGTAGGACAAAGTTCATGGATACAGATGCGAGCTCAAGCTGAAGCTGTCAGAGACAGAGAGCAGGGAAAGGCTTTGAGGACAGAATCGGGCCTACTCGCCTGAACTGTAAAAATGGAGTAACTTGGCCATATAAAGTCGGTGGCCTTTTATACTTAGGAATCGAATATCCAGCCCATTGATGGCGGATCTGACAGAGAACATGTTGACGGTAGACACACATATGTTTGCGTCTTAGAAACTGGAACTGGAGGGAACATACATGTACTTGTAACATGCATATAGAACCGTTGGGGTCCAAGATAGGGGACATAACTGACCAGGAAAATCCACATTTCCACATTCCCTCCTTGTCCCCTTCTTGCCCTTCACGAGACATCAATCTTCATCATTCCATCGATTTGCTCATGGAGCATCATTTCTTCTTCCTTCTTCTTCCGGGATCTTGAGCGAAAACCTTGATGTGGAATACACGATGTGGCACACAGACCACAAATCGCTGGTCCACATTGCAAACATATGCAACAACTGAAAAGCATAAGAAGGCCAATACCT
Source organism: Triturus cristatus (assembly GCF_964204655.1). Classification (NCBI taxonomy): domain Eukaryota; kingdom Metazoa; phylum Chordata; class Amphibia; order Caudata; family Salamandridae; genus Triturus; species Triturus cristatus. Next base: position 6,146,958 of record NC_140585.1, read on the forward strand.
AGGAAGGATAGAACTCTCCATCCCCAGGCTGATATCACACTCCAAAACCACCCGGACCACGTCCAAGTGCCTGGATTCTCGTGTATCTGGCTTACAATCTTATGAAGGCGTGTTATAGCTTTATATACAGATGGCGAATTTTCTGGTATGAAAATGCAGCAGCTGGATCCGATGACCCTGCAAGCTCCGCCCCTATCGGCCAGGATGACGTCAAGGACAAGACGATTCTGGAGAACAACAATTCTCATCACTGATTGTTCCTCTGTCAGATTGCCTAGGGCGGCTATAGTCTCGTTTACTACAGCTTCAAGAGTCTTGGTGAGTCTGCGTATCAGCTTACTATTTGATATTGTACCTATATAGGGAAAGATACCTTTATTGAAATCTACATACTTGTCCCATGCCGTCTCAGTATAATCGACAACTGGGAGATCTCTTCGCTCTCTATTGTGTACTAAATGAACATTTCGATAATAATCAGGAGGAGCTAGGAAAACAGGTGGCAGAAGGAATGCTATGTAACAGGTACCATCCCAATCTAGAGGCAGACGCATATATGCCGTCTGACCACATATAAAGTAAGAATGGCGAGAAGCTCTAAATGAAGATTTGCCTTGATCACTATATTCTACTGTAGTAACGCATTGGCTATGGCCCATATGTATGGAACCAACTTTTCTCACACATAATTCACCCTTTACTGGAAATACTGACATAGTGGGCAGAATTAGTTCAACTTCGGATTTGACATTCAAAATCATAAGATTAGGCGTAAAATTACCTAATTTATACACTTCATTTTCTAAATCAGTTCCTGTTCTACTGGGGTGACCCTCCTTATTAGGGTGACAGACTTTGAATAAAACTAGATTTAGATTTCCCCATATCCAATGTTGTTGATAAACTGCTGTGTCTGGGTCTATGGAATTTAATAAACTAAACCATGCTCCACAGGAGCCATTGCGTGTAAATGGATGTGGAAAGAAAGGCAGAACTCCTTTGTTATTCTGATAGGGAGGGAGTCGGCCACACACCCAACAATTGGTCACATTACTAGTCTGATGGGAATGATGTAACATACTAATGAATGTGTTATTGCGCAGCGCAAGTCTATAGGACAACTCATGTGGCGGTAGGTCACTAAAAGAATGTTCATCAGTTATATTGAAAACACGTTTAGAAACAGGATGATATATGTGCAAAATCATACTCGTAATAATTACTAAAATACTCAATAAAAACAAAATTAATAATGTCACAATACAGTGGTTACGCAGTAATTTACAATAAGCATGTCGTTTCATTATGATTCTGGACTCTGCATCATTCAGACCTAAGGGATACATGTCGGGACAGATTCAACCGCTTCACCTTGGAGAGGACTTAAACAATCAAATCGTCCGACAGTTTAGATCTGGACCTGAGTTTCTGTTTATAGCACTGAGAGTCATTTTGTTCAACAAAAGGAAGTTTTGAATCAGTCTGTGAGGGAGTGCAGGGCACAGTGTCTATATCTGAAGGTAGTCCATGAAATTTTTTTATATGGGTGGAATGCACCCATCCTTTCCGTCCTTCGATCTTCACAGCTGTTCTGGTCGTCAGCAGGACCTGCTTAGGCAACTTCCACCTAGGATCCAATTGGCTTTTCCTATCAAAATTCCGAACCAGGACAAAGTCCCCGGGGACCACGTCATGGGGTTTCACCTCAGTGTTGTCAGGAAAAGCTGCGACCACCTGTGAACGAGAAGATTGTAGTGCAGACATCAAGGAAGCCAGGTAATCTGTCAGCATATTACAGTCAACATCAGTTATTTTACGGGGTATAGGCGTCCCCCACATATTCGGTGGTCTACCAAAGATCACCTCATACGGGGATAGCCCTGTTCGAGAGTGTGCTACCATTCTCATGTAGAATAGCGCAACTGGTAAGGCTACTATCCAGTCCACACCTTTTTCCTGACATATTTTGGACAATCTGATTTTTAAAAGTTGATTATGTCGTTCCACGAGACCTGCTGCCTCGGGGTGTCGGACACAGTGGAATTTCCACTGATATCCCAACAAAAGTGAGACATGTTTCATTAATTCGGATGAGAAAGGCTGGCCGTTATCTGAATATACAACACGTGGTAAACCGTACCGTGGGAAGAATTCTCGAACTAGCTGCTTGGCAGTAGTCGGGGCAGTGTAATCTGATACGGGATACGCCTCTGTCCAACGGGAGAGAGCGCAGACAACTACGAGGACATATTTGAATCCTCGACAACGTTCCATCTGAATATAATCCATCTGGAGGACTTCAAAAGGATGGTCAGGAGGCTGAAATCCACCCTGCTCTACGGGAACACTCTTTCCTGGATTAAACTGACAACATATCATACAGGTACGAACTTTTTGTTTAGCTGCTGCTCGTAAATGTTTATTGAACCAAATGTGCTGAATGCTGTCTAGCATAGCCTTCTCTCCTAAATGTGCTGGACTGTGAACTGTAGCTATAATGGCTTGAACCATGGAATCAGGGAGAAACCATACAGATTTCTCTTTCGTCATCCATCCTTGATCTGTCTGGATCCCTCCTAGTTCAGTCCACTTCTTTATTTCTTCTGCTGTGGCATGTGTCTGTATGTCAATTACATCAAGTGTGGGATCCTTAATTGTCATACACTGTGTTGGTGTCTGAACTATTGGCTTTGTCATGTCGGATGTGCAATTCTGAGCAGTCTGTTTGGCTGTTCTGTCAGCTAAATCATTGCCTTGAGAAATGATATCAGTAACCTTCGTGTGTGCTTTACATTTCATAATTGATATTGCAGTCGGTAAATGAATCGCGTCTAACAGAGCATGAATGAGGGACCCGTGTTGAATATGTGTTCCATGAGAAGTTAAATAACCCCTCTCCCGCCAAAGCACTCCGAAGTCATGTACGACTCCAAATGCATAACGTGAATCAGTATATATGTTGACTTTCTTGTCCGTGGCTTGAATACAGGCTTGTGTTAGAGCAACAAGTTCTGCTGCTTGGGCTGACAAAGTATCTATACAATTTGTCTCAATAACTTCAGTGTCTGTTGTGACTGCATATGCGGCAACTAAATTTCCTGTACTTGTCCTCATACACGAACCATCTACATATAACGTCAGGTCTGGATCTAGCAATGGAACGTCTGTCAAGTCTTGTCTAGGTTTCGTCTTTATTTCAATGATTTCAACACAATCATGAGCTAGTGGGTCTGTTCCAATTACAGGTAATAGTGTAGCAGGATTCAATGTATTACACCGTCGGATCTCTATGTGTGGTTGAAACAATGTCAGTTCATAACCAGTAAGTCTTGCTATGGTCAAGTGTTGTGTTTGTGTTCGGTTCACAAGAACCTCTACTGCATGTGGTACTTGTACTGTCAATGGGTGTCCTAATACTATGGCATCGCTTTGTCTAATTGCTAAAGCTGTCGCTGCCACTGATTTCAGGCATGCAGGCAAAGCCTGAGCTACGGGATCTAATGTACTGGAAAAATAAGCACATGGCTTGCGTGATCCTGCTTGATCCTGAGTGAGTACTGATAAGGCAGTACCTTCGCGTTCTGTAACAAAGAGTGTAAAATGTTTGCTATAACATGGTGTTGCTAAAACAGGTGCTTGACATAAAGCTTCCTTTAGGCTTTCAAAAGCTTGTGAATGTTCCTGAGTCCAAGGGAGAACAGTCGATGTGGCTGCCTCCTGTGTGGTTAACTGAATGAGTGGTTTTGCTAGAAATGCGTACTGAGGGATCCACTGTCTACAATATGAAGTGAGGCCTATAAAAGCCCGCACCTCCTTTTGTGTCTGGGGTATTGACATGTTAGCAATTAACTGGATGCGATCTGGTGTAAGCTGCCTTCCCTCCTTGGACAGCGAGTGACCAAGATAAATAACTCGCTGAACACAGAATTGCAGCTTAGAAGGGGACACCTTGTGCCCCTTGTCGGCTAGGAAATGTAAAACTGTCAGAGAAGCTTTTTCACATTCTGGCTCGCTTCTCGCGGTGATCAGCAGATCATCGACATATTGAAGCAGTGCTGTATTGACTGGCATGTGGATACTGTCAAGTTCTCGTTTCAGTGCTTGGCTGTAGATGCTGGGGCTTTCTGTAAATCCTTGGGGAGCGCGTGAGAATTTAAAGCTGCGCCCATTTAAACTGAATCCGAATAAGTATTGGCTCTCCGGATCTATTGGGACGCTGAAAAAGGCATTCTTGAGATCAATTACGGTAAAAAATGTAGCTTGAGAATCAATGGCTGTCAGTAATGATGAGATATCGGGGACCACGGGGAATTGTGGCACAATGCATTTGTTTAATTCCCGCAAATCAATAACTAATCGATATACTGGTGGGGCCATAGGATCAGTTCGTTTAAGAATCGGAATTATCGGTGAATTACACACATTGGAGTTGGTTTCTACAACCACTCCTTGCGCAACTAGCTCGTCAATGATCTTCAGTAAAGCCACTACAGCATCGGGTGGTAACTTGTATTGTCGCATTCGTGGTAGTACCACTCCTGCCTTCAGTGTGACTCGGTATGGTGTAATGTTCATGCAGCCAACATCAGTAGGGCCTTGTGCCCATAGATGCGCTGGTAAGTTCTGTAGTCGGGAATCCATGTCTCTGGATACATAGTGACCTTTGAAATCACGTAAAAACAACCTTACTCCTTCCGGAGAACAACATATTATGGCTCCTAGTGCTTTCAGAGTTTTAATTCCTAACAGATTTTCTGGGCATGATTTAGTAAGCAATAAATCTGTAGTTCGTGTCAAAGGTCCTATCGTAAGTGGTAGAGGCTTTGATACTTCATTAACAATAGGTTTTCCTGAAAAACCAAGGGAAACATTTTGAGAGCCTGAGAGGGGTGCCCCTGGAACTTCACTACGTTTTATAGTTGTTCGACTTGCCCCTGTATCGAGTAAGAATTTTCTATCTTGACCTAATAATTCACTATGTACATAAGGTCCTTCTTGATCTACAGGAATCTCGATAAGTGGTAAGTCAACTTCCCTCTCTAGGCTGGTTCATGCGTAACGCTGGTATTCAGGGTATTCATACTGTGCAGTCTGATACAGTTGTCGTGTTGCGGTTTGTGTGGCAGTAGCAGGCAACGGTGGTGCAGCTGGCACAAACTGTATGGGTTGCTGTGAGGCTGGCATGGACTGTTGCTGAACTGGCACGGACTGTCCATGCAGCATAGCTCCTTGTTCATTCTGATCTTGTCTAACTAATCGTGGTCTCTCCTTTGTAATGCCTGTAGCTATATTACGTTTCAGGACTGGACAATCGTGTACATGATGGCCCAGTTGTTTACAGTAATTGCAGGTTCCTTTTACAGGAACTGCAGAATCACCAGAATGTGTCACACTCTTTTTGTGACCATCTGCTGGTACTGTCTGAGAAACTAGCATTTTCATTTTTGTATCCTTCATGCGTCTATGCTCGTGTTCTTGTTCATCCCTAATTCTATTGTGATGATACTGTAACATTTGTAGCATTTGCGACGGAGTGTTACTTTGCCAGGTATTCTCGAATTTCAATATTCTATTCTTTACTGGAGGTAATGCATTTTCCACTAATTTTGTCACAAATAAATGTGGATATGAGTCACTACTTGCTTTTATACCACTATTTATACCAAAACATTTTTCAAATCGAGCATAATAATCGCTTGTGTCTTCATCTTGCTTTTGTTTGCAGGCTGTGATTGCACCCCAATCTTCCTTTTTTGTAGTTAATAAACGTGGCAGTACCTGTACTAGTAAACCTGGTAATAGTTTAACTTTATCCCCGAGCCCCGAACCTGCAGTTCGGCCCCTTTCTTCCTCTGCTAATGCTGTCCAGTCTATCTTTTGGTCTCCCACTTCCCACTCTTTTTCTTTCAGTTTTTCATAAATGCCAGCAGGCAAAAGCACCTTTAATATCGTCATAATATCAGGAAAGGTGTACTCTCCCATCAGTAACATGTCTTTAATTTCTCGGTGGAAACCCGCTGGGTCTTTATCATGGCTAGGTACTACTTTCTTCATTTCTAATAATTCCATTTTTGATATGGGTGTGTAAACAAATACACGGTGAAACTCATTGTCTTCGCCTTTTATTGGGTGCACTTCTCGTAAAGGATTTTGTCTATCCATATAGTACGGCGTTCTTTCTCTATGGGGCAGCGAGAGAGAATCCGGACTTACAAAAAGGACATACTGTTTACGTGACACTAATATCTCTTTAATTAACTTGTTACTAGAACCTCTCCATCTGTTCGTGAGTAGTTCCGTTAATATATCAGGTAAAGGACCAGGATCAGCATGTTGGCTCTTATATAATATGAGGAGTTGCTGAATCATATAGATTCCAGCTAAACGTTGTTCATCTGTACTGAGATTGAGAAACGTGTGTGCTACGGTCTCATCACCATATTTTTCAGGACTAACGATCCAGTGAACGGCTGATCTGGCTAATTCTTGCTCATCCATGGAATCGAGGAGGTGGTAACCCCTTCGTTCTCGTAGTATTTTATCTGCGGCTTGAAACGAATGTTCAGGAGACTTCAGATTTATTACAGGCGTTGGATACGTTCTGCTATTATTTGGACATACAGAATGTATGGGATCAGAAAAACATCTAGTATTTTCACAGGATCTTCCTCTGCCTACATAGGCTATGGTCTCTGACTGTCTTGCAGAGTCCCCTGATTCGGACACTTCATCTTGCTCAAACTCGTCTGTTCCCAATCTTTCTGCATGAATACGTTCTATTTCTTTACGGATTTTTCGGCACATGGCTATTATACAATTTTGCTTATCGTGTCTCCCTTCTGATATATTCTGACTCCATCTTGTAAGAGTAAGCATTACGTTCATGTCTACCCCCGGACGATCTTGATTTCTGATCACACAGTTTATGAGGAAACGTAACAGTTCCCCCTGTATTTCTACTTTCTGGAATTCCATAGCTCTGTTAATACATCCTGGATCTCGTCCTGTTTGAACAAAATGATATATGTTATCCAGATGCGTAGTCATCCCTGGTAACCTTGCTAAATACTCTGCGGCTCGCCTAATACGTAATGATGCCAGGACCATTTCATCCTCTTTACCAACCACCGGGTCATATCTACAATTTACAAGGAGTTCCTTAAGCGTACGTTCATTTACGAACTTAGGTGTACGTGAATGTGCTGACTCTTGAAAGACAAGTTTATTTATTCTAGGTGGTGTAAAAGTACTGCTAGCACCTCCCGTGGCCCCATCTGGGGCGTCGGGTGTGAAAGGGTTCGTTGAACGTGACACAGCAACTATGGGTGTCGATACCCCTGTAGAGTCGACTGCGGAAACAGATGCGGAAACAGATGTGCTTGCCGAAACTTGCGTCGGGACTTGCTGTTGCACGGGGACAGATACCTGATCCTGACGTTGAACCCCTCCGCCAGACGGTCTATGTGGTGTGGCGTTAGCATACTCGGGGGCTGCATCATCTAGATATGAGGAAAGGAAAACGTCTTCTGCGGTTCTGGGACGCCCTTTTGGATGTACCTTAATTGGAAATAATGGGGGTGGCAAGTCTTTTGGTATCTCTGGAGCAGCCTTAGGTAATCCTTCGGCTAGAAGGGGATACATACCATTCATAAGAGCATTACTTTGTCTATTTACTTGTTCTGATTTCACTCGGATACCTTCCTCAATTAATAGATTTTCTTGAACTTTATTTGAACTTTCTTTACTCCTCTCTTCTTGTCTACGTGCTTTTTCTGTTCGTCTATGAGATTCTTTACGCCATAACTCGATAGCGTCTTTCTGTGACTGTCTGACCTTTCTTTTCCATAACTCTTCCTCCACTTTCATGATGCACTCTGCATCCCAGGTTCCCGCTATGGGCCACCTTTGACTTTCCGGTAATCCCTTGGTATAATCTACCCATAGATCAAGAAACAATATGGCATCTATGCCATGTTTATGGTACATGAAATGTCCTGGAGTGTCTCTAGGAGGAATAGGAACTGCTTCTTCAAGCACCCCTTTTCTGGTGGTAATCTGTCTTAACTTCGAGAAGAGCGGCATATTAACAACTGATCTGATACTTACTCTTGAACTTACTTAATACGAGAAACACAATAATGAACAGTGAACAATGAACAGTCATTCATACCACAATATGCAAGACATTTTCTGAATACTTTAAACATTAAACATTAAACATTTAATAATGGTCGACAATGATGACAGTCTGCTTAACTAATCACCACGCTGAATTCTTGACAATAACTGAATACTTCGGAATACTTGATATACTGCTAAACAGTACATATACACTGCTAAACAGTGCAGACCGGATTTGTGTACCCAAATCCGTCTTGACCGGCACAACCTATGTGCACGTCAACATGCCTCCCCGGCGATGGTACTCACCGAGTAGCTCCTTGAAACGGAAGGCCTCAGAGAATGGACAGGACTCGATAACTGCGGACATCGGACCCTCTGGACGTCGGAATTTCGGAAAACCTGGTGGGCCTCTGTATACCTCGGATCTTGCTCTCTCAGCTAGGCTCTGGTCGGGATACTTCGCACTTCTCACCGCCTCGTCTGGGTTGATCGCAGCCTCAGTCGCCCCCGCTTGACCGGAGGGAGCTTACAGGAAATCCTGCTGGTACGCGTTTATGGTCCGTCCAGCTGTGGCAGGAGACCGGGCCTGCAACGCACCGCCGGCGCGTGAGATGAGAAAGTGTCCCTGTTCGGGCGCCATTATGTGGTAAATAAAATAAATATTACCGGACTGAATTTCATGCGGAATCTTAAATTAAAGTAAATAGCTCAAAATAACAAGAGGCAGAATCCGTGGTATAAGAGGTTTTCTAATGGGCTTTATTCCATTCAAAATGGCCGACTCGAGTGGCGGCCTTCAGGTTCCGTCACCACGAGGGTTCAGGAAGTGAAGTACAATAACTTATTAACAGACATACATTTTTATAATAAGTGCATTACAATGAAACGAATGTAGAAGGCGTAACATTTGATAAGAAAAATGACGTAACAGTGACATAATCGAAACTAGGCGTAATAAGGAATAAAAGAAACATAATTGGCTTGCATTATCAGACATAGGTGGATCTATAAGATAATACTTGGCATAGATGCGCGCGCAGCAGCATGACGTGTAATTGACGTGTAACTAGGGGGTGAAGGGGACTTGACATTTAGCTCTACATGTGGAGACGAGAAGTCTGGGGTCAAGTCATCCTAATCCCAAATCATATCTAACATCCTATGTTTAAAGAACTATGTTATCCACAAGGAAGAGACTCTCGGACAGAATCTATTCTATACTGACTATGTGCGTGTACAAGCGTCTAAGTGTCTATATGAGATGCGAGGGGCAGAAAACTTTCCATAGCAACAGGGCTATGAATCACTTGCATGAAGACAGAGAAGCCTGGCCTTTTGCTTGGTAACTGGAGGAATGTTTACTTAAACTACTAGGCAAGAATGCATCGGCTGAAGAGCAAAATAGATAATTCGAAGGTGAAATACAACTTCTTGGCAGACAGGCGAAAACTGGCCGAGGCAGGCACCGTTAGCTGCACAGAGAGTAGGACAAAGTTCATGGATACAGATGCGAGCTCAAGCTGAAGCTGTCAGAGACAGAGAGCAGGGAAAGGCTTTGAGGACAGAATCGGGCCTACTCGCCTGAACTGTAAAAATGGAGTAACTTGGCCATATAAAGTCGGTGGCCTTTTATACTTAGGAATCGAATATCCAGCCCATTGATGGCGGATCTGACAGAGAACATGTTGACGGTAGACACACATATGTTTGCGTCTTAGAAACTGGAACTGGAGGGAACATACATGTACTTGTAACATGCATATAGAACCGTTGGGGTCCAAGATAGGGGACATAACTGACCAGGAAAATCCACATTTCCACAGAGCAGAGACCAAGTACATAGTCCACTATGTCTTGCTTTGGGGGCTTGAGAGGTAACTCCCATCCTTCCTTCACCAAACACAATGGATCCTTGACAAGGTGACCAAACAGAAGTTCAAATGGGCTGTAGCCAACCCCCTTCTGAGGCACCTCCCTGTATGCAAATAAAAGGCAGGGCAAGAGAAGGTCCCATTTTCGCCTAAGCTTCTCTGGGAGTCCTTTGATCATGCCCTTTAAGGTTTTGTTGAATCTCTCAATTAAACCATTGCATTGTGGGTGATAGGGTGTGGTGAACTTGTAGTTCACTCCACACTCCTTCCACATAGCAGTCAAGTAACTAAACATGAAGTTTGTACCCCTGTCAGATATTACCTCCTTAGGAAAGCCTACTCTTGAGAACACACTCAAGAGAGCTCTTGCCACTGCAGGTGCTGTAGTGGTCCTTAGGGGAATTGCTTCTGGATACCTGCTGGCATGATCAACTACCACCAGTATACATCTGTGCCCAGATGCTGTTTGGGGATCCATGGGACCAACAATGTCAATCCCTACCCTTTCAAAGGGCACCCCCACCACAGGTAGTGGTATCAAGGGGGCCTTTGTAGTGCCACCTGCTTTGCCACTGACGTGGCAGGTTACACAGGAGCAACAAAACTCCTTTGTGTCTTCAGACATGTAGGGATAGTGAATGTGAGGAACACTTCTGTCCCAAGTCTTGTTCTGGCCTAAGTGTCCTGCTAGGATAATATCATGGGCTAGTGTCAATAGGAAACCCCTAAACTTCAGAGGTATAACCAACCTCCTGGATGCACCAGGCTTGGGGTCTCTACTCTCTGAATATAGGAGTACATCATCCCAATAAACGTTATGGGTGCCACTAGCATTCCCAGCAGCCTCATCAGCAGCTTGCTGTCTGAGGGTTTCAAGAGAGGGGCAGGTTTTCTGCTCCCGGCTCAGATCAGACCTGGAAGGGCCCCCTGTCCCCAAGAACTCAACCTGGTCAGGTTCAAGCTCCTCTGGGACAGTTCCTTCTGCAGGCTCAGGATCATCTCCCTGAGGAGACTGATCAGTTTCCTGAGACAGGTGGGAAGGCTATGCCTTAACCCTACTGTTCCTCCTCTTGTGAGGCACCTGGTCCATTATTCCAGAATCCAGGGCCTGTCCAGCTTTTGATATTTTAGCCTGTGACCTGGTCACAGCAAACACATGTGCAGGGATCCCTAACATTTCTGCATGTGTCCTGAGCTCCACATCAGCCCAAGCTGAAGTCTCTAGATGTCACGACACCACCGAGTAGTCTAAACTACGATTCTGAAGGAGTTAAATTGCTTGCAAAAAGACTGAGTCCTTTGAAATATCCACGCTGGCGAAGATTAACCCCAACTTGGAAGACGTCTTTGAGATCCATTCTATGTGGATTGAGTCTCTCTTCCATTCTCAATTAGTCTCAGTAGTACACTTCCTGGAGGAGATCTCGGTCTAGTTGTTATAGACTCGAGACTCGTCTCAGGGCTCAATGCGCATGCGCGAGGTTCGCGCGGCGCACTTCAACTGTTTTCAGTCACGAAAACGGTCGCTTTTTCCACAGAGCGCCCGTTTCTTCTGGGAACCATTGTAGAGAGAGTCAATTCGTGGGGCCCAAACTGAAAGAGTCAATCAAGATTTAGAACAGTACCTCAGGCTATATTTGATGGATCAGAAAGTCTGATTTAGTGTGGTCTGCAGAGTTTGCCTATAACAATGCTAAACATTCTTCGACAGGTTACTCTCCCTTCTATTTAAATTATGGTAGGCACCCAAGTGTGATTCTTGAAAAAGAAGAGGGATCAGTACCAGCAGTGGAAGAGTTTATAAATAGGGTCCAAACGTCATTAATTCAGGCTGGAGAGAATATTGAAAAAGCCAAAGGTTCATATAAATTGCAGGCAGACAAGAAAAGAAGAGGGAATCCAGTTTTTAAACCGGGAGACAAAATTTGGTTGTCCACCAAAAATCTAAAACTAAAAGAAAATCGTAAGTTCCAACCAAGATTCATTAGCCCATTTAAGGTTAACAAGATGATAAATCCAGTGGCGGTTAAAATTCAGTTGCCCTCCTACCTCAAAATACACCCAGTGTTCCATGTTTCATTGCTAAAGAAAAGTCCTCCTAATTTAAGACTCCGTACTTCCCCGAAACCTACTGTGATAGATTCAGTGGAAGAGTTTGAGGTACATAAGATTCTAGATTCAACCTATAGAAAAGGCAAATTGTATTATTTGATCAGTTGGAAGGGTTTTGGTCCAGAAGAGAGATCCTGGGAGCCGCATTCTAATGTCCACGCTCCAAAGCTCATTCAAGACTTTCACCAAAAACATCCTACCAAGCCAAGATTGAAGGGACGTCTTTTGGTGGGGGGTACTGTCACGACACCACCGAGTAGTCTAAACTACGATTCTGAAGGAGTTAAATTGCTTGCAAAAAGACTGAGTCCTTTGAAATATCCACGCTGGCGAAGATTAACCCCAACTTGGAAGACGTCTTTGAGATCCATTCTATGTGGATTGAGAGTCTCTTCCATTCTCAATTAGTCTCAGTAGTACACTTCCTGGAGGAGATCTCGGTCTAGTTGTTATAGACTCGAGACTCGTCTCAGGGCTCAATGCGCATGCGCGAGGTTCGCACGGCACACTTCAACTGTTTTCAGTCACGAAAACGGTCGCTTTTTCCACAGAGCGCCCGTTTCTTCTGGGAACCATTGTAGAGAGAGTCAATTCATGGGGCCCAAACCGCATTCTGAGGGAAGTATTTATGATAACTTCCATGTTATTAGCGCGGTGATATTCTGACGTGCTTTTGGTATTTACAGTGAATTCTCAGTCAGCAAATAATCTACTTGACGAGAAACCTTCGGTGGAAATCCTGTGGGCGAGACGGCGGATGCAGTCACTTCGGAGAAGTTGTTCTGTGAAGAGAAAACTTCTCCATTTCCAAGTAAGAGTGTTCATTTCCTCAACTATGGATCCGCAAGCAGTTTTTTAAAGAATTGCAATGCAACGGAGGCACATATTACTCAGCTGAATTTTCGAGTTTTTAGAGTTCTGAGTATTAAGCACCTGAAATTACCAGAACAGCAAGAGTTATCAAAAGACTGTAAACTGTGTATCTGGCTACCTTTGTACTGTGAACCTGCGCCAAGGCAATAAGTATAAGACTGAGCATCGATAACATTATTTATTAAAGAAAAGAATCAGAGGCAGTGAACTCTTCTAAAGTCTGAAGCGGATATTAGCTCTCTGAGCTAACATTCTAGTGAGAGTTCTCTACCAACAATCCTTAAGGCTGATCAAATAAGCAATAGACAAGCAAATATAGAGGGAGGCAAAATCTCTGGTATCACAGGTAATAGATATGTTAAATAGAAAAATCAATTTCAGCCAGTATTAGAGGCAGGGAAGACTTAATTAGTGTGCTTGTGTTTACAGGTATCTTCACAAGAAAGAAAAAGCAGTTGAAGCACCAGTGTCCAGAGGCAGTCTCTCTTTTGTTTGTCTTCCACTTCCCCTTTCCCCCTTGGCTAAATACAGAGGCAGTTGTCATCACCTGTCACTGGCTTTGGTGAGAGGGATTTGAGGACTTGATCATCTGCTCCTGGGGAGATCGTATCCTTGATCTGACACTAGATCATTGCCAAGCAAACACTGTACTGGTAGGTCTGCACTTACCACAACCTTCTCAAGGCCAGTTATCCCTCCCCAGTAGAAATTAACAACTGCCAGAGAATGGTCTGTTCTGACATTGCTAGCATTGGTCACTTGGTACATTTCACCAAGTATAATCTGCCCAGGATCCACAAGATCTTTTGTCACCATTGTGACACTTGCTCCTGTGTCCCTGAATGCCCAAGCTTCTACTCCATTAATTAAAGGCTGCTGTCTGTATTTGTCCAAGTTACTGGGACTCACAAAGGGGGACATATCCATGCCCCCATCACTGACAAGCACAGCCTGAGTTGGAACTCAGACTAGGCCAGAGTTCATCTCAGAACCCAGACTCAACCCTACTACACCCTTATTCTGTGTATTCCCACCACCAAGTGTAACTGCACTAGGGGGAGCAGGTGCCTTAGGGGCATTGGTGGGGGCTGGAGTATTTTCTTTGGCCTTGGTGCAGTCACTAGTCCAGTGAGTTTTCTGTTTACAGATTTTGCACCAAGGTTTCTTTTGGCCTTTACCCTTTCCTGACTGTGAATCCCCACCTGAAGATTTTTGGGCCCCTTGAGAAGACTTCTGGTCTTTACCCTTGTCCCCATGCTTGTCAGAGTTTTTGGAATCTTGCTTCTTTGGGTCACCACCTTGGGTCTGTACCTTCTGCCTCACCCTGGTTCAGACCCATTTGTCTGCCTTCTTTCCCAATTCTTGGGGAGAGGTCAGATCAGAGTCTACCAGGTACTGGTGCAACAGCTGATTTTGACAATTATTAAGAATCTGCTCCCTCATTATCAGATTATACAATCCTTTGAAGTCACACACTTTACTACCCAATAACCAACTTTCCAGAGCCTTAGCAGCACAGTCAACAAAGTCAACCCAGTCCTGATTTTGTGCCTTTTGGGTGTCTCTGAACTTTAACCTGTATTGTTCAGTGGTTAGGCCAAACCCATCTATCAGTGCACTTTTCAAGACTTTGTAGTCATCAGCATCCTCTTCTCTTACAGTGAGGAGCTTGTCTCTACCTTTGTCTGCAAAGGAGAGCCATAAGATCGCTGCCCACTGACCTTGAGGGACCTTCTGTACTTTACAGGCCCTCTCCAAGGCAGTTATCCATTTGTGGGTGTCATCCCCACTCTGGTAGGGAGGGACAATCTCACTTAGGTTTCTATGGTCATAAGACCTCTCCCTATCTCTAAGGAAATTGCTGCCACCAAGTGACTCTAGTCCCTCCTTTTACTAGCTCTGTAGAGTTCCAGGGCTTCCCTATCTAAGGCCATCTGCTGCTTTCTGAGGTTGAACTTGTGTTGCTCATACTTCAGCAGTCTCTCTCTCCTCTCCTGGGAGGTTTCCCTCCCTCTGTGAGAAGAAACAGAGGTTCCTATAGAGGAGTTAGACAGGATAGATCCCCTTGACAGAGATCTATCCCTTCCAGCCCGGTTGTCAGGCCTACCAGGAGGAATAAAGGAAGTGGCATTATTGTCATCCTCCTCATCCTCATCCTGGTGGTCTGTGTTCACCAGAGTCTGGTCATTGTCACCAGTCTGGTCAGCATTAGAGTTAGGGTCAGGGAAGTTTCCACCCCTAGACCCACCCTCAGGTGCTGCCCCACCCACACTGTCTACATCATCAAGCCCACTAGGCCCTGTGATATCATCCAGTTTCAGTATCTTTATGAGATGCTGGGTGGATGGACTTTTGCCTGTCTTCAGCTTCCTAATGGAACTTAAGGCCCTAAGCTGAGCAAAGGTGAGATCCTCATATTTATAGGGACGGAGCTCACTGGTTCCTGGTAGGGACCCACTGGTTCCTGGCTGGTTAGACATTACTAATGTGGTGTGGTGTATTGCACTACCTACACTAGCGTGGCCTACTAAACTCTCTTGAGTTGTCGAAAGGGTGTGCTATCCCTTAACACACAACTCTAAGTTCAGTACTTAATGTTCTTACTGTAGCTAAATTTGATATTATATGTACCTTAGGTACCTTTAGTGGTTTTCAGTTGATCAATTCAATTGAGATTATCTGGTAAAACAATAGCAAGCTGGAATCCCACACGCTGCACACCAATGTGAGAAGGTGGCCTGATATATGCTGTCCACTAGGTCTAGTGGGCACCTTGTATCAGTCCAAACAACCCCTTATGGTGATAGGTTAAAGACAAACTTTATTGAAAGCTATCCTAGTGGTAGCTATGGAGAGCAGCCTTCAGGCTAAGTCTTGAAGGAATGTAAAGCAGCTTGTTTTACCAGCATGGATCTTGGATGAAAGGAACCTGAAAGCAGAGGGGACAGAGTCTGGGTAACTAGCCAGTGACCAAGGGCAGTGACCAATGCCCACAGATGTCGGGTGTTTCAGGTGAGTTGATGGGTGTCTTGACTCTTCAGCCACGAGGTCCAGGAGGTGTCGACGAAGTCCACGAGCAGGATTCGAGCTGTGCCACAAAGTCTGTCGAGTGTTGCGGTGTCGGCAACCAGAATGGACCCAACAAGCCTTGGCAACGGCAAGTCACTGGAATTCAGAGAAAGGAATGCGGTGCAGACCAGCAAGGTCTGAGGGACTCACCCAGCGAGGGTCACATCTGGAGAAACCAGGAAAGCCCAATCAGAAAAGAAGTTGCCTTCGTGGGGACCTGCTAGCCAATGGGCTAGTGATCGCAAAGGAGCCTCGAGCGGTCGCACTTTAAACTGGTCACTTGTGGAGTGGAGGCCAGCAATCTTCAGTGCAGGAGGTGCTCAAGGCTGGGGCTACTCGGAGCCCAAAGCACAACTTCGAGGAGGACCAGGAAGATGCTGTTGCTGAAAAGGATCACGGTGTCCAGGGGTCATGGTTCCACGTCACCCACGGGCCTCAGCTTTGCTGTGGACTCAGGGTAGCCTCGGGGGGAAGTCTGGAAATCCACCTCTGGTGATGCAAAGACTTCGGCGTCCGGCGGGAGCTTCAGCGATGCAGACCGGTCACTTGCTTCTTTGGTGCCTGCCAAGCAGGGGAGTCACTCCTTGACCCCAAGGGAGATTTCTTCAGTCTTCTACTTAAAGTAGAATGTCGAAGGTCCAGGATATATATTGCAGAGTTTCATCCAGGGTAATCTAAAGTCCTAGGGACTGGATTCCTATACTTATAGTAAGTTTAGGGGATGGACTAACTCTAAGGCCCCACCTATGGGTGAGCTTGGAAAGAGGGGTGGTTACACCCATTTCCTTTGTCCAGTTTCGCGCCAGAGCAGGGGCAGGTAGCCCCTGCAACTGGTTTGAACTGGGCTACGCACAGGGACAGCAAACGTGCCCCCAGTGCAGGACTTCAAAGTACCAGAGAGTGCTCCCGTCCAGCCCCAATACACATCTGCCTGTCTGGGGAGGTGGTTACACCTCCCCTCGACAGGAAACCTATTGTCCAGGCCTCCCCTGCCGGAGTTTCGGTCAGCAGCAGGAGGCCAGACCCGTGTCTGTGGCAGAGGCCTCCATTTTGTGATGCCAGGGCTCAGGAAAGTCCTACCGGGTTTAGCCAGTGTAAACATATCTCTCCCTCTAGAAGGGTGGAATGCTACCCCCACCGCCAGAATTGGCAGGGGGGGGGGGTAGTATTCCAAAGCGTTTGACACCAAACACGACATGTTTTGATGCAGCCATTCCAAACTTAGCATTTACCGCGAGGTTATAATGCACTTAAGAGTATATGGTATGGCTGTATCACAGAACAGCCATAAGGAAGTATTTCCGAAAGCTGCAGAGGGGCTCAGCTCATGCTTGGGCACCCTCTCACAAAAAACCAAGTACCTCTGCCTTCAGGATTGTCAAGGCCTGCCATAGGAGTGGCTTATAGGTTTATATGTGTCTGTATAATGATAGTGATATAGTTAGCCTATACCACAGTAAGGGGTGCAAGCACACCCTTGCCCAGGCTGCAGTAGCAGACCTGTGGTGCCATTTTGGAGTGCTTCCCAGGGGTGGCATAATACATGCTTCAGCCCCTGGTAGGCCTCTGGGGTTCCTATGCCCTTGGTACATAGTATACCATATACTAGGGGCTTATAAGGCACTCCAGAATCCAATTAGATATGTACCTAATGTATATGCAAACCATTTTAGAGAGGAAGCAACTAGGCTGTGGTCCTGATTAGCCGGGCCACAGCCAGACTAAGGTTGAAAAACAGTGAAACACCTGCAAAAAGTGGGATACCCATGTGAAGCAGATCCTACTCTCCTACACATATTCTCTTTAGAAAAGTGTAGAAGGTTCACTTTGCAGGTTTGCATGTGTTTTTTTATGACCATAAAGTATTACCTATATCTCTTACACTCATTATCTACTTACCTCTTCCTCGATATATAGTTATGTACCTTTTCTTCTGGCTACCTGATCTTTCCGTCTTTACCTTGTCTCTCTTTACATCACACCTATCATTACCTGATTTCTGGGTCTACTTCACCTGTATCAATATACTGTCTCTTTACCTCTTTGTTCCCCTCCTGTTATCCCTCAGCCCCCAGTTGGTACTGCCCAGCAGAACTGGGGATCACTGTCTAGCTAGAATAGTGCACACACAGAAAGTGGGAAGGCAGGACAAGGTGGCTAAAGGTGCTTACGTTCAGGGAAAAGTGCAAAATATGTGAGGGAGCTAGATTTAATTTCTTTTGAGTGTTTTGCTAAATGTTATGGTGACATGCAAAATGTATTTCTTTACTGTTTGTCATTAGAGGTTTTATTCTCCAAGGCAGATGTTCAGAGCTGCTCCTCCTCTTACCGTTCTATTCCCAGAGATTCCAGGCTTACCCTGTATCCTCCACTTTGTACTAGATTCAAGGACATAGCTGGTTGGGAAACAGTATCTGACTACATTGTGCAGGACGTTAAGACTGCAAGTATTCAGTTTTCAGTACCGCAGTGCTCCGTATCTTCACCAATCTTACGGGCTCTATAAGCTTTAAAATGCTTCCTTTACCAAACATTTCTCTACGAGTGAGACATCTGAGTGTAACCAAATGGTGTTTCATGAGAGGGCTCGCCCCGCGAATGTGGGCCACTTTTTTTGGCAATGCACGGATCAAATTGTGATTCCAATTTGACCCTGCCTGTAGCTCACACGTAGTTCACCTGGAGCCCTCCTTCTTATACCTGTGGTAAAAAGGACTTGTTGGTCACAGGGAGCCTGACAGTGCAGCTGACATATGTCTACGATCAAAACTGTTTGCTGTTAAAGTAGTGAAATCAGGGCAGCGTGGTGAACTGACTGACTGAAACTAATCAAACATTAAAAAACTCCCCTGTATCATAGGAGCAAATGAACCAACGACATTTGGGAGATCTCAAAAGTAACATATAAAGAACACCCCTGGAGGTGAGCGCGGTGGGGCGGGGTTGAGGTAGAAGTGACAATCCACGGAATAGTGAAAATAAAATAAAATAAAAACACTTAAATTGTGCTCTCAACATCACAGACTCGGTGTTGCGGCGAGTGCAAAGTAAGTGGTTGTATTTATTTATTTTCCCTATTCCATCGTTTGTCACTTCCACCGCCACACCCGCCCCGCTGCGCTAACCTGCACGGGTCACCACTGAACACGAGTCTAAGAGACATCTACTGGAGTTAGGTTTGACAGCGACATCCTAGAAGGAACCTTTTTAGGTCTCGCTGAGCCAGCGCATGCACCGCTCTGCGAGACATTTAGTATCGGGGTTTTCAAAGTGCTGCCACAGGCTTTTGGTGGCCTAGCGCTTGCGTTCACGTGAGTGTGCACGGGCGCAGCTGTCATCTGCCTCCTTTCCAGCGTGATCACTTTCACGTTTTCGTGCTGCTGTGCGCGCATCACTAGAGTTGTTTTTTTTTCTTTACATTACTACAAACTTCCTGCTTTGCGCGGCCAATGCTTGTTTCCAATATTGCAGCATCCATTCTGACTTCAGCGTTTTGCTCTGTTAAGATCAGATTGTTTGTTTAACACGCGGTTCATTTATTTTATACACCGCGTATCCTCTAATTCGGACACTAGGGCTGTAACATATAGAATTATCGATGCACAGGTGTCAAAGACCGAGTTGCTGTCAACAAGGGGTTCAACATGGACACGCGAGGGGAAAAACTATTGACTGCTACAAATTGACAATTTAAGTTATGCATGCCCTTTTCCCCAGTAAAACCCCCTCTTGTGATCCAATGGACCAGGTATGTTGGGAGAGAGGAGTCATTGCAGAGACAGGCAAAGCGTGTCTTTCTTTTACCTTCTTTACCTTGCACATCCCTCATCCCATACTTAAGTAATACGTTATGAAGGGCTGCCACTCCACATCTCTTCATAGCCTGCCCTCTATGCTTCTGTGAATTTTCTTTATCACAAAAAAAATAGGGAATTCTGACACTCTTCGCTCATATTCAGAAGTCTACCCCTATAAGGACATATACCCCCTCTCTCTTCAACTGCCTTTATTTGAATGAATAACTGACATCCTGACAGACTCCCCTGCCTCATTCGGATCCGCCACTACTGTATTCTCACCCTGTGTGCTCCCGCCTCAATGTGAAAGCATTCTGACAGTGCCAGAAGGCACCATTCTGGCATAGTCAGAATAAAAATGCCTGTGCTGACAGCAGTTGTGGGAGAATGAATACCACCATTGAACTAATCTGCAGTCTCCAATGGGTCTGCACAGACCACGGGTAGAGAGGGGAGACAATATCTGGTGGATCCCGAGTGCCTCCCTTCCTCCATGCCTTGGGTCTAGGGAAGCCTGACTCTTGCTGCAGAAGGCATGGAGACACAACATCATAATCTCTTAATCTACCACTGAGTGTCTGACAAGCCCGAACCAATTAATACATACTTTTAGTGTGTTGATACAAAAGAAGTGAAACCGATCTAAGTTTTCCACTTCTTAGGTCAGAATAATGCTTAACAAAGTTTCAAATCTGATGTGTGGAAAGGCTTCAAGTGGAAGTGGAACACAATAATTGATGTATGGATTGTGTTACAATAATATACGACAGGTTCAATCTAGGGTGGATTTGAAGACCTGACTATAGGCTAGGCTTTGTAGTCAAAGAATACCACTAATGTGTACAGCCGGTGCTGATGGTGGAGGTTGGCTGAACAAGCAGTTGGGTGCCAGCACCTTTCAAAGACTTCTCACATCAGGTGTTGACCACACAAAAGGTTTGGATGTAGGCATGGCCCATGGCAAGCCTTGTGGTCAATGTTATCAAAAGAGGGACTGACGGGCTTTTATTTACAGGAGGTCCAGCATACATGCCCAATTAATCATATCAAAAAGAAAGAGTATGCAGTTCCTCAGAGAGACGAGGGAGTGAAGGTGTAGAGAAGAGACCGTAAGAAAGAGGAATTCCTCTATTCGGAACTAGGGTCCTCACACACCCAGCAAGCTAGGTGTCATGCTTCATCATATGGACCTGCTCCTCGTCGGGCCGGCGCTGCACTTACATAAAATGGCACACAATCACACATAATCATACAGAAAAAAGAGGTGCCCACATACGCTTTGGAAAGTGAACATGCTCTCAATGGTTGCATACTCTCACAAAATATAATGTAGATGATTGAGAACATCTACACTCACTCTCAAAGTAACACACACCTTGAAAAGAAGAGTGTTTACCACTGAGCCAGTGGAGTTTAACATAGTTACAATAAAAGTAACAAGCATTGGCATAGCCAATAGGTTTCGCCTTTGGGATCTTATAAGTGTTCAGTTATCCAGCATAATATCCTTGGTGCAACAACATCAACTGTTGCATGGCTAAACACTTATAAGGTCCCAAAGGCGAGACCTATTGGCTATGCCAATGCTTGTTGATAGAGCCACCGACTTGTTTCAAGATGAGATTACTCCTAGCGCGGCTTTGAACAGAGGAAGAGACACTAATAGTTGTACGCTAAACTGTACTTCACGCTCTCCAATGGCCTCTTTCAGGACTGCATGTTAGACATCTTGCAGTGGCTTAGAATTAATTTCCTCAAGTTTCACTGGGATGAGACTGAGGTAGCTGCTTCTCGGAGTCTCCTCCATGGCAGCTTATAGTGGCTTTTTGGTCGCTGGACCATAACTCCCAATTAATGTGTTGACTGTTTGGAATTGGAAGTTTATATGGACAATGATCTATCCCTCTGTGCTCATGTTCATTAAAATCTATTTCACCTGTTTGGACTGATGAGGGCACTTCGTAACAGTGTCGCTCTTGTCCACACGCTCTCTCGCTTGTGGTGCAGAGCATTATTTGGAGTAGACGCGACCATGGTCCGCCTTGTTTTTAGGCGCTTCAAGCCATCTTGTTCACCACCTGCATTGTAGACACACAAGTGGCCGCAGCAAACCTTGCACTCTCTCTGCCACATTATCCTTCTACCTCAGAGGCCATGGACTCTCCATTGGCTCCCAGTAGCCAAGCGAATTCAGTTTAAATCACTGTGTTTAGTACATCGGACCTTCCACCACATTGGACCATACCGTCTTCGACACAAATTACAACTTTACATTCCACCTGGACAGTCACGTTCAGCTAATACTAAATTGTGGAAGGTTCCCAAATTTAGGAAAGCCCGTACTGGTGGTACAGCGTTCTCCGGGCAGACTTCCTTTAACTCCACAAGGAACCTTCACGCGGTAGAAAGCTTTGAAGGCCTGCCCCTATGAGCAGTTACATTTACTACTTTGTTGCAGAAATATTTTACCTGAGAGCAGGAACATACCTGGCGATGGAGTTCGGTGCAACCTAGAGAGAGAAAGAACAAGAGAAAGTCAATATAAACACCCCGGCATCATTGTGTGAGTTGGTTTGCAGATTGAGGACATACAGACTTGTCATTTGATGAGATGCTCTGTGCTATGCCCAGTCTCCCCGAGTCTTCTGACTCTGCCTGCCTGGATGATGTCAGATCACTGAGAAGGTGTTGTCAAAATGCGTTGTCAAAATGCAGCAGGATGTTAGTCTGGAGTGCTCCACCGCTGCCGGCTGGGGTTGGGGGTAGGGGGTGGGGGGTGGGGGGGTGTCTCTACTTGAGATATATGCTCCCGGTGAGATATAGCCTGGAGCTAGGACAGGCTGAAAATGTGTGGTGTTACCGGGTACTTGGAATAGACTTATGCTACCTACACCTGGGTGGACAGTGTAACTGAACAGTTTAATCTTGCTGTTAAAATATCAACTTATGGGATCATTTGGGATATTTCCAATATTCAGCATTAAAATCTAATCTAAGACTTGTCCAGTCAGTTACTGACCCTCTCAGAGCGGGAGTGAGTTATTCTGAGTTTGACAGAGTGGGAGCCTCTCCGTACAATGCTGCTTGGTCCCTCTTCGCAAGCCTGCTGGTGGCTCCACTTGGTTTAGAGTGGGGAGAAACACTTGGGGCAGATGTATCATTTTTGGATGCAACACAGCGCCACAAGACAGCTCGCTGCACTGCCTGGAATGGAGAGGGCAGGAAAGTATCTTATTTACCGTGATATGACTCATTCCTGCTCTCTCCTGCCTTGGCGCACAAACTGCTGCCTAGCACCATGGTGCAAGGGTGCCTGCATTGAAGGGACACCTTCCTGCACAAAAACAATCATTGGAAGTGTTTTTCTTTTTGTAAAAGTGCTGCAGAATGTAGCACACTTAGAGAGAGGAAACTCCTCGATGCGGCTCTATCGGGAAGGCATACAGTTATGAGGCATTCCCAGGTTTACCGGTCTTGGTAAATCTGTGAACGCTCCAGAAAGCACCTTGGAATGTCTTCCCAGCACAGAGTACCGCACGGCAGCGGCTGGGTCTGCCCTGCATTAGTCCAGAATTACCAAGCAACGCAGGGCCATGCAGGGTAAACCTGGCTTCAGGCAATCCCTGGCCTGGGTTTGCACAATCCAGCTGTGGGCATTCTAAGGTTGGTTGTTTTGGAACTGTCCACATAGAAATCCTTATTTTCTGCTTTTGGGGGTGCAGTGAAAGAGGCACCTCCAGTCTTTGGCTCGGTAGGATTTTGTGGGGGTGCTGTGACCTTTATGACCACAATTCAAGAAGGGGGACAGGGAGCGGTTAGAAATCGGTCCTGTACCAATGCTCCTAAAGACAATAGGCAAAACAATTAGAATGGTACCAGTTCCTAAAGAGAGGAGAAAAGAGTAGTAGTCATTCAAAAGGATCAAACTCAACTGGCAGCGACACAAGCTACGAAAACAGACAACAAAGACTCAGAGGTGGATACAGACACCAGCAACCTCCACCCCTGTTTCAGGGTTTTCCAGTTTACTCTTTTCAACCACCATTATACCAGGGACCATGGATGGGACCCCAACCCATGTGGAACGGACCAGCAGGACACAATCCACATATTCAACAATACCAACAATTCCAGAACCCCCCTTTTTTCAACAGAGGGAGGGGCAGACGAAGAGGCAAAAGAAGAGGAGGATCCAAGAACGTCCATTGGCAGGACCCGGAGCAGATGGTCTTGAGGAGCAAGACAGCGAGACCCTAGTGGTCAACCTCTCCTCCAGACCTCTGACGTTGGGGGAGCAAAGGCTCTTGGAGAAGGGCCTCGGCTTAGTCCCCACGCCCAAGGAAGATGACTTCACACTACACCGGGAACTGGATCAATTCTTCAGGAAAGTACGTTTAAAAGCATTTTTTCAGGACAAACCCGAATCTCCGGTTGTGGGCACTGGCCGCAAGAACAAATCTAGATTTACTCCCACTGCTGCGATGACACCCCACGAAGTATTGACGTTTGAACAAGCTGTCCTCAAAGAAGTTAGCGACATCACCACCAGCCATCCCTTCAACAACTTCTCCAAAGAAGAGAGCGATTACTGAAGAACATCGCTGAAGACACAACGATCATTTTAAAACCCGCTGATAAAGGCGGTGCGATCGTGATACAGGACAAGGAAGCATACGAAGCCGAATGCCTACGCAAACTTTCTAACACCAGATACTACCAACCCATGGAAGTAGACCCCACCACACAGTTATCAACCAGGATACAGAGCCTGATCTTTGAAGCTGAAACGGAGTGCTGAATCTCACGTGACGAAGCTACGTTCCTTACCAAGAGTGACCCCGCATCCCTTACTTCTGTTGTCTTCCCAAGATTCACAAGGGGTTGAACCCCCCCCTCCTGGACGCCCCATTGTGTCCGGCATTGGCTTTGCACCCGCAAGGGTGTATGAGGGCACAACAACACACACAGGAGTACCACTCCCTTACCTTGCACACTCATACCTAATTTTGGAGATACCTACCCCAACTCGCAGAACCGACCTGGGCTGCTGAGCGCTCTTTTCTCCTCTCTTTAGGAACCGGTACCATTCTAATTGCTTTGCGGGTCTGTGACCTTGTCTGGCTTCATGAACTCTGGGAGGTTGTATTTTGCTTTGAAGCTGAAAAGTTCAGCTCTTTATGGTCATGCTCATTATTGATTTGTGTCCATGCAATTGTTCTCTATCTATTTATCTATACATTATATGCTAATGAACATATATTGAGCTATCAGCCCACGTTGATGGTGAAAGTTGACTGTTGCACATAACATACTCGCTGTGGCTATCACTAAAGATCTTTAAGGGAAGCTGTCTCACCTCTTCAAACACCAATCCCTTCCGGGGCAACAAAGAGAAACTGTCCTGGTTCTGTAGCGGGGGGGCACAAGAAATGAAACAGAATGCCCCCACTTTGAGATTTTAAGGTCATGGTAACCATAAAAGGAAGCTGGCCTTATGGTGGAAGGACCCACACCTGTGTATCAGAGAAGTGACCTTGTGGTGCAATGAAGATGGGAGAAGTGAGTGCAGTGGAAGTGTCAGAGGTTATGATTTTCACCTGCAGAGCCAGCATGGGAGCCCCAAGTAACTTTATAAATAAACAGAATGTGTGCTGCTCTCAAAAGGTATGATGTTTTAGGTAATAGTTTTTAGTGTCGTAAAAGGAAGCAGGCACCACTAAACAGCCCTCAAAAAAGAGGCACATGTCAATCCGACCACAATTACCACGGTCACTGCAAAATAATCCCAGAGTTTTATACTCAGTGTCCCATCAAAACAAACCACACTCTCCAATCATCATCACTCCTTTCAGACCAGACAAGCACAAGAAAAATGAAAACTCAACATCAAACAGCAACCCGAGTGAGCCCCACAGTGATCGACCCTAAAGTGTAAACAATAGCACCTGCTGCCTCATCCGGGGGATGAAAGCGTTCGAGCAGCGCCACAACTGAGGGTCTCGCTGCATTGACCCTCCATCCCCAGTGCTGCCCCAACTGCATGTGTTCGCCCCATGAAAATCCTAAGCTGGAACTTTGCAAGTTCCCGCTCTAAGATACACCTTCCTGAGCGTCAGCTCTTCGTGAGCAGCTATGGTATTCTGATGCCGCAGGAAACCTGGCATCTCCGGCCTCTCGTGTAAACCTGGCGCCTTCGGCCTCTCGTGTAAACCTGGCGCCTCCGGCCTCTCGTGTAAACCTGGCGCCTCCGGCCTCTCGTGTAAATCTGGCGTCTCCAGCCTCTCGTGTAAATCTGGCGTCTCCAGCCTCTCGTGTAAATCTGGCGTCTCCAGCCTCTCGTGTAAATCTGGCGTCTCCAGCCTCTCGTGTAAATCTGGCGTCTCCAGCCTCTCGTGTAAATCTGGCGTCTCCAGCCTCTCGTGTAAATCTGGCGTCTCCAGCCTCTCGTGTAAACCTGGCGTCTCCAGCCTCTCGTGTAAACCTGGCGTCTCCAGCCTCTCGTGTAAACCTGGCGTCTCCAGCCTCTCGTGTAAACCTGGCGTCTCCAGCCTCTCGTGTAAACCTGGCGTCTCCAGCCTCTCGTGTAAACCTGGCATCTCCAGTCTCTTTTGTAAACCTGGCATCTCCAGCTTCTTGTATAAACCTGGCATCGGTAGTTCGGGAGAGTAGAGCGGAGTCACGCCCGCTCGCTAGTAACTCTCCAGAGCAGGGTCCTGGTACACCCAACTGGATCTATAATATGATAGTGGCAACGTAGCTCTGCCAACAGAAACTGTAGGAGCAATAAGGGGTGCACTGCCTCCCTCCCGATGAACCATTGAGGGCTATCCCGAGGCCTGTGTAACCACTGGTATGCATGCATCTGTTGAGAAGCACAATAATATAATTCAAAATCGGGTGTGTTAAGTCCGCCTGCAGAGTATGGTTTGGTTAATACGTCCCATATCTGCCCATACCAGCCGGATCAGAAGAAGGAGTTTGGCAGTAATACATGGATATTAACAAACAAAAACAGAAACCGCGGTAGTACGATCATTTTCAATAGCGATACTCGACCCAGTAGGGATAACGGCAGCTTGACCCATTTCTCAATGGATTTGGAGAGTTTCTGTATCGCTCGCCCGTAGTTTTCACAGACCACAATGTCTGGGTCAGTATGCACCTGCACTCCGAGGTAGTGGGTCGGCTCCGTGGTCCACTCTAGGGGATTACCAATCACCAGTGGGCGAGTAGAAGAGGACAGTGGGAACGCAAAGGATTTCAGTGGCGGCTGGTGACATTTGAAAGTGGTATGCCATAAAACAATTGATATCCTGCACGGTAGCAAGCGAGCGTAGCGAGCGAGCCAGAACCACCTACGTGGATTTGGGGGGTTCGCCCCTCCAAGAAAATTTTGAAAAAAGAGTGGGCAAATGGTGCATTTTCAACCAAATTTGAGAAAGCAGGAAGGTGACTGACGACCACATAACCTAAGAACACAAATATTCTTTTCACATATGAACATCTCTGGAAACCTGTGTTTATTATACGGTTTGCAACAAGGGCTGCGTTAATTTACCACCAAAGATGTGAAGCAGCGCCAGTCGAAAATGCTATGTGATCCGGCCCTCAGACAGCACCATTTGAAAAATTATTTTTGGGTCTATTTGATAAAATTGTTTACAATATTGAGCTGTACTTTAGCGCACTGTGCGAATTATAAAGATGATTCCCCCAACGTCTACAACGGGTCAGATTCAGAAGTACAGAGATTAACTTTACAAAACTTCCTCAAAGTTCCTTACAATCTAACGTGCAATCTAAGACCTAAGGGTCTTCCGGAGTCCTCGCATTACCCCAAAACATTTCCCTGCCACTCGCCTGGTTTGGCTCTCAAAGGATAGTTTAGTGTCCAGCCACATCCCTAGGTTCTTAACCTGTTCGCTGGGGGGTGGGGTCGGTCCCAGAGTCTAAGGCCACCATGATGAGGACCAGATCGGGGGGGCTCTGCCTACCACTAGCACTTCTGTTTTATTGTCATAAAGTTTCAAACAGTTGTTAGACATCCACAACGCCAGTTCTTGTAGGCAGATCGAGAAATTGATGGCTGCCTCATCGTGGGCTTGTGTTAATGACACCACCAGTTGCGTGTCTTTAGCATATGACACGACACTGATGCCAAATTTCCCAATAATCTCTACCAATGGGGTGATATAGAGATTAAAGGGAGTGGGGCTGAGTATGGAGCCCTGCGGGACCCCTTGGGCCAGCTTGATGCTCCTAGAATAGTGTGGTTGCTGAGACACCTGAAAACCGCAGTCATGTAAGGAGGACCCCAGGCACTCTAGGGCTCGCCCAGCCAGACCTCCTTTCCTGAGGCGCTGAAGGAGTGTAGGATGGGCTACAGTGTCGAAAGCGGCACTGAGGTCTAAGAGGACTAGGGCGACCGTCTGGTCCTCATCTCCATGTTTACGGATGGTTTCTGTAGATAGGAGCAGTGCAGATTCAGTAGAGTAGGTCGCACGAAAACCCGACGGTGTAGGGTGAAGTAAGTTGTGTTTCTTAATATGGGCTATCAGTTGAGTGCTGACCACCTTCTCCGCTATTTTGGCAAAGTAAGGCAGAAGTGAAATTGGACACAGATTCTCCAATTGACTCACGCTTACATTTGGCTTCTTTTTTATGGGGAGGACAATCGCCTCTTTCCATCTTTTTGGGACCATTCCTGAGGTAAAAGAGAGTTCAAGGAGGTGGCTGATGTAGGGCGCTAGGACCTCTAGGCTCCCTCTTAACACCCTAGGAGTAGTGGGGTCCCTTGGTGAGCCTGACTCGATGCTTAAGGCTATGGCTTTGAGGTTGTCACAGGAGGGGAGAACAAAACCACTAAGGCATTCCGCCTCCACTATGTTGGATGTCCCATCACTATCCGAGCACCCATTGCGTGCTACATCTGGGAAGGTGGAGTAGATCTTGTCTACCTTCTCCGCAAAGAAGTCTGCCACCAAGTTGCAGGAATCCACGAACCTGGTGTTAGGAGCTGTGGTTCTTGCTAGTGACGAGATCTCTTTAAAAATAGTGAAGAGTTCCTTCGAGGAATTCTCAGCTATCTCAATCCTATCACTATAGTAGGCGACCCGGGCTTTCCTTATGAGGGAGTGATAGTGTTTGAGGCTGGTTTTGTATTCAGTTTTTTTGTGATCTGCGAAGTCTTACCTCCATGTTCTTTCAATGCGCTTACAGGCGGATTTAGCTATTCTGAGTTAATCATTAAACCATGGTGCCGTTTTTAATTGTCTCCCTGGTGTACTCGAGGAGTCTAATGCCTCCGTAATCCGCTTGTCAAAGGCGCTGCAAGCAGAGTCAATATCTTTGCCACCAGGTGGCCCGCCCTGTTGGAGGGCCAGATTGAAGCTAGCTGATGAAAACCTAGCCCACTTTCTATGTGGTTTACCCGTGCCAGACATCTTGGGAGTATATGTATAGGGCACATGAGCGCTAAAGGGAGCCACGAAGGGATCAGTCCAGGGGACTGCAATCGGGTGTTCAATTCCTAGGGCCCCCCGATTGGCGAAAATCGGGTCTAATAGGTGGCCTAATTGGTGAGTAGGGAGTGCAGATTGTATTGTCAGTTGGAGGGCAGCCAGTTCCCGACAGATCTCCTGTACTCCGGTATTAGTCAGCACGTCAAAGTGAAGATTCATGTCCCCCAACAAAAGCATTTTGTCCTAGCGCAGCGAAGGTTGAATCACCTGCTCTATTGGGCTCGATACAGACCGGGTGGAGGGCCCTGGAGGTCTATAAATTAGAAACCCCTTTATAATGTAGCTAGAAGTTGCCATTATAGAGAAGAAGCCTGCTTCGCTATCCTCAATGCTGGTTGGCTCGAAGGTACATTGAATTGTTAATTTATGAATAATGGCAATCCCCCCGACCCCCCGTTAGCCGGCCGATCCACTCCAATAATTCCATAATTATGCGGAAGAGCCGTCTCATGCAAAAGTTTCCAAATCCAGTCTGGCACCTGGGAATTTCAAAAGGTAAGGAATCTGAGGCTAGAAGTCTCTATCGGATTAGGGAGAGCAGGAAGTGAGACAGTCTGAGTCATAGACTAAGAGGTTGATTTAGATCTTGGCAGATCAGGCCACGCTGCTGCTTTTTGGATGGCTTCACCGCCTGCCTACTTGTAGTCCGCCTGCTGTATTTAGATGCTTGGGAGTCTATGGAGGAAAGACTACCAGATTCTCGACGACTCCGCCACGATTTGTCACCAGTGTCGATGGCATCAAAGCCAGAAGCGGCTATCAGCGGAACTCTAGCCAAGGCTACTGCCGAGCCAATCACAATGTGCCTTTTCATTGAGACAACTGTGGCAGGAATCCCTCCTAATCGGAGTTGGCGGAATCAAAGGAAATTAGGTGAAAACGTACCTTTTTTCCTGTTTACATTTCCGTCTTGTACCCCATCGTCTAGGTACCTCCTTTGCTGCTCCAACTCGACCACAATGGCAAATGACTTCATTGTTGCCGTGATCTAAGGTAAGCTACTTGTACAATTGTCATCATTTGTTGACAATTGTCCTAGCCTCGTGTATTTCTGCACTGCTCTTACATGCAATATTTCTCTTATGTGCAATGCAATAGTGTTTATTTTCCTACCTTCAAGGGAAATTGAAACCACCTGTATTGACACTGAAAAATATATTTGCTGTTGTGATGCTTGGGGGTGTTGTGCTAGTAGTGCCTGTGGGTGGGCATTCAATAGTGTGTTCATGCAAAAATCAGCAAAAGATGGGAGCAAGAGGGGGAATATAACCAGGCCGCCCTCCACTCGTGGAATCCATACAAAAATAACCTTGCTGGACAAAACTCTTTTGATTTTTGTAACTTGTATTAAGCTGGTATTGTAAACTCCCAGGTTTGGCTATGCTAAAGTATCTAGTCATGCCTACCTCTAAGTGTTTCTCGTTTATTTTTTTTATCAACCATCCATGTATAATCTCACACCCACCAAAGAACAAAATGTGAGAGAAGTCAGAAAGTTCCTGACACAAGCACCATCCATGGAGCTACTGGTTGGTACTCACCAGTTTGCTCTGTCATCATTGGCGACTTTCTTGACAGAAAGAAAAGAAGTGTAACCTAACTCTTAGGCTCGTGTGAAGTGGTGAGAAAATATAACAACGTGTAGATAATGGTCTCATTTATTGAACGTCTAAGCCTCGTAGTGTAAAGAAAAGTGAATAAATCTCCTACTTAAAAATGAGTTGTGAACAACTATTCCACACATTCTTTATTTTAAAAGTGTCCACACTCAGTTAAAAGAAATGGCATGTTTAGACCATTTTAACTTGAAAGACCAACATGTTTCATTGCCCACACAATTTTTGACAATTTCATCAGGGCACGGGGACGCATATCCACCTCACTGATGCGTTGCATCTGTAATGGTTGATAAAAACAATGGGGGAGAGAATGGTAGTGCCAGAGACAAGGAAAAACAAAAATTGTAGACAGTTATCATGTGTTGACACTTTCAGGTTGCAGCACAACTCATGTTATGAGTTTTGCAGCGTGAATCTTTCTGGATTCACTATGCTGTGCATTATTCTGCCATCTAGTGGTCGGGTCAGGAATTGTAGTCTTTTTTTCTCTTATTTTTTCGTGGCCCAGGTGGGCGTCAACATACCACCATTTGGTGTCCTTTGTGACGTCGATGTGCTTCCTCCGAAAGCTCCCACCTTTGGCCGCCATCTTCAGATTCTTTTTTCCGCCGTTGGGTCTGGATCATTGCCACAGAGTTCCAGAGTTTTGGAAGAAGGAATAAAGGAAAAATCGCTGAAAATATACAGAAATTAAGTTTTCAGCTACACTGGACTACAGGTCAGGTAACCGGAGCAACGATTGAGAAGTTTTGCGACCAAAACTTCGACGTACGACGGAGAATGTGCTCGCAGGGGGCTCCCTGAGTGTGGGGATGGACAAAACACCATTCAAGTTTTGCACCAATTGCCACCACAAGTACGCCCAGAAGGATCAACATCCAGTCTGCAACCTCTGCCTGCCACTCGACCACAGCAGCAAAGACTGCAACGCCTGCTCGGCGTTTACACCCAAGACCCTCAGAGTAAGGGAGAGGCAGAGAAGGGAGAACCACAACATGCAAGGGCAGGGGCCACCTCCACCGCTCCGAGACTTGGGCCTCTCCAGTGGAGAGGAGGACAACATCACCGAAGGACCGGAGGACTGCATGGTCGTCGAGGTCCATAAGAAGACATTGAAGGAGGTAAGGGAGTCGTCGACCCCTAAACACTCGAGCGACACTCGAAAGGGTGAAGCTAAAACCCAGAGCGACACTCGTAGAAGTGAAGCTAAGTCATCGAAGGGAGCTATGCCGCCGAAACACTCGGCGAAAGCAACAGCTACCAGCGACAGTCAACCTAGCGGATCCTTCAAAAAGGACTCCCAATAAGTCCTCGAAAAACAAAGTCCATCGAAGTTTGGCCTCGAAAAGGACAACTCGGCGCTGAGGAAAGAGGGCCCGACATTGTCGTCGACGGCACCGAAGAGAAGCGCTCCAACCCTCGACGCTGAACATGCCGCCGAGATGGAGAGGAAGAAGAGGAGGCTCGAGGCCAAAATGGCGAGCATCCTACAGCGGAAAAAGGACTTTGACGAGAAGATGAGCCGATACACCATCCCGCCGAAACCCGCGGTCGAAGTCGAAAGGAACGACGAGGACGCGGAACCGCCGAAAACACCCAAACCAGTTGACGAACTGGGAGATGAAGACTACTATTTTGAGGGAGAAGGCGACGAAGATCTGCAATCCTACTGGGACTCGACGTCCTCGGAGACACAAGACATGGAATGGCAAGATCGATGCCGAATCGCCGGAAGAAGGCGTAGACACTTACCCTTCGAGGCCCTCGCCGCCAGACGACATAGGAATCTACAACATGGTTGTACAAAAGGCTGCACAGACTTATGGAGTGAAAATGGAGGAGAAGCCCAAGGCATGTTTCCTCCTGGAAACTCTACTGCCTCAGCAAATTAGGAGCCAATTCCTGCCCATGCTCCCTAGTGTGCTGGATCCGGAAACAGAGGCCTTTAAGGAGCCAGCAGTATGCAAAGCTGTGACCCCTAGGACAGAGAAGTACAAACATTCTTCAAAGGACCCGGCATACATCCAAGGGTCAGTGCCAGCCGACTCCATAATTGCAGCAACGGCTAGGAAGAGGGCCAATGTTCCCACTAATGCCGGACCACCTCCAGACAAGGAAAGTAGGAGGAATGATCTCACAGGGAGAAAGGTGGAGAGAAATGCGGCAATACATTGGCGCATCGCAAACTCCAACGCCCTGATCAACAGGCACACATACCAACACTGGGGTGAAGTGGGGCAGCTCCTAAAGCATCTACTAGACCAGTACCAACAAAGAGCAGCTCGCCTGGTAGAAGAAGGAAATAACATGGTTAACACATGCCTAAAATTGGCATTGGATGCTGCAGAAACATCGAGCAGGCTAATGATCATAGGAGTGACCAAGAGAAGACACGCATGGCTCAGAATTTCGGGATTCAAGCCAGAGGTGTAAAGCAACATCCAAAATACACCTTTTAATGGAGGCAACTGTTCGGCACGCCAGTGGATGAGAAGCTGACGCAGTTCAAGGACAACAAAACAGCAAGGTCCATGGGAGCGTTGCAGTTCAGGGGAATGAGAAGATGCACACCCACAAGAAGGTCAGGGGGTAGAAATGGAGGCAACGTGCCGACCACATCGTACCAAACGTTCCAGCAAGGCTACCGAGGGAACAACCAAGACCAGCAGCAGCAGGGACAGCAGCAGCAGAACTGGCAGTACCAGCCCCGGGGACAGTCCTTTCGAGGGCACGGAAACGGACGAGGACAAACACGAAGAGGAGGCCAACAGCCCTCAACCAAGTGACTTCACCATGAAACAGGCCCCCACCCTAGCAACACCTCGGGGTGGGAGGAAGAACATAAAGAAAAACTGCAGCCGAACGTTCGACGACAAACAGGACCTCGAACACTCAACACCGGTAGGGAAAGAATAAGAGACTTCATCCAGGAATGGAGGAAGGTCACATCGGACAAATGGATACTAAATTCAAATTTCAAAGCTTTATTCGGTTTAAAAACAAATACCATAAAAGCATACTACATCAATGCGTTTAAAATTCATAAAATTCACAATAAAAATTTCTGATCTGATTACAAGCTAAAAATACCATCGACAGTCCATACTATTTACACGATATATACAATTTTATAATTTTTAGAATAGTACTATACAGGAGGCTATGTTTAAAATAAACAGTTTTTTACTTTTTCCAAAGATCAGTAACCATGAAAAGGTGATAAAGCCGCTGTTTCCAGTGGGGATTGAACTTTTTAAAATGCACTGCAAAGAATCAAAGGACAAAACGCAAAAAACACAGCATATATTCTTAAAGTAACAAATGGATACTAAACATCATACAATACGGATACTGTATAGAGTTAGAAAAACAACCTCCGAACAGAAGACCAAGAAGCAAGGCTCACTCAGCAAAGGAGCTCTCGCTCTCGCTGCTAGAGGCGCAAGAACTGCTCAGCAAGGAGGCAATAGAGGTGGTACCGCAAAACCAAAGGAACAACTTACTTCCTGGTACCAAAAGTGGACGAAACACTAAGACCTATCCTAGATCTAAGGTTCCTGAACAAATTCATAAGAACTCAAAGATTCAAGACGACTTCTCTACAAGAGGTAATACCACAAATACAGCGAGAGGATTTCATGGCTACTATAGATGTAAAGGACGCATCCTTACACATCCCCATCAACCACAAACACAAGCGCCTGCTAAGGTTTGTGATCAACCAAAGCCAGTGCCAGTTCACAGTACTGGCATTCGGCCTCAAATCCACACCAAGGGTCTTCTCAAAATGCCTAGCAGCTGTTGCAGCACATCTACGAAGGCAAGGAATACACGTATCACCCATCTAGACTACTGGCTCGTAAAGGCAAGTTCGTACAGCCAATCCAAACTACACATCCAGCAGGTCATTCTACCACTGCCACGACTGGGTTTCTCAATCCATTGGAAAAAATCATCAACAGAACCAGAACAAATCAAGATATTCTTTGGGGCAGAGATCGACACCTGTGAGAAAGTGCCATCTTTCTTGCATGGTATGCCCCCACTTTTTGCTGAATTGCTGAATGTACTTTGACTGAGTGTGCCCTGGACTCCTGCCAATCAGGTGCCCAGGGCCTATGTTCCTTCCCTAAAACCTAAAACCGCAAACCCTGACCACATGTCAGCCCCTGGTAAATGGTACCCTAGGTACCCAGGGACTTGTGACCAAGGAAAGCCTCTAAGGGCTGCAGCACTTATTGTGCCACCCTTAGAGGCCCCGTACACTAACACAAACACACTTCCCTTGCAGGCTGAGTGTCTGGGTACAAGACAAAACAAAGAGTCGACATGGCACACATCCCTGTGTGCCATGCCCACAACCTACACTGCCCAGGTATACATCAGCCACCCCTCTAGCTGGGTGCCCTATGCCAGTGGTGTGGGCACAGGAGCACGAGCCCTATGCCCCTACAGTACCTAGGTCCATTCCTGGGCACTGTAAGTGCAGTGCTGCCATTTAAGAGTACATGGTGCTGAGAGCTCGTCAAACACGAGCTCCACAGCACCATAATGGCAACACTGAAGACTGAGAAGTTTGGTATCAAACTTCTCAGCACATTAAACCCGCACTGATGCCAGTGTGGGATTTAATGTACAAAGCACTACAGAGGGCATCTTAGAGATGCCCCCTGAAACCTAACCTACAATCCACGTCTTGTCTGAGAGGCTGCCTAGGCTGCCACAAAGCAGACATGTTGCTGGACCCCTGGGTGGAGAGCCCCCACTCTCCTGGGCCTGCAACAATGCACATCCTGGGCGAGGTGCTAGGTCTCCTCACCCAGGATGGGCATAGGAAGCTTTAAAGGCATGCCGCCTTTGTGAGCTTCTCCAGGCCACTTGCTGTACCCAGCAAACTGCCCCCACCAGTTCTGAACCCTCACTCTGGCAGGAAGACTGGCCGGAAACCCCAAGTAAGGACAGGGGATGTTCCAGCCTGCCAACCCCACCCCTCAGGTGGGGGAGGCGAGGTGAAGCACATCTCCGGGCTCTCGCCATCTTGAAGATGGGGAGCCCTGCCCAATCAGGACTAGGCTACTGCCCCCCTCCCACGGGAGAGTGGCAGGATAAGGGGTGTACCCACCCCAGGACAGGGACCCATTGGTCCCTGCCCTTTACCTACCTGTAACGCCCCTAAATCTAGTATTTAGGGGCACCCTGAACCTCCCATCCCTAGATTCCAGATTCCAAAATACAAAGAAGAGCAAGAAGAAAGAAGACCTGCCGTGCAGCTGCTAAGATGAGGAAGACACCAACTGCTTTGGCCCCAGCCCTACCGGCCTGTCGACCCTCAAACCTGCTCCTGCTAAATCCCGGCACCTCCTGTGGCCAGATACCTCACAAACCCCGGGGGACCTGGCTACCTTGTGACTCTGAGCACCTGGGACTCCCACGAACAGTGGCTCTGCTCAAAGCCTTACTGCTCGACCAAGCTACCACTTTAGAGAGTAAGGTTATATCCAACTTTAGCCTCTGCCAAACCTCTGGGGACTGTGGACTCTGTGCACACTGTACCTATTTGGGAACAGTATATATAGAGCCACTTTCCTACAACACCATACAGGCCAAAGTGTTCCCCAGCAGGAAGAGAACATTGGCGATAATGAAGGAAACACGTCATTACCGCAAGGGGCAAGTTCTGACAGTGAGGACGGTGAGCAAGCTTATGGGATTGATGGCGTCATGCAGTCACCTAGTCCAAAATATTCTACTACACACGAGGCCAATCCAGGAATGGATCCAGCAGCAATGGTCACAGGCAACTGGGAGTTAGGAAGATCTAGTGGTTGTCTCACACGCAGTGCATCAGGAAATAGCGAGGTGGAACAAGGAAAACATATCACACAACCAACTCCAACAGTGACCATCACGACAGACGCCTCCCAGCTGGGGTGGGGCGCGCACATAAACAAGCTCAAGGTGAGAGGGTTATGGTTGCAACAGGATGCGGTCAAGCACATCAACTACCTAGAACTAAAAACATTGTTACTAGCCTTAAAAGCATTTAAGAAGGAGCTGCACAGAAACAGGGTGTTGATAACATAACACGTGTATTTGTAAAGCGCACGTTCACCACTACGGGTATCTTGGCGCTGAATAACAGATGTTTATTGTTACCCAACTCAATGGTACTCATTTTATCGACCTTGATCACAACAGACAACACCACGACCATGTCCTACATCAACAAGCGAGGAGGAACACTCTCAGTAGTGCTATTGAGGCTAGCACAGGAGATATGGACATGGGCCATCCCACTGAGGATAGACCTACTAGCAATACATCTCCCCGGGAAGGACAACGTGGAAGCAGACAGACTCAGCAGGCAGATGTCAGCATCCCACGCATGGAAGATCAACCCACAGGAATTAGAAAAAGTATTCCAGAAGTGGGGTACACCGCAAATAGACCTATTTGCAACACACCAAAATGCAAAATGCAACACTTCGCATCCAGACAACCAGACCATCGGTCACAAGGGAATGCGCTATAGATAAGTTGGTCAAAGACATTTGCATACGCCTTTCCCCCCGATACCGCTGATACACAGGGTACTCAGCAAATGCAGGACCAGCAGCATGTCACTGATACTAATAGCACCTCAGTGGGCCCGACAGTCATGGTTCTTACAGATCGTGGAGATGGCGCAGGCACCAGCACACAGATTCCCAAGACGAAGGGACCAGTTAGCAGTGCAGAACGGAAGGGTGCTACACCCAGAGCCAGAGAGCCTCAGCAAGCCGGCATGGCTCCTGAGGACCTAGAGTTTGCGCACCTCAAACTACCGGCGAGCACGATGGCAGTGCTCAGAGAGGCGAGAAGGCCTACCACAGGGAAATACTACGTAGCAAAGTGGAAAAGATTCTCAGAGTGGTGCATTAGCGAGAATCTGCAAAGAAGGCTCACAAGAGAATCAACAGTACTAAAGTACTTAACACATCGACTGCAAAGTAAACTCAGCTACACATCCCTAAGGGTGCACTTAGCGGCAAGTGTGGCTTACACAAGAGGAGAAACTGGGAAAAGCTTCCTCTCCTCCCAAATAGTGAAAAGATTTCTAGAATGAGCAAAGAGGATCGCACCTCCAAACAGAATGCCAGCACCAGCATGGAACCTCAACGTAGTGCTGACCCAATTGATGAAGGCACCATTTGAGCCGATGCACAAGGCGACACTGCACATGCTCACGCTAAAGACGGCCTTCTTAGTGGCTATCCCATCACTACGAAGAGTAAGTGAGTTGCAGGCGCTAACACTTCAAGAGCCCTACCTGCAGATACACAGTGACAGGATTGTAATGAGAACAGACCCACACTTCATGCCAAAGGTGGTGTCTTAGTTCCACATCAAAGAATCCAAATACCTCGTTTTTTCCAAAAACCAAGCACAGAGGGCGCTGCACACACTGGACGCCAGGAGGGCGGTGATGCACTATATAGAAAGGACAAAGTAGTGCAGAAAGACAAAGCAACTCTTTGTTTCCTTCGCAAGCAGGTTTTTGGGACGACCTGTTCCCAAAAATACCATTGCACGGTGGATTGCACAAACCATACAACTCTGCCACAAACAAGCTGGGCAACTGTTACAAGGCGCAGCTCAAGCTCACTCATCGAGGAAGAAAGGAGCAACAATTGCGTTTCTAGCAACACACCGATTCAAGACATTTGCCAAGCGGCAACATGGTCTTCAGTGCCCACGTTCACTAAGCACTACTGTGTGGACATCCAGATGAACAAAGAAGCGCAAGTGGGACAGAAGGTCTTACAGCACATATTCAGTAACCAGCGCTCATCTTCCACCCGCCACCACAATAAGGACAAACCGTTAGAAAGTCTAAGCACAGCATAGTGAATCCAGAAAGATTCACGCTGCAAATCGTATAGTTTACCTGTCGGTGTAGTTTTGCAGCTTGAAGACTTTCTGGATTCACTAGCGAACCCACCCTCCTCTGCCATAAAGGTGA
The DNA here is from genome assembly GCF_964204655.1 of Triturus cristatus. NCBI lineage: Eukaryota > Metazoa > Chordata > Amphibia > Caudata > Salamandridae > Triturus > Triturus cristatus. The sequence continues at coordinate 6,185,946 of NC_140585.1, forward strand.
GACAGGAGTTAAGGGATTAAAAATGAACAAGACTTTAAAATAAGAGGAAAAACAAGAAAAACACAATACAAGAAAAAAAAAATCCAAAGATGGCGGCCAAAGGTGGGAGCTTCCGGATGAAGCACGTCGACGTCACAAAGGACACCAAATGGTGGTATGTCGACGATCACCTGGGCCACGAATAAAAAAAAAAAAGAGAAAAAAAAGACAAATTCCGGACTCAACCACTAGATGGTGGAATAATGCACAGCATAATGAATGCAGAAAGTCGTCAAGCTGCATAACTACACCGACAGGTAAGAAACTATACGTTATCACAGAATGAAATAATTACGGGATGGTTGCCAGGTGGACTCCTACCAGCAACTCACCGAGGGGGCTAAAACGTTGCCTCCCCCGCAGGGTACAAGGCAGCAAAACAACAGTGTACCTGTGAATGGACATAAATACCACCTCACCATCCTTATCGTGATAATGTAATGGTGAAAAGTCTTATTAAACCTCCAACATCGTGTGATTGCTAAGAGTTAGAGGTGTATTTAAATTTGTACTCCCTCTACATCTCAAAAGGACATTTCTTCGAAATCGGGGGGAAACGGGCCAGGTCTGTTTACTGACCTCCCTATTACTCAGGATTTCCTGTTGATTGTCCAGCTGTTAAATACAGAGAGCGTCTCCCTCACCACTAGCTGCAGCGAGACCCGGCGGCTCGTATTTCTATCCACATGAGATTGCAGGCAGCCTCCTCCCTTCCCCCTCTGCCGGCGGCCGCGCTCCGATGCTCACAGGCGCCCCCGACCCGGAGCCGGAGGGAGGCTGCTCCCGAACCTCCGGATGGAGACGAGCCGCCTAGCCCCTGCATGGTGATCGGGGGCCTCGGGGGTGCTTCTCCATGCTCAGAGGTCACCCAAGAGTTCACCGGAGGCCACGGACTCCTGGGGGCAATTCCAACCACATCCAAGCCACAAGACTCAGTCACAGCGGGCGCCATCTCCCCATAGGGCCTCTTTATATACACAGCACTTCACGCTTTTAACAAAACCTGCATTTTGAAGGGGCCAGAATAAGTGACGGACGATCTATAAGCCCACTTATGGCCCATTGAAAAGGTTTTCAACAAGCAGCCCTGATCCATGAATATGCATAAAACACCCCACACACAGTGAACCAAGATTGCACACACACCTCTCAGGGTCCAACCCTTCTGAGCTGAAATTCATCGCGCCAGGGGTAGGTCACCATTACTTCCTCGCTTCTTATATATGTACCTGTTTTGTGCCACAAGTTGCCCCATATTAGCGATAGCTAGCTGGTCTAGTTTACTGATGGTGCCCACGCCGTTAAATGTATGTCACCTCCTTACAGTATGTCTCGAGTAGTGAGGCTGGGGTCATCTGACTACCTTATTCCAGTCAATGCAGTCATTTAGACCCACCTGATCTACTTTTTCAGAAAACATCCAAACATCACATACATGTGTATAGACACATCAATAAGTAATACTACCAGCCTCCACTCCACCAGAACTCACTCAGTCAGCAAACCGCAGCCAGGACACCGCCAGCACAACGGGACTTCTAAATCGGCTTGGCACAAACCTGACGGCCTGACGGCAAGGGAGTACTGTTAGCCAGCAAGGAAGACCACTCCACGTGGCGGTCTACTGTCTATTGCTGCAACATCTAAATACAGCGGGCTGACCTCTGTCAGCTTGACGGATCACTTGGAGCCGCGGTGCGACGTAGGTAGTCCCACCAAGATCTAAATCAGGCCCTAAATGTATTATGTAGTCAACGACTGGCACCAACACTCAGCTGTCTCATGGCCTGCTGAATAGGAAGGCTGGAACCAATCAAAGTCGAGAACTACACGTGATGGCTCCTTCAAGACCCCAGCGCCTCGAATTCTGTCGGGAAACAGCAAGCAAAGTCATGTGAAGCACCTGTAAGGGGACTCGGGCACAAGGCTCTTCCACAGAAAAGAATACGAGGTGAACCAGCAAGGTGGATTGAGGAGCGGGATGGCACATGGGGATCAGGCCAGGTATCTTGAACCACAGCAACGATGAAGGTAGTGCATGGTACGTCGCTTATTTCATGGTAAAAAAAAAACACGTGTCTTCTAGTTCTGTAGGTAGCTACACCTTCTCTACTTCAGTTACTCCATGTTCAGTGCCAGGATCCCCCTCATGGGTGATCGTGCTCTCTACAAATACACATAACATAACAAGCCATTTGCGGAATTCTGCCGCTCTGGTCAAGTTCAACAGGATGCAACTTCTGCCCACTCCCCCTTAATGACAGAGTAGAAATGTACAATTCTATTAAGGACACGGAGGCGAGGATTATGCTTCTCTTTCTTATTTATTGCCACTCACAGCAGCCAATCAAAAGGTTTTGTATGCAAAAAACACTACACATCCCATGATGCTCTTGGTACACATCACTTCCTGTATGACCCTATGAGAGCCACCATAATCATTATGTGAGCCTCTTTCTTTGTTCGAATGTTTTTAGTCCCAAGAATAATTCAAGTCCAAACAAATCCTCCAACGTGGAAGAAACCAAACGGGAAGTTTAACATCTTCTTAACGAGAAGTAATGCTACTGCATCTTCTTCTCAGAACCTGGAAGGAAGGAGACACAAGAAACCCGTAATTTCTGCTTAAACAGAAGATTCAATACATACTGGTGGGTAAACATTACATATATTGTAATACAACCGGGTGGGATAATCCTCGCTGTTGGACAGGCCACACGAAGGGCTTGCTCCCTCCCCGCACGACAGGGCCCGAGCTCCGGCCCACCAGGCATAACCCACGAAAAGCACCTGTACCCCGTCTCCCGACGGATCTTCTGCCCTCGGACCTCTACTCATCACGGGGCCCAGCCCCACCGGCTCCCCCGGCCGGTTCAAGCCGCCATCTTGGGCCCTGCACCACGAGGCCGCGTGGCCTCGCCCCGACCCTAACCCCGGGCCTGGCCGGCCCCGACATCCCGGCACCACCATCCACCCAGGAGGTGAGCGGACCACTTGGCAGGTCAATGGGAGAACGAAGCGTCAAGAGCTCTTCCCCCACCAGGTGCCGATCGCCTCCAGCTCCCCCAGGCGCTGGCTCCACCCCCTGCTGAGTGTCTGGACACCTTCATCCCGGGCCCTCCGACCTCCAAGTGCGAGGGTCCGGACATCAAAGGGCGCCTGCCCTATAACTGGGGCAACTCCGGAGCAGGAAGGCAGTTGTATCCTGGAGTCGAGAGACACCGAGAGAACTCAGCCTTGACGGACTACTGGCGCTGCCGTAGCCCGCTCTTGTGAACCATCGTCCTGCCTGCTGGCGCTGCCGCGGCCTTCTGCAACATCCATCCTCGTCGGGACCTGCTGGCGCAGCCGCGGCCCGTTGTAACGACCATCCTCACCGGGACCTGCTGGCGCTGCCGCGGACCGTACATCGACCATCTTTCCGGGACCTGCTGGCGCTGCCGCGGACCGTGTACCGACCATCTCGACCGGGACCTGCTGGCGCTGCCGCGGCCCGTACCAACTAAACCACCAAGCTCGAGGATTGTGAGCTAGTCATCATCTCATCCGAACTACCTGACTGGTAAACAGACTGTCCCGCTACCCCTTACCCTGCTTTGAGAGACTTGAATCGAGGGGACCCCTGAGTCCAGACCTCCTTGTACCATTCAACCGTACCTTAAGAAGTGCTTATAAAGAACACTGAACCTTATCCGTGTGTGGTATCTGTCTGTGGGGGGGAAGTTACTTGTCTGTACGATCGCTGGAGACGGCTCTCCCCGGAGACCTCTCCTCCTGACCCCGGCCGACCCTCCCGGTCCGTCTACCCTTTCTAACATTGGTGGCCAGCGGCGCGATCCGAATCAACGCGTAATCGTACAGAGAGTAGCTCACCCCACGACAAAAACACGATGTCAGCCAAAGATAGCAGCTCCACCGAGAAATTCCAAATGGATAAGTTAGAAGAATACAACCACCGCGAACTGAGACAATTCTGCATAGAACTTGGCATTGCTACCACCGGCCTGAGTACCAAGGATGATCTAAAGCACGCCCTAGAGTCGTGGACAGAAACTGGGGTCGCCGGACCCTCCGACCAAAGCAGCATCACACCAGAGGGGAACGCCACGGCTCCCGAGGAGCGGGGAACGGGCCTCTCGCAGGAGGAGATCCGAGAAAGAGAAAGAACCAGATTGCACGAGTTGGAAATGGCACGACTCAAGATGGATGGGGAACTCAAGTTAGCTGAACAGAAACTCAACCTCGAGCATATGCGGCTCCGAGAAGAACGAGAAGAGAAGCAGAGACAGAGAGAGCTGGAGGAGAAAAAAATAACGCTCGAGCATGAGCGCCAACTAGCGGAGATAGAACTTCGGAAACAGAATAAAGAGCTGGGGGTGCCTGAGCGACCACACACCCCGGGGCCAATCGAGAGAAAAGTCCACATCCCCAAGGATGTTGTCCGCGAGTATGTCCGAGAAGACGACATACAACAGTGGTTTAAAGCCTACGAGATCGCCATGACCTCCCACCGGATCGACCGGAGTGATTGGGGAGCCGGACTTTGGGGGAGGTTTATCAACGAGGGTCGCGATGCCCTACTGCAGCTCCCAGATCACCAAATGTCGTCCTACGACCACATGAAGGCTGCCCTCCTCACCCGCTATGGCCTCACACCCGAGATGTACCGCCAGAGGTTCAGAGATTGCACCCGGATCCCAGGTACAACTTGGGTAGAATACGTGAACTATTTCAGCCGTGCCTTCGAGGGTTGGATCAAGGGGAGCCATGTCACCACCTACGAACAACTCTTTAACCTTATGGTATGGGAGCACCTGTCGAACAACTGTTTCGTCGAGCTCAGGCAGCACCTCCTCGACAGTAAGCTGACTGACCCCCGGCAGCTCGCCGCCGAAGCTGACCGATGGGAAAGCACCCGAGTGGGCCGGAGAGGGCCACACGAGCAGAATCGAAGCAACCAAGGCCAGCACCGTCCTCGGGGAGGAGGAGGAGGCCAGGGGCGAGGGAGAGACGCCTTGCCGGCAACACCCGTGGCCAGCACCCCGCCTCCGGCCGGCCGGGGCAACCCCCCGTTGCGTCCTGGGTTCCGGGCCAACGTCACGTGCCACCGATGCCAGCGAGTCGGCCACTACGCCAATGACCCGAGCTGCCCGCAGAACCAAACACCCAAGCCCCGCCAGGTAGCGGCCGCCGCCCTGGGGGAAGAGCAATTATCGGAGGAACCAGAAGAGTATGAGCCGGCCCAGCAAGAGTGGGAACCGGCCGCCATGGTCCTGGCGTGCTTAGGGGGAAGAGACATGGTCCCGCGGGCTCCCCTACCCGCTAACACCAGGAAATACGGTCAGTGGGTGACCATTAATGGACAGCGAGCCGAGGCCTTGCGTGACACAGGCGCCAGTGTGACGGCCGTCCGCTGTCACCTGGTGAAGCCCGAGCAGATCCTGCCGAACATTCTCTGCCCCGTCCGCTCGGCAGACAACTCTGAGAGTATGTGTCAAATGGCCTGCGTCCCATTCGAATGGGGAGGGGTCTCCGGCCTGTTGAAGGTGACGGTCCGGGACGATGCCCCCGTGGACTGCCTCCTGGGGAATGACCTCGAGAGTTCCCCGTGGGCCACCGTTGAGAGAAGAGAGCACCTGGGGATGCTGGGCCTCCCGGACTGGACCTGCATAACCACCCGGTCCATGGCCGCCCGTGCCGTCCCCCGATCAGAAGAACCGGAATGGCCAGCACCTCCGCCCCCGGTCGCCCCAGTAGAAGACAACGACGAGGCCAGCCTCCCAGACCCGACGACCGAAGGGGACGCGCAACCCCAGGACCTTCCTGACCTGGCTCAGTGGCGTCAAGAAGGGGGGCCCACCCAAGAACAGTTCCGCCAGGAACAAAAGACCTGTCCCTCCCTCGAGGGACTCCGCCAACAAGCCAGCGCCCAGAACGCAGGGAACTCCACCGGAACTCACTGGGTCTACTGGGATAACGACCTGCTATACAGCGAGCAAAGAATCGCCGAGCTGGGGGCCGGTCGAGTACTGGTGGTACCTCTCCGCTTCAGAGACTTTCTGCTCAACCTGGCCCACGATGTCCCCCTGGCTGGACACCTGGGCCAGGACAAAACGTACAGCCGCCTAGTGACCCACTTTTTCTGGCCGAAAATGAGGAACGACGTCCTGAACCACTGCCGATCTTGCCCCACATGCCAAGCCAGCGGGAAGAGTGGTCGGAAGCTGAAAGCCCCTCTGCAACCCTTCCCTGTGGTCACCACCCCGTTCGAGAGGGTGGAGATAGACATTGTGGGGCCTCTGGACCCCCGCACGGCACAAGGACACAGGTTCATCTTAGTACTGGTGGACCATGCCACCCGCTACCCCGAGGCGGTGCCCCTACGGACCGTGACAGCTCCGGTGGTTGGCCGGGCCCTAATGGGGATCTTCTCCCGGGTAGGCTTCCCCCGAGAAGTCGTCAGCGACCGAGGCACGAACTTTATATCCAAATACATGAAGTCCCTCTGGCAACAATGCGGGGTCACCTACAGATTCACGACCCCCTATCACCCCCAAGGGAACGGACTAGTGGAGCGTTTTAACCGCACTCTCAAGGGGATGATTGGGGGATTGGAAGAGCCCCTCCGTCGCCAGTGGGATGTACTACTCCCGTGCCTCCTCTTCGCCTACCGAGAAGTTCCCCAGAAGTCCCTCGGTTTTAGCCCTTTCGAACTCCTGTACGGGCACCCTGTGCGAGGGCCCCTCAGCCTAGTCAAAGAAGGTTGGGAGATGGCCCCCCTAAAGACCCCTCCAGACGTCTTCAAATACATCCTGGCCCTACGCAATCAGACCCGGCGCTTCAGAGAGATGGCCAAGGCGAACCTCGAGGCCAGCCAGGAGGACATGAAGAGGTGGTATGATCACAATGCCTCCTCCGTTGAGTTCGAGCCTGGACAACAAGTATGGGTGATGTCCCCCACCGAACCATGTGCCTTGCAAGATAAGTGGACGGGGCCCTTCAAAGTGGTCGAGCGCAAAAGCCCCGTCACTTACCTCATCGACCTGGGGACCTCCCGGAACCCCCTTCGGGTCCTCCACACCAACCGACTCAAACCACACTTTGTGCGCTCAGAACTCAGCCTCCTGATGGCTACGGACAGTGGGGCAGAGGAAGACTCCGAACCCCTCCCGGATCTTCTGAAGACTCAGGAGAATGACGGCTCCGTGGACGGGGTCCGGCTCTCTGACGCCCTCACTTCGGAGCAACGCCAGGGCTGCCGGAACCTCCTGCTGCAGTTCGCTACCCTGTTCTCCCTCACCCCCGGGGTCACCCCTTGGTGTTTGCACGACGTGGACACCGGGGACAGTCCCCCTGTCCGACACCGGGCCTACCGCGTACCAGATCGGGTACGGGCCTGCATACAGGAGGAAGTGGCCAAGATGCTCACAATCGGGGTCATCGAGCCCTCGGACAGTCCCTGGGCCAGTCCGGTTGTATTGGTTCCCAAAGCCGCTGCCCCCGGCACCGCACCTGAACTGAGATTCTGCGTCGACTACCGGGGCTTGAACGCTGTCACCCGGACCGACGCTCATCCGATCCCCCGAGCAGACGAGCTGATCGACCGGCTGGGGGCCGCCCGCTACCTTAGTATCTTCGACCTAACAGCGGGCTACTGGCAGATCGGCCTCACACCCAGGGCTCAGGAACGGTCAGCCTTCTCTACCCCCGATGGCCATTACCAATTCAAGGTCATGCCCTTCGGCATGAAGAATGCCCCCGCCACGTTTCAACGCCTCGTGAACCAGGTCTTGGCGGGGCTCGAAGAGTTCAGCGCTGCCTACCTGGACGATATCGCTGTATACAGCCGCCACTGGCCCGACCACCTCCGTCACCTCCAAGAGGTCCTACAGGCCCTCCAGCGGGCCGGCCTCACAATTAAGGCCGGCAAGTGCCAAATTGGCCAAGGGTCTGTGACCTACCTTGGGCACCAAGTGGGAAGCGGGCAGGTGGCCCCGCTACAACTTAAGATTGCTGCCATCCAGTCCTGGCAGCCCCCCGTCACCCAGACCGAGGTCCGAGCCTTCTTGGGGCTCACCGGCTACTACCGGCGGTTCGTGAAGGACTACGGCAGCATCGTGGGGCCCCTCACGGGTCTCACGTCCAAGAACCAACCGAAGCGGATTAACTGGACCCCCGATTGTCAAGCGGCCTTCGAGAAGCTGAAGGCCGCCCTGTGCACCGCCCCTGTGCTCCAGGCCCCCGATTACAGTCGGGAATTCGTGGTACAGACCGACGCCTCCGACCACGGCATCGGAGCCGTCCTTTCTCAGTTAAACCCCGAAGGTCATGACCAGCCGGTGGCCTTCATCAGTCGACGTCTCCTGGCCCGAGAACAGCGCTGGAGCACCATCGAGAGGGAGGCCTTCGCAGTGGTGTGGGCCCTCAAAAAGCTCCGGCCCTATCTCTTCGGTACCCACTTCCGGGTACAAACCGACCATCGACCCCTGCAGTGGCTGATGCAGATGCGGGGGGAGAACCCAAAACTCTTGCGCTGGTCCATTTCCCTGCAGGGAATGGACTTCACCGTGGAGCACCGACCAGGCCAAGACCACGCCAACGCGGATGGCCTGTCCCGCTTTTTCCGCCTCGACGAAGAGAGTCCCCAAGGAGATGGGTGACTCTCCCCGCCTTCAGCTGGGGGGGACGCATGTTGGACAGGCCACACGAAGGGCTTGCTCCCTCCCCGCACGACAGGGCCCGAGCTCCGGCCCACCAGGCATAACCCACGAAAAGCACCTGTACCCCGTCTCCCGACGGATCTTCTGCCCTCGGACCTCTACTCATCACGGGGCCCAGCCCCACCGGCTCCCCAGGCCGGTTCAAGCCGCCATCTTTGTCCCTGCACCACGAGGCCGCGTGGCCTCGCCCCGACCCTAACCCCGGGCCTGGCCGGCCCCGACATCCCGGCACCACCATCCACCCAGGAGGTGAGCGGACCACTTGGCAGGTCAATGGGAGAACGAAGCGTCAAGAGCTCTTCCCCCACCAGGTGCCGATCGCCTCCAGCTCCCCCAGGCGCTGGCTCCACCCCCTGCTGGGTGTCTGGACACCTTCATCCCGGGCCCTCCGACCTACAAGTGCGAGGGTCCGGACACCAAAGGGCGCCTGCCCTATAACTGGGGCAACTCCGGAGCAGGAAGGCAGTTGTATCCTGGAGTCGAGAGACACCGAGAGAACTCAGCCTTGACGGACTACTGGCGCTGCCGTAGCCCGCTCTTGTGAACCATCGTCCTGCCTGCTGGCGCTGCCGCGGCCTTCTGCAACATCCATCCTCGTCGGGACCTGCTGGCGCAGCCGCGGCCCGTTGTAACGACCATCCTCACCGGGACCTGCTGGCGCTGCCGCGGACCGTACATCGACCATCTTTCCGGGACCTGCTGGCGCTGCCGCGGACCGTGTACCGACCATCTCGACCGGGACCTGCTGGCGCTGCCACGGCCCGTACCAACTAAACCACCAAGCTCGAGGATTGTGAGCTAGTCATCATCTCATCCGAACTACCTGACTGGTAAACAGACTGTCCCGCTACCCCTTACCCTGCTTTGAGAGACTTGAATCGAGGGGACCCCTGAGTCCAGACCTCCTTGTACCATTCAACCGTACCTTAAGAAGTGCTTATAAAGAACACTGAACCTTATCCGTGTGTGGTATCTGTCTGTGGGGGGGAAGTTACTTGTCTGTACGATCGCTGGAGACGGCTCTCCCCGGAGACCTCTCCTCCTGACCCCGGCCGACCCTCCCGGTCCGTCTACCCTTTCTAACACTCGCCTCCGTGTCCTTAATAGAATTGAAAATTCTTGGTGCGAATGCTAGCTAATGTTTTATTCTATTACAGGACCGGAGGCTTCGGATTTGGAGGCCATGGCTTGCGCACAGAATGTGCTCCATACACTTGGGTATCAATACCCGCTTCTTTCATGACAGATTTTAACCATCTGGCTATAGTAGCCGCAGATATCGGTTTAGAAGGTTTTTGCAGAGCAATTAACAATTGAACCACACCAGCAGGTTGTATAGATCTTATACATTCTTCATATACCTTTAGACATTGAACTACATATAGCTTTGCATTACCAGGAAAAGCATGGTACTCAACACAGAGTCTTAGTTCTGGCTGTAATATTAAATGAAACTCCTTCTGGAGTAAATGCTCTACCTGAAAGAGGCTTTTACATGGGAAGAAAGCCGACAGGCAGATAGGCATAAAAGCATCGCTAACTTGCACGATAGTGGTTTCCGCGTCAATATATCATTATGTGACCATTTGTCAAATAACGAAAGAACTAGAGATACATCCCACAGAGAGGAATACTTTGGTTTAGGTGGATTTGCAACCCTAATACCTTTTAGTAGGTTACAAATTGCTGGATGCATACCTACCGGCTTGCCATCTGTCTGAGAATGACCAGCTGAAATGGCCAAACGCAAATTGTTAACTGAACGGTATGCCAGACCTTCTGATGCTTTTTCAGACAGAAAATTTACAACATGGGGTAGGTCGGCCCCCATGGAATCCACGTTTTGGTCCATGCACCAACAAACCCAGCCTTTCCAGGCTGAAGAATATCGTTTCCAGGTGGAGGGAGCCCAGGCTTGGTTGATGAAAGACGCAGCTGCGTCTGAAAAGCCTGGCATTTCCCACCCTTGCCTGAAAGTCTCCAGGCCATCAGAGACAACTGTCCCTATAACATCATCGGGTGCATTTCTCCATGAGGGCCCTGGAGCATCGTCGAGCATTGCAGAGGTCGCAAGACCTCTGCAACTCCCTCGCCTCCTACTTCCACAACAAGATCGCGGACATACACAACAGCTTCAGCACTCAACCGACGCACGCCACGACCGAACCACCGCCCCCCACCACCACCCTCCGCGCCTGGACCCCGATCAGCACCGAAGACACCGTCCGCACGATGAACTCCATGCACTCCGGATCTCCTACCGACCCCTGCCCTCACCACGTCTTCAACAAGGCCGACGCTGTCATCGCACCCCACCTGCGGGACATCATCAACACCTCCTTCGACACCGCTACCTTTCCGGAGAGCTGGAAGCACGCCGAACTCAGCGCGCTACTAAAGAAGCCATCAGCCGACCCCACCGACCTCAAGAACTACCGCCCCACCTCGCTGCTCCCGTTTCCTGCCAAAGTCATCGAGAAGACCGTCAACAAGCAGCTGGCCGCCTTCCTCGAGACGAACGGTTCCCTCGACCTCTCGCAGTCTGGCTTCCGGGCCAACCACAGCACCGAGACCACCCTGATCGCAGCCACCGATGACATCCGAGCACTGCTTGACAACGGAGAAACAGCAGCCCTCATCCTCCTAGACCTCTCTGCGGCCTTCGACACTGTCTGCCACCGTACACTAGTGCAGCGACTCAGCAACGTCGGAATCCAGGAGAAGGCACTGGAGTGGATCATCTCCTTCCTCACCGGAAGGACACAGAGAGTCCGCCTCCCCCCGTTCAGATCTGAAGCCACCGAAGTCATCTGCGGCGTTCCTCAAGGCTCCTCGCTCAGTCCAACCCTCTTCAACGTCTACATGAGCCCCCTCGCAGACATTGCACGCCAGCACAACCTCAACATCATCTCCTACGCCGACGACACCCAGCTGATTCTCTCCCTCACCAACGACCCCGCCACCGCCAGAGTCAACCTTCACGAAGGGATGAAAGAAGTAGCCGAATGGATGAAGAACAGCCGCCTGAAACTGAACTCGGACAAGACGGAAGTCCTCATCCTGGGATCCTCACCCTCCGCCTGGGACGACTCCTGGTGGCCCCCCGCCCTAGGCAGCGCACCCAAACCAACAGACCACGCACGCAACCTGGGCTTCATCCTGGACTCCTCCCTCTCCATGACCAGACAAGTCAACGCCGTCTCCTCGTCGTGCTTCAACATCCTGCGCATGCTACGTAAGATCTTCCCGTGGATCCCCACCGAGACCAGGAAGACGGTCACCCAGGCCCTCGTCACCAGCCGTCTGGACTACGGCAACTCCCTCTACGCCGGAACCACCGCCAAATTCCAGAAGAGACTCCAGCGAATCCAGAACGCCTCAGCACGACTCATCCTGGACATCCCCCGTCGCAGCCACATCTCCGGACACCTGAGAGACCTGCACTGGCTCCCGGTCAACAAGAGAATCACCTTCCGACTCCTCACCCACGCACACAAAGCCCTACACAACCAAGGCCCAGGATACCTCAACAGCCGCCTCAACTTCTACGCTCCCAAACGCCAGCTTCGATCGACCGGCCACACCCTCGCCGCCGTCCCCCGCATCCGAAGAGCCACCACAGGGGGACGGTCCTTCTCCTACCTCGCCGCCAAGACATGGAACTCCCTCCCGACCCACCTCCGCCTGACCCAGGACCACCTCGCCTTCAGGAAGCAACTCAAGACCTGGCTGTTCGAGCAGTAGCGGAACCCCTCCCCCAGCGCCTTGAGACCCTCTGGGTGAGTAGTGCGCTATATAAATGCTTGATTGATTGATTGATTGAGAATCATCCTGGGGGAGTCGCAGCTCATTTCCAACAATACTGGGAACCAAGGTTGCGACTTCCACATGGGGGTTACTAAAATCACTTCCGCCCGATGACAAGAAACTTGGGTAGTCACCCTGGGGATCAAAATGAACGGGGGAAAGGCATAATTCCAGCCCTTGGACCAATCCTGGGAAAACACATCCGTTGCCAATGCCAACGGATCCGGCCCCCAGCTGAAGAACTTCTCCAACTATCGATTCAGCCTGGATGCAAATAGGTTGATCTCGCAACTGCCCCGGATCGCTTGCATCCACCTGACTATCTGGGGTTGGAGTTGCCAATCGCTGTAATCCTTGAGGTGTCGGGAGTTCCAGTCCACTACATTGTTTGACTGTCCCGGGATATATTCGGCTATCACCGATATCTGATGGCTTAGGCAGTAATGCCAGAAGTCCTTCGCTATTTCTGCGAGCAGAGAGGACCTCGTGCTACCCAATTTGTTGATGTACCTCACCACCGAGATGTTGTCCATCCGAAGTAGGATGCAACAGGAGAGACGATTGGGTGACAGTGTATGGATCGTGAGCGACCCCACTAAGAGTTCCAGGCAATAGATATGAAGATTGAGTTCACGCAGGGACCAACGCCCGCCTGTGGAGATATCTCCGCAACACGCACCACAGCCCCAATGGCTGGCGTCGGATTCAATAACCACCTCTGGCTGAGACCCGAAAATGGCTCTGCCGTTCCATGCCTCCACGTGGCCTACATACAGGAAGTGATGTGTACCGAGAGCACCATGGGATGTGTAGTGTTTTTTGCATACAAAAACCTTTTGATTGGCTGCTGTGAGTGGCAATAAATTCGAAAGAGAAGCATAATCCTCGCCTCCGGTCCTGTAGTAGAATTGTGGGCGGCCCTCTAGGGCCGAGCTCCTCAAGTAAAGATCACCTCTAGTTCATTCTCTGATCCCTTCTCACCTTCAGGAAGTCGAGGTCTGGCAGAAGACACCACTCCTCTATCTCCGTCAGCAGGCTGGTGACGTGCTTCTGTTGCTCCTCCAAAGCTGCCACCTCCCCCCGATTCTTCTTCAGGGTCTCTTTGTGTTCATTCTCCCAGTGGGCGAGAAGGCGCTGCTGCTCCTCTTCAAGAAACACTTTCAGATCCCAAAACGGGCACACGATTTTTAGATTCTGACTTCTGAATATTTCCTTTGAGAAAAAGGAAGCAAAGAGACAGGAATGCACATATTTCTGTGTTGTAATTATTAAAAGAACATTTATAGCTGTTGTTCTGACATGGTTAGTAATTGTGTGTCTTAAGGGTCCTACAGACAGCAGTTCCCTTCTCACTAAAACATTAGGGCGCATTTTTATGAGAAAATTCACAGAAAGATGCCAAAACCTTCGCACATCTTAAGCCGCACAAATACATTTTGGGAAAGCAATATAAACAGCAAACAAAATGCTGAATTGGTGCTTTCCTGCCACTAGGGGTGTGATAGCCAAAGCCAAGGAGGCCCTGGTCGGCATGCAAACATCAAAGAAAACACAGAACCAGCCGGGAAGTGCACAAGAGGCATCCTTTGACCCGGAAGTTCTCTCCAGGACAGACAGCCTCTGGTTTCAGGCTTTCTCGCAGCCTCATCACGCAGGTTGGAAACACAGTCTGTCCCAGAGAGGCGCTTCCTGCCTGTGCGCTGCCACCATCACTGCAGCTTGAATGTCCTTCCAGCCTTGACAATGTCTTGTGACGTGTGAGCTGCCTGTCAGTACTGGAGACGACATCCTGATCAGAGAATGTGAAGAACTGTGGAAAGATTGAATCATATACCTTGTATGCTTTGGTATTTTGTTTGGTATTTACAAGAAAGTTTTACAGCGCAGCACGCCACATTGGGCGCTGCTTGACTGGGAAAGGGTAGCAATGCGCTGTATTCGAAAAGATACAGCACATTCCTGCTTTTGTCTCTGCCCTGGTTCAGTTTTGGCTGCCTGGTGCCAACGCAGGCAGCGTTGCGCAATGGTGCAAGGGTGCCCGTGTTACATGCAGGAAGGCGAACCTTCCTGCACAAAAACAATCCCTTGAGGCATATTCAGACAGAATGCAGCACACATACAAAGAAGAAGTAACAGGGAGAAGTGAAGATATTTCTCTTTGTTGCGCCTCACCTGAGAAGGTGCATGTTTTTCGCACATTTCCAGGTCTACCAGCAGAGCTGAATCTGGGAATGCATCAAAATCCATGGGGGTTGCATGGGAACATTCACACAATGCCCATGGAATGCCTTCTCAGGCCAGAGTGACGAAACAAAGTGATTTGAGTTGCATTGCGTTAATCTGGAATTATGAAGCCACTCGGGCCAGCCAAAGTGGCCTTACGTGGCTTCATAAATCGCATTTTGGGCAACCAGAATTTTTGTCAGGGTGAAACACAAGCACACCCCAAATTAAGCTGCGCTCATGTCTCTGGTAGCTTGGCACAAAGCAGACAGGCTTAACTTAGAGGCAATGTGTAATGAATGGATGTAACGCTTCAAACAGAAATAAAAGAGAAAACAACACAAAAAAATCCCACATCAATTTTGAAAAAAAGAGTCAAATGTAATAAATTATTGAGACCAAAAACGACAAACATCCAATCAGTAGAACCGTAGATATGCAAATTCAAATATTTCAAGTAAGTATAGCGCCTAAAAGCACAAAGTGCTACTCGTGGTTTTCTGGTTGGGCAGGACCGAGTGAAAGTCACAAGTTCAGGCTGGCCGTGATGGAGCCGGGGCTGGACCAGGTTAGTCCCACTGAAAGAGCTACCTTCAAAAAGTCCAGCCCGAAGAGTTGTGTTCGCAATGGAGGGGGCCGGAGGAGCAGGGAAAGAGCCACGGATGGTCATTAATGTATCGCAAAGAGCAGGTCGGGCATTGTGGACAGTCGTCGCAGTAGTGTGAAGATCCTGTTGGGTGTCGCAGATGGTCATTGCTTGAGATTCATGTAGGCAATCTTACTACAGGAGATGTGCAGCTATCACCTTACCAGTCATCTCTGGTGGTCACTGTAGCGCAGAGTCAGGTTCACCAAAGTTATGCGTTGGTGGATGGCGCAGGCGTTAAGATCTTGGCCCATATGTGGTCAAAGAGCCCAAATATTCAGGATACTCGCTTCTTTGAAGAGGGAGCTCAACTGATGCCACACCAACCGTCCAGGATCTGAGGGGCCACCCCTTGGGATCAGGAACTCACTCCAGAAGAGGCCAGAAGGGCTCAGGAAGGTCTTGTTGCAAGTCCAAGCAGCAGGTCAGCTGGGCAGATGCAGGGATCATCTGGAGCTTATCATTTCCAAGATGCACACAACAGGAGGTCAGTCAGCTGACACTTGGAGTCCCTTTAGCCTGGGATGATGGGTGTAGGTCCAATCTTCTTTCTCAGCAAGAAGGGCAACAGAGCAGCACAGCAGGTCCAGAGGTGTACTGAAGAGTTGGGTCTCAGGGTCCATTATTTATGCCTGGTGCCAGCATTGAAGTAGGAGAAGGTTCTGGAGGCTTCAACCGCAGAGGTGTTTGGAATTTCCTGCCTCTCTGCCCATGGCCCTGGCCCCAGTTTGTTTGGGGACACAAAAGACTAGTGTAAAAAATGTATGAGTGTGCTCAGGCAGAGCTTAATGAAGTGTAAAACAAAGGTAATATTGGCTTATCCCCAATAGGCATATTTAATTTACGTTTAAGTCCCTAGTACACTGGTACTACATAAACCCAGAGCCTGTAAATTAAATGCTTCTCGGTGGCCTTCAGAACTTTTTGTGCCATCCACTTAAGTAGCCCTTTTTAAACATGTCTCAGGCCTACCATTGCAGCGTGTGTGTGCAGTATTAAACTGATATTTTGACTCTCCCACCCAGGAAAATCACCAGCAAGCCTATACCTTCAGGAATCCATAATACATCTAGGTCTAACAGACTTGTAGGACGTCCCGGCGAATCAGTTCACATTTTTAAAAAACCTAACAAAGGTAACCCGCTTATTATCCACCATAGAGGATAAAAAAACATTAGCCAAACGATTGCATGGCTGGATGGTCCTAAACACTTACAAAATGCTAAAACCCCAGCTCTACCTGAAAATGGGAATACAAATTAACATCAAGGAAAAATTCCTAAAACTCCGGCTGGGGGTTGGCCCCTTCAATCAATTTATGCCACCTTGGGAGAGAAAGGGAGGAGTGCAGCCTTGTCGTTTATGCGGCAGCGGTGTCGAAGACGCAAATCACGTCATATGCACCTGTAATAAGTTAAAAGATATAAGGATCACCCTGCTAAAGCCAGCGTTCAAACAGTATGGAGTCAGATCATGCAGACCAGCGGTAATGTGTTTCAACCCTGAGCTGGTCCAGCTAAATTGCCGGCTAATTAAATACCTTGACATAACTGCAAAAAGACTGAAACACCGGACCGAGTGGCCCAACGACTACTTACTACAAGAACTGACAATCATTACCAGAACGGACACAGTCGAAACAATACTGACAGTCAATACGACTAATGTGCAGAATGTCTTAATAATTTGTGCACTTTCTTTAACACGTGTAAAATTTTACAAATCATTCTAATTATCGTTGCTGATAAAAAGATTGGAATTTTTATAATGATTTTATCAAAAAATGTAAGATATTTTATTCTTTTGTATATGCAATGGTTTTAATTAATCAAGCATAATAAATAAACCTACAACCTACAACCTGATATTTTGAACTCGAAAATAAACCTTTTGCCAGGCCCAATCCTTCCTTTTTAATACATATATATCAACCCCAGGGTAGGCCCTAAGCAGCCCAGAGGGCAGAGTTCAATGTATTTAAAACGTAAGGCATGTCATTTTAGGTTTTACATGTCCTGGTAGTGAAAAACTCTTACATTTGTGTTTCACTACTGCAATCCAGCTTCTCCTATTGGATAACATTGGAGTTACCTTATTATATTTAAAAAGTTATAACCTCCAGATGGGAACAGGGAAACAGTTCATGCTTGGGGTCTTTAGAATTGTAATGAAAATGTATTTTTACGGTGAAGTTGAATGTTTGGTTACAGTATTGAAATTGCCATTAGTAGAAAGTTGGCTTTTCCCTGCCTTAGCCATTTTCTACCTACAGTCTGTTTCTGGGTCACATTTCTGGGCTTATTTGGCAGTCAGAGTTTGTGTATTCCTCCGAGACAGCCACACACAATACAGAGCTTAGATGAGCCTGAATTGGTCATCACTGGCAGGATGGGAGGGCGGAGTTAGGGACAGCCCCATTTATACCTGAATTGGCTGTATCCTGCCTCCACATAAATAATTGCATACCCCCTGTCTGGACCCAGGACAAAGGAGGCAAGGAATGTGTGCACTTCAAAGGGAAACCTGTAGAAGTTTCTCCTACTTCAAAAGAGGCACCAGGTATAAATGTCGGACCTCAAACACCAACTCTTCTGTACCTGCGAATACTACAGAAGAAGGACTGCTTGTGCTGCTTTGCTGTCAGCAGGACTGCCACTCAGCTGTCTTGCTTGCTGAGAAGGAAGATTGGACCTACACCCACCATCCCAGGCGGAAGTGATTCCAAGGGTCAACCAGTTGACCTGCTATTCTGAGCTACAAGGATATGACAAGCTCCAGAGTCTCCCCGCAACTTCGCAGCTGACCTGCAGCTTGGACCTGCAACTGGGCCTGCCTGTCCCTGATGACCTCTGTTGGAGTAACTTCCTGTGGTGCCCCTGACGTCCTGGACCCTTGGTGCAGGTCAGTTGAGCTCCTCTGAAGTTTTTTGCCTCTTCATGAATGCAAAAGGGCTTGTTTGTGCCAAGACCGCACCAACCGCCACTGAAATTTTCTGGTGAACCTACTCTTTGCGCTGCAGCATCGACTGTCGCGGTGACCCCCAATGCAAAGTTGCAGCCACACCCGTCCACGAGGTAGGCAGAATTTTTGCATTGCAACAAAGACCGTTCATGACGCTTGGCCTGTCCTTCTCACTACTTCGATGGACACCCGTGATGCTCTGCCTGATCCTCGTGGCCCCTTCTACAGTACACAATACTCTTGACACTGGACTGAGAAGATAACTCTTTCAGCTGCACTAACCTGATCCCTCTACCCAACCCACACTCCATTGGGTCGGCCTGAACATGCAACTTTTTCCCGGTCACGCACTACCTGATAGCCACAAGTGGCACTTTCTGCTTCTAGACACTATTGTCACCTACATTTTTATAATTGCAAATGTCTGGTTCTACTGATTGGATTTTTGCTGTTTTGGTCTTGTTTTATTTATTACATTTTACTTAATTGGAGGGGGATTTTTCTTCTGTTATGTTTTCACATTATTACTGTTTGAATTGCTGTGTAAATACTTTACACCTTGCCTCTAGGTTAAGCCTGACTGCTTGTGCCAAGCTACCAGAGGGTTGAGCACAAGTTAATTTGGAGTTACCTGTGACTTCACCCAGACAATGATTGGGGTTTCTACAGGAATAGGGTGATCACCCTCAATCAACCAGTGTTGGAAAATGGCCCTCTTTGAAGGGTCACCCCAAACATTTCGCCTAAAACATGGTTACATTGACTTATCCACAATTGGTGTTTTTAATTCACTTTTAAGTCCCCAGTAAGGTGCACTACCCATGCCTAGGGCCTGTAAATTAAATGCTATTAGTGGGCCTGCAACACTGATTGTGCCACCCTAAGTAACGTCTTAGGACAACTACTGCAGAGCCTCTGTGTGCTGTTTTACTGCCATGTCAACTTGGCATTTAAAAACCCCTTGCCAAGCTTTAAATTCCCCTTTTATTACAAATACGTCGCCCCCTATGGTAGGCTCTAGGTAACCCATAGGGCAGGGTACTGTGTGATTAAAAAGGCATGGCATGTACATTTAAGCTTTACATATCCTAGTAGTGAAAAACCCCCATATTACTTTTTTGACTGTGAGGCCTACCCCTCTCATAGATTAACATTGGGAGTTCCTTATTACACCTATAAATTGTAATTCCTGATTGAGAAGGATGAGATCTGTTATGTTTCATATCATTGGAATGTTAGTGATAAATCGTCTTTACTGGTCAAGATGATTTTATCTCTACCCTTTTAAAAATGACACTTTTAAAAAGTTGGCATTTTTCTGCTCTTAGCCCTGTGTGCCTGCAGTCTGTCTCCAATACACGTCTGGGGAGGGTGACCGCTGCCCTTTGGGCATTCCCTCTACACAGCCACATACAAAGGGAACTTAGGAGTGACTGATGGGCCATTCTCATCATGATGGGTCTTCATGAGCAGAATGGGGAGGGAGTAGCTGACACTTATACTTGAAATAGCCGTGTCCAGTCCCCACTCAAAGGACTGCTGAATCCACTGTAGCGAGTCTGGAGCCAGAGCTGGGAGGGAGGTCCTCTGTGCACTTCAAAGACCCTCTTCAAAGTCACCACTGGGTATGAGAATTGGACTTCTGACCCTACCACTTCAGTGCACTACTGGACCAGTGGACACTGCCAGGAAGAAGGACTGCTGTACTGCTGAAGAGTTGCCACTTTGCTAGACTGCTGATATGGAAGAACAGTTTTTCTGCCGTGCTGATCTGCCTGCTGCCCTCTCTGTCTGAGTGAGAAAGACTTGATCTAAACCACTTGAACCCAGAGTGACTCCAAGGGCGTGTCTGCTTGCCTCCTGTTATGAAGTCTCAGGGATATCAAAGACTTCCAGCAACTCTGCAACAGCACCTGGACTCTGCCATCTGCAAGTCCTGCCCTGCCAAGTGGTGCCAATCCAATCCTGGGCCCTTGGAAGTGGGTTTTTTGTGCAGAAACCACAATAATCCACACATTGCAGTTATTGTGCAAGTCAGAACCAACACATCTCCTTCGTCGCTGACACATTGACGATTTGAGGACATTGCATTGCTGGCTGCGTGGCTCTACAATGGCACATCGCCTTTATCAGTGGGGTACGGTGATGACGCATCTCCAACTGCGTGACTCCAAACTGACATCACCTACATCCTAAGGATCAATGTTGATGCATCGCCTCAAACTGCTACTCACATCCTGTTTTTCAACAGCGATGCAACCTCCAACAAGGTACCGTTTGCAATGGGCCTGGCGTGGCTCCTTTATACGATCCGCGCTCCATCGCCATCAGTATGAACTGTTGGATTTGACCCAGTCAAGTGCGACCAGAGAGCCTCGGTCGGCGCTTTATGCTTTCAAGATATTCTTTAAAAAAATCATATTTGGTCTTCTACTTTTTGGATTTTTGTTGTTTTGGTCTTGTTTTGTTCATAACAATTCAAGTGTGCTTTCTAGATTGGTGTGGAGTCATTTTGAGGTGTTTACACAGTTTTACTGTTTGAAGTGTTGCACAAATACTCTGCACATTGCCTGTCAAGTTAAGCCTGCCTGCTCTGTGGCACGCTACCAGAGGGTGAGCACAGGTTAATTTACAGTCTGTATCTGACACACCTTGACTAGGACTGTGGTTCCTCTTTGGACAGGGTGCATACCTCTGGCACCCAGAACCTCTGGGGCTTATTTACAGGCCCATTGTGCTGCCAATGATGCGTCACTTTTATTGACGCACCTGCCGTGCACTGGGTCTCCCCATATTTACATGGCCACGTGCAGTCACCCTGCCTGTCATTTCATGGCCTTGTAAATGTGTTTCCCTTTCACGCATAACTCTGTGTGGAAGGGGCATTGCACGGGAGTTGCTGTGGGTGTTCCCACGCAACATCTATGCAACTTGTCGCATTCCCAGATTTATGACATTTGATAAACCTGGGAATGCGTCAGAATCCTGCGCCTTCCCAGGGGAGGTGTAAGGAGGCGCAATGAGGAGAAATACTTTTATTTCTCCTTGTTTTGTCCTCTTTCTATGCCATAGAAAGAGGAAAATGCCTTTAATTATTGTTTTTGTGCAGGAAGGTCTACCTTCCCCTCAGTGCAGGCGCCCTTGCAAATAATGCAAGAGTGTCAGCACTGGCGCATGGCTGCTGTGTGCGCGCCAGTGCAGGGGAGAAGGAGAGGAATTTGCCGTATCTTGTAGATCTGGCGCAATCCTCCCCTTTCACTTTGACGCACGGCAGCGCAGCAGAAGGGCGCGCTTCACTGCCACGCGCCAAAATATTGTAACTGAGGCCTCCAATTTCTAACAAACAGTAACCAAATTTCTTCCAATCAGCATGAGGGATAGAATATGGAGGGGCAAGAGGAGGACCTGAGCCCAGGTCCTGCGCTGCAAAACCTACAGGAGGAGAGCAAGTTGTGTCCTGGAGTAAAGCTCACTGCCAGGGCAGACAGCGTTGTGTCCTCCTGAGGCCTGTCCCCAGAGGAACTGGAGGGCAGGAGGGCTGAGAGGGAACTCCAGCTGCATGTGGCCAAGATAAAAATGGATGAAAAGAAAGTGGCCATGGAGGAGAAACTGACCTGATAGTGACTGGCTCATAAAAGGAGCCTCAAAGAGATGGACATCAGAGACAGGCAGGTAGAGTCCAGCTGCAATGGTGGCAGCGTACCTACAGTGTCCACTGGAGAAAAGAGTCCACATTCCAAAGAATCTGGTGCCTAACTTTGTTGTGGGGATGACGTACACTGTTCTCTCTAAACACATAAAAACTACAGCAACTTTGAAGTAAGCGTACTGCGTTTACCAGAATGCAATGGGATGAACTATGCTGGGATGAGAGGCAGTGTGCTCCCTCCCGCCTTGTGTTTAAAAGGCTCCCTTCAGCCAACAAGCTGATGAGCTCACCTGGGATGCACCTGTGTGCCTGTGGAGAACTACTGTGACCTGTGAAGACTTCAGCAGACTTTCAGCAACCCCAGATGACTCTGCTCTCTACCGATGAAGGGCTAAACCCAGAAACAAGTGTCTAGAGAGATCAGCACTACCTGCACCAACTTTAGTCAGAAACTTTAAAACAAGGTACTGAATTTACCAGAATGCAATGGGTTGAACTGTGCTAGGATGAGAGGCAGTATACTTCCTCATCCCTTGTGTTTAAAAGGCTCCCTTGAGCTGACGAGGTGACTAGCTCACCTGGGATGCACCCGTGGCATGATACTGTGACCTATGAATACTTGGGCAGCATTTCAGCAACCCCAGATACGCTTTCTCTGCTCTCTACTACTTCTGCTTTCTACCGATGAAGGGCTAAACACAGAAACACATGTCTAGAGATAACTGCAATACCTGGAAAGACTTTGGTGACAAACTACAGCAACTTTGAATTAAGCATCAGATCCACCAATAGGACCTTCATCCAAAACAAGATCCTGGCCAACTCCAGCAACTCCAAGGAACTCTTCAGCATCATCAAGGAATTCACCAAACTCCCCAGCGAACCCACGGACATCACCCCTTCCCAGGACCTCTGCAACAAGCCTGGATCCTACTTCCATCTGAAGGTCAAGGGCCTCTATGACAACGTCAACAACCAGACACCTGACTCCGAAACCACCCCAGCCTCCAGCAATGCCAGCCAGCTCACCATCTCCTCCTGGACCCCAGTTACCACCGAAGACACTGCATCAATCATGAAAGGCATCCACTCAGGAACCCCCATGGACCCCAGCATATCTTTCACAGAGCCACCGCCACCATCGCCCTGGAACTACAACGCACCATCAACCCCACCTTCAAAACCGCCGTCTTCCCCGATGACTGGAAACACACAGAAGTCAGACCCCTACTCACGAAGCCCTCAGCAGATACCACGGACCTCAAGAACTACCAACCCATCTCCCTCCTCCCCTTCACAGCAAAAGTCACCGAGAAGACTGTCAACATCCAACTGATAAAGTTAATTGAAGAAAACTCCATCCTCAACCCCTCCCAGTTAGGATTCCGCAGCAACCACAGCACTGAGACTGCCTTACTTGCCGCCACTGACGACATCCGCACCCTCCTTGACCAAGGACACACCACAGCCCTGAGCCTTCTCGAACTCTCTGCAGCCTTCAACACCGTCTCCCACCGCACACTCACCGCCAGACTCCACGAGGCCAGCATACACGGAATCACCCTCAAATGGATCCACTCCTTCCTCGCCGGCAGAACCCAAAGAATCCGATTTCCACCCTTCCTCTATGAACCCACAGAAATCAACTGCGGAGTACCCCAAGGATCATCACCCAGCTCCACGCTCTTCAACATCTACATGGCCCCCCTCGCCACCATTGTTAGACAGCACGGACTCAGCATAGTATCCTACGCTGACAACATTCAGCTCATCCTCTCCCTCACCAAGGACCCCATCACCACCAGACTCAACTTCCAGGAAGGAATGAAGGACATTTCAGCCTGGATGAGCAGCAGCTGCCTGAAGCTCAACTCGGAGAAGAGAGAGGTCCTCATCCACGGACCCGCCCCTTCTTTGGGACAATACCTGGTGGTCCACCGCCCTAAGCAGCCCCCCACCCCCATAGACCACGCCCAAAACCTCAGCATCATACTCAATTCCTCCCTCTCCATGACCCGACAGATCAACGCCATTGCATCCACCTGCTTCAACACCCTCCGCATCCTCCGAAAGACTTTCAAATGGATCCCTCCTGAATTGAGAAAGACCGTCAGCCACGCACTCATAACCAGCAGACTGGACTACGGAAACACCTGCTACGTCGTAATCAACAAGAAAACAAGTTACTTACCTGTAACTGTAGTTCTCCAGTATTGGACCTTTCATAGATTCACATGCCTGAATCATTCCCCGTCGTCGAGACGGGAGTCTCCGGTACATAAAAAAGCATTGCTTAGTATCATAGCAAACTGAAAAAAGGCCTAGGCCCATTTTCCTTTGCAACCCATTACCTTTGTTATGTAAAAAAGGACTAAACTTGTCCCTGAACCAATCAGAGCCTCTCACCCTCTAGAACACTCCTGAGAGAACCTTCTGCCCTCAGATTTTCGTGCACTTGTGCAATAACACTGTTTGTGCTAAATCCGAGGTGAGCTTCTCAGGGGAGGAGGGTGGGTTGCATGTGAATCTATGAAAGGTCCAATACTGGAGAACTACAGTTACAGGTAAGTAACTTGTTTTCTTACTCCAGTATTGGAGCCTTTCATAGATTCACATGCCTGAATCAGAATAGCGAGCAGTAAATAAGAGCACATTTTTTGTTACTCAGAACGTGAATCCAGGAAACATATACAGTGTGACAAAATGGCATCTGTAAACCAAATTCCACATATCAAAAATACTTTGCAAATGGTAATACTATAACAACAACAATAAAATGTGCCAAAGCTCATAATAAAGGAAGGAGGGATGGTAAAGAAAGCTCACCGCTACTGGATAAGGTTCCTCAGCACCGCTTCTCCCACCGCCACATCTCTCCCTGTGGCTGCATCCAAGCAGTAATGCCTGGTGAAGGTGTGCGTACTCGTCCAGGTCGCCGCCCTGCAGATATCCTGGATCGGCACTCCTGCGAATAGAGCAGTAGAGGTGGAGACTGCTCTTGTAGAATGTGCACGGACTCGTGCATTCAAAGGTCGGCCAGCTGCCTGATGGCAATACTCTATGGCACTTGATATCCATCTGGCAATTCCCCTCTTTGACAAAGGGAAACCCTTCCTGGGTGCGCTGTAGGCCACAAAGAGCTGTGAAGACTTTCGGAAAGGCTTAGTTTTCTGCAGATAGAACTTCAAACAACGCTGGACATCCAGCGAGTGGAGAGCTCTTTCCGCCGCTGTTGATGGTTGTGGAAAAAATCTTTTGAGAATTAAAGGTTCATTCAAATGAAAGTCAGTCGGAACCTTAGGGATGAATCTTGGATTAGTCCTGAGTATTATCCTGTCCTCTTTGAACTGCAAGAAAGGCTCTTGGACCGTGAGAGCCTGAATCTCCCCCACTCTCCTGGCTGAAGTGAGCGCAATGATAAGCGCAACTTTCCAGGAAAGAAATTTCAGCTCCGCCCTGTGAATTGGCTCAAAGGGCTGTTTATTCAACTGGGACAGAACGACGTTCAATTGCCAGAGAGGTGGTGGAGGTTTTATTGGAGGGAAAACTCGGAACAGACCTTTCATAAATTGTTTGATGACTCTAGCAGACCACAGAGATGGACCAGAAGCCGTTCTTCTAAAGCGTGAAATTGCAGCTAGGTGTACCTTTATAGATGCATGAGCCAAACCTGACTTAGCCAAAAGCAAGAGGTATGGAATAACCTTGTGAGCTGCCGAGTGCAGAGGATGAATGTTAGATCTTTTGCACCATAGATAGTACCTTTTCCACTTCATCCGATATGTCTTGTTTGTACTATCCGCTCTGGCTCTAGATAGAATCTCCCTGCACTCCGTAGGGATGCTCAGATGCTGAAATTCACAGTATTCAGGAGCCAGGCTGCTAAATGCAGAGATTTCGGATCCGGATGCAGAACTTCCCCCTGGAACATTGTCAGCAGAGATGGTATCGGCTGCAGGCAAATCGGTCGCTCCTCTTGACAGTAGAAGAAGCTCCGCAAACCAATGCTGTCTGGGCCACCACGGAGCTATCAGGATTAACCTGCATGGTTCTTTCTTGATCTTCATAAGAACCTGCGGCAGGAGGGGAATTGGAGGAAAGGCGTAGGGAAAGATGCCTGACCATGCCATCAAAAACGCATTCCCCCAAGATCCCCGTTGGGGAAGCCAGCTTGCGAAGAACCGGCATTTTCTGTTCTCCCTTGTCGCAAACAGATCTACTGTTGGAGTTCCCCATCTCTGGAAGATGTTGTGTAAAATCCCGTTGTCGATTTCCCAACCGTGACAGACAGACTTTAGTCTGCTTAGAGTATCCGCTTTGGTGTTCTGGTCCCCTGGAAGATGTTCCGCTGTAATGGATATTCCGTGTCGTAGAGCCCATTCCCATATCCACTGGGCTTCCCGAGACAGGGAGAGAGATCTTGTTCCTCCCTGTTTGTTCAAGTAGTGCATTGCTGTTGTGTTGTCTGTTCTTACCAACATGGCTGCACCTTGAATCCTTGGCAGGAACGCCAACAATGCTAAGCGGACAGCTCTGAGCTCCAAAAGGTTGATATGCAATTGTTGTTCGTCCGCTTTCCAACGTCCGCTGACCTGCAGATCCTGAAGGAATGCTCCCCATCCTTATAAGGACGCATCTGTCGTAATCACCCAAGGAGCTGGCTGAGTCAGAAAAGAAAGACCCTGCGAGATGTTTTGTTTTCGGGTCCACCATGTCGCCGCGTGGATCATGATCGGCGTCACTCTGATTATATCCTCGAAGGATCCTGTCGCTTGATGCCACTGAAGATCCAACTGCTCTTGTAACGGACGCATCCGTAGCCTGCAGCACGGTACGAGGGGAATGCAAGATGACATTTTTCCCAGCAATGACTGGTACTTGCGTACTGAAAGAGACCTTCTTTTTATAAACGCCTGGGATAGAGATATTATTCCCTGCTGTCTCTCCTCGGAGGGGAACGCTCGGTTTACCTCCGTATCCAGAATTGCTCCCAAGAAAGTGATAGTTCTTGACGGTTGCAGAGTTGACTTCTCCTCGTTTAGAGTGAGGCCTAATCTGGCAAATAGTTCTATGCAAGCCTCCGTTGACAACCGGGCTGACGCTGCCGATGGAGCCTTGACTAGCCAGTCGTCGAGGTAAGGAAACACTTGGAGTTTCTGTCTCCTTAGAACCACTGCCACTGGAGCCAGGCATTTTGTAAAAATCCTCGGGCCGATTTTAGACCAAAAGGGAGCACCTTGAATTGGTAATGATCCTCGGCCACCACGAACCGAAGGTACTGCCTGTGTGAAGGATGGATTGGGATATGGAAATACGCATCCCGTAAGTCCAGTTTGGTCATATAATCCCCTGGGTTTAACAGCAGCAGAATATCCTGGAGGGAGATCATTCTGAAGGTTTGATCCTTGAGGTAAGTATTTAGGGATCTGAGATCCAAGATGGGGCGCCATTGAAGAATGTTTTTCTTGATCAGAAAAAACCGAGAATAAAATCCCCTTCCTTTCTGGGAATTCGGTACCGGTTCTGTTGCTCCCTTTCGGAGCATTGTCCGAACTTCTTGACGCATCTGGTGTAAATACTTGACCTCTTGAGATCTTGGTGGTGAGCAAGGGGGGATTTCCAGAAACTCTAAAGTGTGACCGAATTGTATTATTTGGAGGACCCATTGGTCCGTCGTTATCTGCTGCCAATTTTGATGATGATAGGAAATTCTTCTGCCCAGGGGAATATGCGACATATGAGGAGTAAGTGTCACTAAGATGTCATTGTCTTCGGGTGGTGTCTTTCCCTTGGCGACCTCCTCGACCTCTAGGAGTAGATTTTGTGAAACCTCCTGTCTGTCTCTGTGAATATTGTTGACGATACGGTTGGGATGATGTGGAGTAGGAAGAATAGCGGCCTTGTTGATAACCTCCTCTATAAGAAGGTTGGCCCCTACCTCGTGAGCCACGAAAAGGAACTTTTCTATACTGCAATGTTCCAAGAGATTTCGCTGTTTCCGTATCCTTCTTGATACTCTGTAAGGCCTCATCTACATGTTTTCCGAACAGATCTTCCCCATTGAACGGAAGATCCAAGATCTTATTCTGGACTTCAGGCCTAAAAGATGTTGCTCTTAACCATCCTTGTCTGCGTAAAACAGCCGCTCCTCCCAGAGATCTGAAGGCCGTGGTCGCAATGTCCATTGCACAATCTATGACTTCAGCCGAAGTCCTTTCACCTTCCTGGAGGATCTTTCTGGCCTCTTGTCTGTCCGCTTCAGGTATGCTATCAATGTATGGCGATAGGTAACACCACATCTGCCTATCATACCTGCCCAGGATGGCTAGGGCATTTGCTGCCCTGACCAGAAGAGCAGACATGGACGAAAACCTTTTCCCTGCATTATCCAAGCGCCTGCCCTCTCTGTCCGGTGGCGTCGAAATTGGAGCAGACGGATTCCTCGATTTCTGCTGCGCCCTTCAGTTATAACCGAGTCCGGTTTGGGGTGACCTAATAAACAAGCCGGAGCATCGGAAGGCGCTTTGTATTTTTTGTCCAGTCTAGCCAGCACTGGAGTAACCGTTGCCGGCGTCTCCATATCTTTGAGCCCTTCCTCCCAAAGATGACTCAGAATTGGAAGAGATCTAACCTACTTGCGAAATGGTTCTTTGAAATCATATAAAAAGCATTCTGCTTTTTCTGATGACATATTGAGCGCAAATCTCTGCGCGGCTCTTTCCATCAGATTATGGAACCCTCCAATGTCCTCCGGAGGGGAATCCACAGGTCTCGGTGACAGAGATGAAGGGGACGGAATCAAATACTCATCCCATTCCTTACTAGGATCTATTATCTCCCCTTCCTCCTGCTCTTCATCCTCAGATGTGTCCAGAACCGGCTGTGGCAAAGGTGATATTGGCCGCGGAACTGGTACCTCCTGCCTTCGCACTGGTGTACATGGAACAGAGTGCGTCGGAGCCACTGGCATCCTTTGGGCAAAGTATGCCTCTTCTTGTAATCCTCCTACATGAACTGCAAATCCGTCAGAAGAGTAGCAGGAACACTCACCATCTCTTCCTGATCATGTTGTCGGGGGCGGTCCTGATAACCCCCATACTCATCTTCCCAGTCATCCTCCTGACATTTAACATGTAACTGAGAAGGGCTACTTGCATAGCCAAACGGACACTCATTATCATCGTCCTGCGAATCCTCCTCCTCCAATAAATGGGATGGAACCAGAGGTGTTACCTTACTAGGAGACGTAATATCCGGGGTAATTCTCCTTTTCCTGGCAAAATCCCGCTTTTCTGGGGTTTTTTCCCTCGTCGACGAGCCCGTCGACGAGATTGCCATTGTAACCGCCGACGACACCGTCGTCGATGCCGTCGTCGACGCTGTAGACATCGTCGTCGATGCAGTTGTCACCGTGGTCGACGGTGCCGTCGACGATGTAGTTGTGGTCGTCGTCATTGTCGTCGACGTCGACGCTCTCGTCGTCGACGCTGCCGTCGACGATGCCATCGTCGACGAGAGTATAGGTTTAATAATGACTTTTACTTCACTCTTCTTCGTCGACGACGCTACTTTCTTCGTCGACGATCCCGTCGACGATGTAGATTTTTCTAATTTCTCCTCAGGTGAAGTAGACGCTGGCTGTTTCAGCATATGTTTAATTTCAAGGGGTGATTTTGAAGGCTCAGAATTTGTTTTCTTTGACTGTTTCACCCCTGAAGCATGACCCTTGCTCTCCTTTTCTTTAGATTTAGGAGATTTTGAGGGACTGCGCTCTGAAGACACAGAAGTGGTCTTTTTAAGAGCCTTCTCAGGTTTCTCCCCTGAGGTAAGAGCCTGAGGAGATCTGCCTCTCTTCTGAGATCTCCGTGAAACAGTTGACGCCTCATCACTGTCACTAGACACGACGTCCTTCCTGGTTTTAAGTTTCTGGAGCCAAATTAACAGTCTGCCTTCACGATCCCTTCGAGTCTTATTAGAAAAGGTGCGACATACCTTACACTCCTTCGCCTGGTGGTGTGGGTAAAGGCAGTATATACAGTCCTTATGAGGATCATCAGTATATAACCTCTTCTTTGAACAGGTGGCACAGGCCCTAAACAAGCCTTTCTTTTCTTTATCAGCCATTCTCCAAGATGAAGTAGAAAGTTCAGGTGAAAAAATCTCCTTAATCTAATAGCAACTGTAGAATTTGAGCAGAGCTCAAAGGAGACTCCCTAGCACAACGTGCGGTAGAAAATCTGAGGGCAGAAGGTTCTCTCAAGAGTGTTCTAGAGGGTGAGAGGCTCTGATTGGTTCAGGGACAAGTTTAGTCCTTTTTTACATAACGAAGGTTATGGGTTGCAAAGGAAAATGGGCCTAGGCCTTTTTTCAGTTTGCTATGATACTAAGCAATGCTTTTTTATGTACCGGAGACTCCCGTCTCGACGACTGGGATTGATTCAGGCATGTGAATCTATGAAAGGGTCCAATACTGGAGTAAGTCTCTGCTCCGCAAACTCCAGCCCATAAAGAACACTGCAACCAGGCTCGTCCTCGGCATCCCTCAACATGAACACATCACCATGCACCTGCGTGGCTCCACGTCAAGAAAAGAGTAACTTTCAAGATACTCACCCACGCCTACAAATGCCTCCACAACACCGGACATCAATATCTCAAAGAAAGAATCTCCTTCCACATACCCAAGAGGAACCTCCGATTCGCTGACCTCACCCACACCGAACCCCCATGCATCTGAAGAGCTAGAACAGGTGGAAGAACCTTCTCCTACATCGCGGCCAAGACCTGGAATGAGCAGCTGGTCAACATCAGACGCGCCCCCCACCATACACATCTTCATGAAGACCCTCAAGACCTGGCTCTTCGACTGATCAGAGCTGCTCTCCCCTTCTCCCAGCACCTTGAGACCCTCACGGTGAGTAGCGTGCTTAAAACCTCCCTGATTGATTGGTTGATTGATTGAAGCATACTGCATTTACCAGAATGCCATAGGGTAAAATGTGCTGGGATGACAGGCAGTTTGCTCCCTCTACCCTGGTGTTTAAAAGTCTCCTTTGAGTCAAAGAGCTGATGAGATCACCCGGGATGTACCTGTGGGCCTGTGCAGTGGTACTGTGGCCTGTGAAGACTTGGCCGCAGCATTTCAGCAACCCCAGAACTTTTCTCTGCTCTCTACTAGTTTTGCTCTCAACTGATGAAAGCCTAAACCCAGTAAGGTGCATTTAGAGAGAACAGCACTACCGGCACCAACTTTGGTGAAAAACTACAGCAACTTGGAAGTAAGCATACTGCATAAGGCGGAGGACTTGCAATCATCTATAAATCTATTTATCAATGCTACTGTACTCCGGACCCTATCCCAGACTGCGAAAGCATGTCCTTCTCCCTTAAGCTCTCCCCTAATGACAGCTTTACAGGAACACTTGTCTATCGCCCTCCAGGCCCTCTGAAACAATTTCACATTACACTACCATCTTTTGCGGCAGAATTAGTTTTGTCCCCCTCCAATTTTACCTTGTTGGGCGACTTTAATATCCATTTTGACAACAGTGTAGATAGTACTGCAAATGATCTTACTCCAAACTTGGCCGCAGTGCAATTAGAGCAATTGGTCCGAACCTCTACTCACAACAAAGGACATTTGCTGGACCCTGTATTTAGCAACTGTGATAACCTCAGGGTAGGCCCCATCACCCCTCTCCCATGAACTGATCACTTTCTTATCTCTCTCACCTGGTCCATACACAAACCTATATCCTGCACTCCCCTCCCACGCAATATGAGAAACTGGTCCAGGCTCCCATTAGAACAGTGGACTAGGTCCCTGGCAGCCTCAAAACCCTCATTTTCTCAGAACCTCTCAGCAGACAGCAGGGAATTTGATAATTGGATCCGGAAATCCATTGACTCCATACTTCCCATTCGCAAAGTCACCCTAAAGAGACCCCGGGAAACAGCCCCGTGGTACTCAGATGAACTGAGGGGGAAAAAACGACTCTGCAGGCAACTTGAGAGGAAGTGGAGTCTGGGGTTTGCCACCACAGATAAAGTCAAGTATAGGGAAGCCATCAAAGCCTATAAAGCTGAAATAAAAACGGCACAATCCTCTTACTTTTCCGGCAAAATTATGAAGGCTAGATCCAAACCAAGAGAGATTTACCAAATAGTTAAAAGCCTCATCAAGCTCCCCCCTCCTGTAGTCCCAAATGACGACCCCACTACACGCTGTAATGACCTAGCGGAATTTTTTTATCAGAAAATAAACAAAATTTATGGAACATTTACAGTCTCAACCCCGGAATCTTCCAGGGTTGAACCTCAGCCCTCCGCTAGGGAGGAGGGTCGCATACAAACTGCTTTAGATCATTTTCCCCTATTGGACATAGAGTCACTAGAATCCATGACACAACAGGTGAAGTCAGGCTCTCCAAATGATCCAGCCCCACCCCGCACTATGACCACTGCCAGCAAAGTTATTCTCCCTACCCTCTTGGAGTTGCTGAATAACTCCTTGACAAAAGGAAGTGTGCCACCATCTTGGAAGCAAGCTATGGTGAGAGGACTTTTGAAAAAGCCCAATCTAGACCCCAACAATTATAATAACTATCGGCCCATTTCCCTTCTGCCCTGGGTGAGCAAGATTCTTGAAAGACACGTTAACCTCCATCTCACGGGGTTCCTCGAATCTAACAACCTACTTGATGCCTCACAGACAGGGTTCCACCCCAAACATGGGACGGAAACAGCTTTGTTAGCTGTGATAGAAGAAACTAGGCAGATCTTGGATCGAGGGGGGTCAGTGGCAGTCATCCTCCTCGATCTGAGCGCTGCGTTTGACACAGTATGTCATAAAACTCTGCTGGGCCGATTATGCGACCTAGGAGTATCGGGAGATGCTCTGGCCTGGCTAGGATCCTTTCCGAGCGAAAGGACCTTCCAAGTCTTTGACGGAGATGCTATCTCCACAAGTAAGCCTTTGGATTGTGGGGTGCCGCAGGGCTCATCGCTGAGCCTCACACTGTTTAACGTGTATATGAGGCCGCTGGCTGAGATCATCCGTCCTTATGGCATTAAGATCGTCACTTACGCGAATGATACTCAGCTAGTGGTCTCCCTTGCACAGAAAAACAAAGACTGAGCTCATGGTGCTTGGCCCTCCAGCTTTGTCCACCATTGATCGCCTATGGCCCACTACCTTAGGCTCACCCCCAAGTCCGAAAGATAACATCAAAAGCTTGGGGGTTTGGCTTGACAAGTCCTTAACCCTTAACACCCAAGCTACAAAAACATCTGCAACCTGTTTCGGGATTATTAGGACCCTGAGAAAAATCCTGCCATTCTTGCCTTTTGAAGCCAAACAAATTGTTATTCAAGGCCTTATTCAATCCCGACTCGATTTCAATAACGCCCTCTATCTAGGGGCGCCGGAATATGTGCTGCAAAAACTCCAGAGGATCCAGAACTGCGCAGCACGTACGCTGTTGCAGATTGCACGCAGAGTATCAGCGGTGCCCGGGCTGAGGACTTTACACTGGCTCCCTTTTAGGGAGCGAGTAAAATCTAAAGCCATGTGCATATCCCACCAAGCCTACTGGAGAACTGGCCCAAAAATCAATCATTCCCTGCTCTCCCCCTATTTCCCCGGTAAACAACTCCGATCCACTCACGCATTTCTAGCAGCAACGCCCCGGTTCAAGAGGTCAAGAGCAGGAGGAAGGTCTTTCACGCTTAATGCTGCAAAGACGTGGAATTCTCTTCACCCACATCTTAGATCGAACCCGAATCTGTCATCCTTTCGAAAGGAGCTTAAAACATTCTTATTTAACAACTGCTAACTCCTTACTGCTCTCCTCATAAGCACTATCCTCTCTATTAGCGCCTGGACGCCTTAGGGCAGCAGCCGCGCTTTAGAAAACCCCTTTTCTTTCATTCATTCATTCATTAACCAGAATGCAATGGGGTGAACCGTGCTGGGATAAGAAGTAGTGTGCTCTCTCCCAACTTGTGGGATAGAGTGAAGTGGGGTAGAGTAGAGTGGCACCCAGTAAAGTGGCGTAGAGTGCAGAGGTGCAGAGTAATGTGCATTGGTGTAGAGCGCAGTGGAGTAGGATACAGTGATGAGGAGTGGAATAGAACACAGTGACTTGGAGTGACATAAAGGACAGTGGCATAGAATATAGTGGAGTAGAATACAGTGGCATATACTAGAGTGTGCAGAGTGAATTGGAGTAGAGTGAAGCGGGGTTTAGTGAAGTGGGGGTAGATTAGAGTGGCATAGAGTACAGTGACATGCAAAAGAGTGGCGTAGAATGAAATGGGGTAGAGTATAGTACCCTGGGGTACAGTGCTGTGGCATAGAACAGAGTGGTTCAGAGTAGAGTCGCATAGAATGGAGTAGAGTACAGTAGCTTTGAGTGTCGTACAGTAGAGTGGCATAGAGTACAGTGGCATAGACTGCAATGGCGTAGAGTGCAATGGCATACTGCAGTGGTGTACATTCCAGTGGTGTACAGTCCAGTGGCTCACAGTGCAGTGACATACAGTGTAGTGGCTGAGGGCACTGTTGTTCACAGTGCAGTTGCATAGAATGCAGTGACGTAGAGTGCAGTGGCGTTGACTGCAGTGGTTTAGAGTGCAGTTGCGTGCACTGTGGTGGCGTAGACTCCAGTGGCATACTGTACAGTTTTTATTTTTATAGTTACCGCTGTTCAACCTGGATAGTTTTGAGGTGGTACCTTTCTGCACATAAACAATTTAAAAAATCCAGAGGCTTTTTCCTCCTTCTATACTTGGAAAGAGGAAAGAAGGAGGAGAAATAAACATAGACTGACGACGTTCAACAGACGCCACCACCACCGAGCCACTGCTTGCACCGTGACCTGTTGGCACCGCACTCTGCACTGCCGTGTTTCACTTCGCCACACTGGTCTCACCGATGCCAACACTGCCTTCTGACTTTGACAATTGTGACCACATCGTGGCTTGGGGGCACTGCTCTTAAGTCTAATTGAAACACCGCCCGTCCCACACCGCAGTCCAGACCGACCATCACCAGTTCCCTACAACTGGCTCTTTTGCCTGCACCGTGTCTGTCAGCACTGCAACGAGCAACGCATCACTCCGCACCACAGCCCTGGTCTCACAGACGCCCCTGGACCACCGTCACCAAGCCGCTGCATGCACCGCATGCTGCACCACTACGCTTCACATTGCGACTACGACAGTTGCCATGACCGGCCCGCACCAACGTGTCGGCCGCAGTACAAGGGACTGTTTACGAGTCTGCCGACACCCCCGACCAATGCGGTCAAACAGAACAGTTGGATTCTGTTCTTTTCAGTGTCACGGTAGCCCTCAGACGGAGCTACCAACTCGGAATAACTGTGTTTTTGAGATGTTTCTACGAAGTACATATTTTTAAGTACTGTATGTCGGACTCTTATCGTTTTGGTCTTGTTTTGGATATATAAAGATATTGGATATTTTTCTAAACTGGTGTGGTGTCCTTTTGTACTGTCTTCAATATATTATTGTTGGTTATGTGCAATTTTTTTACACACTGCCTCTGAGATGAGCCTGACTGCTACCAAGAGAGTGAATAGGGGTTATTTTAGGAGTGTAACTCCCTTACCCTGACGAGGAAGAAGGGTCCCTACTTGGACAAAGGCACCTACCTCTGCCAACTAGAGGCTCCCATTTCTAACAATGAGTGTCGGAGTGTGTCTGTGACTGAGTGCATAAGTCTCCCAGTGGGTATATCACTGGCAGTGTGAATGTCTGAGTGGTTCTGTAAGCGGGTGCGTGGGTCTCTGAGTGTGACTGTGAGTGGGTACATGAGTCTGAGTGTATAACTGACTGGGTGCATAAGTCTCTGAGTGGGTCTATGAGTGGATGTGTGAGTAACTGTATGGGTGTGTATAGTGTCTGAGTGGGTCTGTGATTGGATCTATGAGTGTCTGAGTGGATTTGTGAGTGGGTATATGAGGGTCTCAATGTGTCTGTGAATGAGACTATAAGTCTCTGAGTGGGTGAGTGAATGGGTGCATGCATGAGTGTCTAAGTGGATCTGTGACTGGTAGGGTGAGTGTCTGGGTGGGTCTGTGAGTAGATGCATGAGCCTTGAGTGGGTGAGTGAGTGTGTGTGTATATCTGAATGAGTTTGTGAGTGGGTGTGTGAGTTTCTGATTGTATGAGTGACTGAGTTGATAAGTCTCTGAGAAGGTCTGTGACAGAGTGTGGAAGTGACTATATGAGTGTGTAAGTGGGTGTATGAGTGTCTGAGTGAATCTGTAAGTGGGTGTATGAGTGTCTGGAGTTAGAAGATCTAAGTGATCTACTAGGTGTGTACCATCTGAATTTCTGGTTAAATTCTTGTGGTCCTTGCTTGTGCAGTGCTATGTACACGATGCAGAGAGCTTTGAATTGCATCCTCTCCTTCACCGGTAGCCAGTGTAGTTGTTTCATTGTTTTCCTAACTGCTACGTACTTAGGGGTTCGGAAGAGAACTCTGAAGGCAGCGTTTTGCAGTACCTGACGTTTCCTAAGGTTTCGGGCCCGCAGGTTAAGGTATAGGCCCATTACAGTAATCTAATCTTGTCAATTTCAAAGCTGATATGACCAGTAGTTGAGAATTTACTGGGATGAAAGGCAGGATCTTTCTAATTTTCATCAGAATAAAAAAAAAGTGGAAGATGTCAGGGCATCGATATTTGGACAGGGCATGTTGTAAGCGTCCTTTCAAAATACTAAAGTATCAATCTTTTGCTACCTAAATGCGGTCGCAAATCATGAACAAATGACTCATCTCTGAGGTGGGGTGGTTGGCCATTTGCCGAAGGGGTCCCTTTACCTTTCTGTATGATGAAAACTTTCGGCTCGATTCACAAAGGCAAACTTACACTTTTATGTAACTTTACTATTGTTTTGCAATTCATGAATTCCCAGTTAAATTTAAGTTTACAACTGCAGGGACTCCGCAGTTGGAGCGGAGAGCGCCACACAAAAAGATATTATTGTGTGGAGTTCTCCACCCTGAAAGCACAGACTCCACAGTTATAAACTTATTATAAACTCGAGTTTGTGAATAGAAAACAAATTGTGAACTTACACAAAATTTTACTTTTGTGAATCAAGCCCTTTCTTTAGGTCTCGTCTACGCAGCTTGCATGCCGTCGCTCTGCTCATTTTCAAGCACTGCACTCGTGCTTGTGGTGGCAACCACCTTGCGGGAGCGAGCAGCGGCGCGCCACAAGCACGAGTGCAGTGCTTGAAAATGAGCAGACTGCTCTCCCAAGCATGCGCGTGTGCGCACCACTCGCGGGCTCACCTTCTGCTCCCTACCTCATCTCCCTCTCTCTCCTCGCCCACACGTCCCAGCCACTCACTCGCTCTGCCCTCTTCGTCACCTTTTTGCTCGTATTTCTTGCTACTTTCGTCATCAAGGCGCACTAGACTTTGGTAAACCACGGCTGAGCTGAGCTGTACTTGTTGAGCTGAACCTTTAATCATATTCTCATCAGCACAAGACCCGGATCCGGCACCGTCCACGAAGCGGCAAGCAGGTGGGTGTGAGTTGTTGGTTTTCCAGGGGTTGTTTGGTGTTGTCCCACCCCAAAGTATATTCTGAATGAGCCATTTATAGAGATCGCACCATGACAACGTATAAGTGTTTCCTCACTTAACCAGAGATTTCCCCAGGCACTGCTCTGGTCCATTAATGAGGGTTAACAGCTTCCTAAGGCGATGCTTTCTCCCCGATCGCTGACCGTAGTCATCACAACGTTTCCTCTCAGTATCGCAGTTCTGATCCAAGATCAAGGAAGCAGATTTCTCTGGCACATCAGGCAGTCCTTTGGCCACTGGTAGCAGGCCTCACCGATAGCAAAGGTAAGGGTGCTTGATCCTTTACTCTCAGCGGCTAACCGTTGTACAGGACGCTTCATCCCATAAATACCTGGGCAGATCTCCGCACACAAAGCTTCGTAAAGAGGATCATCCACTTAACACAACACCGCTCTGGCTGCAAACCCCAGACCGCTCTCCTGATCTACTGTCCTGACAGGGATCGACCTTATCCCTGGTGGGCTTTGCAGGGTTTGGATAATCCTTCGAAAGACCATTATGAGGGAGTCCTTTACTCTGGCTGGCCGCAGCTGCCTCACAAGCTAATATGGCAGGGATGTTCCATTGCCACCTGCATGATCCCTGTCCTCTGCTTTGGACCAAACAGGCCATTCAGGCATATCCCGGTGGGGTGCACACGGAGGTTGGTGCAGGCTCCCATGATCCAGCCCTGGAAGTAACCACATCACTTTTGATAGACTCAATGGGGACATGCACTACGATGGGCAATATCATTTGCCACAGAATGTTAAACTAATGCCAGTCTCCTTGGCATTAAATTCTGGTGGACCAATTAACTAATGAGGTGCCTTTTTTCAGACAGACACAACCCCTTCCATTACACAAAGATGCACCTGCTTTGTATTTGTTTTCTCCACCTGCCGCACACTTTCTTTATGGGTTTATAGATAATTTTTTGCTTTGGTGAAAAATTGCTCTAGGATAATGTGGCCAGCCTCAAATTAATGGAATATATCTTAAACTCAGCTTCAGCACTACCAGTAATTTCCATACATTTTAACGAATGCATTTAACAAATTGTGCTCAAACATAGGCTGTTTGGGCGCATTTTTTTCCTTCAAGTTTTTCGAGACAGAATCTTCCCCAGGGCTGGTTTCAAAATGTTTGCCAGGGCTTATTCTGGTATTCAATCCAGCGCTGCTCAATTAAGCCATGTCTTTATCAGCGATGACGACCTCTTTTATCACGGCTCTAGTGCCTATACTAGAAAAGCATTGGCGTAGCCAATAGGTCTCACCTTTGGGACCTTATAAGTGTTTAGTTCTCCAGCACAATATCCTTGGTGCAACAACATCAAGGGTTGCATGGATAAACACTTATAAGGTTCCAAAGGCAAGACCTATTGGCTATGCCAATGCTTGTTTTTAAATGCATCAGAAAAAAGTATACTTTATTGAAGGCTATCACAGACATGGTGGTCTGCTGAGCTCTCAGGCCAACATCCCTGTGAGGGCCACCAATCACAGTAAGTAGCAATGTGTGGCCTAACTCATGAATATTAAGGCAGAGGTGCAGGTGATGTGACCTCTTAGTACACAGGCTGTTTCATAAGATTCCGTTCTGGTCCCAAGTTGCTGCCGGTGCTTTGGATTAGCAGGCCGGGCCCCGCGTGCTGTTGAAGATGCTCCGGAGTAGTGTTGACAAGTTTGGTGGAGATGGGGGAATGGTGCTGTAAATGTTGTAAATGTAAATGTTGTAGACTTGTAAAGCGCACAGCTACCCCAGCAACGGGGCGTCCCGGCGCTGTAGACCGCTGGGGAACCCGTCCTGGCTATTCCTGTGAGATGGTCCCTTTCTGGGTATCTCCAAGGTGAAACCAGGCATCCCCGGCGTCTGTGGGGGGCCGTTGTAGAGATGAGGCAAGCTTAATGCCCAGAGTTGCCGAGTGTGTTCCTGGTTAGAGTAGGTACCGAGGCGAGAATTATCAAGTCCGTTTTGACCCTGGTCCACGACCCTGCCGCGTCGGGAATTAAACCCTGGTCCATGGCCGATTCTCTGCTTACGGGTCTGCCGCCTCTACCTAGTGAGCCACACTGTTGCAGTTTGGCCATATACAACCTGCTACTATTTTTTTTCCCTTTGCTTTCCAAGTTGGGATTCTGTGTCAGAATCCAAAAAAGGCTGCCCTATCCCTTTAATGTTGTTCTAGCGATGAAGCGGAGAGGAGTTGGCCTAACAGCTAGGGTGCCCTATAGAAATGGGGGTCTCTAGTTGGCAATGAGCGCGCCAATGACCAAATAGGGACCCTTGCTTCTAAGTCAGAGTAAGGGGGCTACACCCTGCTCAACCCTGTGGTAACGTAGCACAAGCAGACAGGCTTATCTCAGAGGCAGTGTGTGAAGCATTTATGACCATACACAGTAACGCAGTGGAAACACTACAAACGGACACCACACAGGAATTATAAAAATAAGGGTTTATATATAGGCTTAGCACAAGAACCAAAACGACAAAAATCCACAATACAAGTAAATAGGAATATTCTCAAAATGCTGCAAAGTCACTCAAAACTAGTTCCGCTCAAGGCAGGGGTCTATGCAACCCGATATGCACAATGTACTTGAGTTTAAGGCGCCACAATGCACAACCTCGTGAAGAAGATGAAGTGATGAAATGCGGGCACTCAGCTGCCACAGCTCTCAGCTGCAGCTGCCCACACCACCATGCGACGGCGATGACTCTCAGGCGTGATGAAAAGGGCGGGCACTCAGAGGCGCAGCGCGGAGCTTCGGAATGCCGCTCCTGGCTGTAGCGGCCCACAGCGTGCGATTACGACGACTCTCGGACGGGGTGAAAGGCGGGCACTCAGCATCAACAGCTCCCAGCTGCAGCGGCCCCCACGGGTGATGACGATGATTCCTCGATGAGCAGTGGATACAGGCACTCAGCGGCACAACGCGGAGCTTCGGGATGTCACTCTCAGTGGCAGCGGCCCACAAGCAAGTGATAGCAATGAGTTATTGATACGAAGGGTATGCGGACACTCAGCAGCACATCGCAGAACTTCGGGATGTCGCTCTCAGTGGCGGTGGCCCACAACCGAGGGATAGCGATGGTTTCTTGATGCGAGGACAGGCAGGCGCTCAGCAGCAACAGCTCTCAGTTGCAGCGGCCCGCAAATGCGATCACGACGATTCTTAGCCTGCATTCTCTGGCAGTAACCCAGAAGCCCTGGGACACTCGACAGGAGCCTCACCTGCAAATAGAATTCCTCCCAACGGAATTCGGAAGGCTAGTGGGTGAAGTCTTGTGGTCCTGAGACTTCGGCAGAAGGCAAGCTCAATTTAAGCCCTTGGGTAATTGCTTCAGCAAGATTGATGAAAGCTCAAAGTCCTTTCACCTCTCTTCAAGTCCGATGGTAACCACTGCAGGCCAACCCCAGAAAACAGCACTCTGGCTCAGGGGCAGTACAAAACTCCTTCAGTTTCCCTGGTTACACGGACAGAGGTTCGTCTTGACATCCAGAAGTAATACAAATTGTACGGGTTTCAGCACAGATACTCATACCCAAAAGTCTTTGTTCTCAAAAGTCACATGTCACTGAAACCAGCCAGAACCAGTTCTGTGCAGTCCTGGAGCACTCTGTTTACAAAGCTGCAGCCTTCCTTTCAGAAAGAGGGGGTCTGCCATCAGACGCACAGTAGGAGGCGGAGCCAGCATTCACCTTGCAAGACACAGCCCTATTCAGGGCAAGGAGCTACCTCTCCCCATACTCCAATGCAGATCTCTCTATTCAACCCAGGTCTGACTCAGCCTGCCCTGTCCCTCCAAAACCAGACAGCCAATACACAACAGCAGAGCACACTGGAAGGCTTAGGCAAGAAAATACCTACTTTCTAAAAGTGATATTTTCAAATACAGAATATAAAAATGATCTTCACTAAGAGACGTACTTTAATATTCTGAGCTCAGGCATACTAAATTCGACTTCCCTTCATGTTCCTTGGGTCAGTTAGGAATATAGGATGTAATAATCAAACTGCCCATTCTGGCCAATGGGAACAGATAGCCTTGCAATAGTGAAAAACGAAATTGGGTGTAATTCACTATCAGGACATGCTACACATACCACGGCATGTCCTACCTTTCACATACAATGCACCCTGCCATAGGGGCAACTTACACGATGCCAAGGGAAGGTTTAGGGACTGGGAAGTGGGTTCACTTCGCAGTCAAGATGGCAGTTCTGGACTGCACACAGACTCTGCAATGGCAGGTCTGAGATACATTTTACAAGCTGCTTCTGTGGGTGGCGCAATCAGCGCTTCAGGCCCACCAGCAGCATTTGGTATACCAGCCCTGGGCACGCACGGTGCACTATACTAGGGACTAACAGGTCAATCAAATGAGCCAATTACGGGAATACCAATTCATACAGCCAATTTACAATAGGGAGCATTCGCGCTGTGGCACTGAAAGGCAGTGGCACAGCGCCCAGAGCATCTAACACCAGCAAACACAGAGGAGACAAAAGCGAAAGATGGAAGGGAGACCCACGCCAATGGTGCCAGGTCTAACAGTGCTC
The DNA here is from genome assembly GCF_964204655.1 of Triturus cristatus. Taxonomy (NCBI): domain Eukaryota; kingdom Metazoa; phylum Chordata; class Amphibia; order Caudata; family Salamandridae; genus Triturus; species Triturus cristatus. The sequence continues at coordinate 6,228,158 of NC_140585.1, forward strand.
AACCTCGAATCTGGGGAAATGTGTTCGACTCTCGGTAATTACGCTGAACAGCCTGTGATTCTGGGAAAATCACTTAATCTCCCCGTGCCTAACAAAAAATTAATTAGTGTCCTCATGTAACATAACTGGTGCTATGTAAAGCGCTCCGATACCCGATTCGGATTCGGGTCAAGTTTAAAACTCTGAAAAAAAATAAAAAAATAAAAGGAATAAACTTATGCCATGAGCTGAAGCAGAAACATTTATTAATAAGATGACTATGCAGTGCCTAGAACAGAACTTTCCAAACCGTGTGTCCCGACACAGTACTGTGTCGCCTGCAAATGGTGGGTGTGTCGCGAAATTACACTGGTATTAACGGGCACTTAGCACATAACTGCTGCTAATTAAGAGGCATTCCTTTGAAAGCTTTGTTTTCACTATGCCTCATCTATTGCATAACGTCTCCCAGTAAATGGTCTTTTAAAGACCTGCGAAGCACTCTGGTGCAGCTGTGTGTGTGCCTGGGAAGCTGGGGTGAGGTGACAGAGGGTGACAGACAGAGGGAGATAGAGGGAGGAAGACAGAGGGAAGAAGAGGGACACAGAGGGAAAACGTGGAAGACAGAGAGAGAGGGAGACAGAGGGAAAACGTGGAAGACAGAGAGAGAGGGAGACCGAGGGAAAACGTGGAAGACAGAGAGAGAGGGAGACAGAGGGAGGGAGTCCAGGATAGACAGAGGGAGTGAGAGGGAGACAGAGGGAGGGAGACAGAGGGAGAGGGGGACAGAGGGAGAGGGAGGGAGAGGGAGAGGGAGACAGAGGGAGAGGGAGACAGAGGGAGAGGGAGACAGAGGGACGGAGAAGGAGAGAGGGGGACAGAGGGATGGAGACAGAGGGAGGGAGATAGATAGAGGGAGACAGAGGGAGAGAGAGGGAGGGAGAGGGAGGGAGAGACAGAGAGAGAGAGACAGAGAGAGAGAGACAGAGAGAGAGACACAGAGAGAGTGAGGGAGACTGAGGGAGACAGAGGGAGGGAGACGGCGACATACAGGGACAGATAGAGGCAGGGACAGACAGAGGCAGAGAGACAGAGACAGAGAGGGAGACAGACAGAGAGGGAGACAGAGAGAGAGAGGGAGGGAGAGAGGGACAGAGTCAGAGGGGCAGAGACAGAGGGACAGAGAGGGAGACAGAGGGCGACAGACAGAGGGAGGAGGGCAACAGAGGGAGGGAGGGAGACAGATAGAGGGAGGGAGGGAGACAGATAGAGGGAGGGAGGGAGACAGCAAGAGGGAGGGAGGGAGACAGACAGAGGGAGGGAGGGAGGGAGGGAGACAGATAGAGGGAAACAGAGGGAGGGAGTCCGGGTAGACAGAGGGAGGGAGAGGGAGACAGACAGAGGGAGGGAGAGGGAGACAGACAGAGGGAGACAGGCAGAGGGAGGGAGGGAGACAGAGGGAGGAGGGAGGGAGACAGAGGGAGGGAGAGACAGAGAGAGGGAGGGAGACGGCAACATACAGGGACAGACAGAGACAGGGACAGAGAGACAGAGAGGCAGAGAGAGAGACAGAGAGGGAGATGGAGAGAGACAGAGACAGAGGGAGACAGAGAGGGAGACAGAGGGCGACAGACAGAGAGAGAGGGAGACAGAGAGAGAGGGAGACAGAGAGCGAGGGAGACAGAGAGAGGGAGGGAGGGAGACAGACAGAGGGAGGGAGGGAGACAGACAGAGGGAGGGAGGGAGACAGACAGAGGGAGGGAGGGAGACAGACAGAGGGAGGGAGGGAGACAGACAGAGGGAGGGAGGGAGACAGACAGACAGAGGGAGGGAGGGAGACAGACAGACAGAGGGAGGGAGGGAGACAGACAGACAGAGGGAGGGAGGGAGACAGACAGACAGAGGGAGGGAGGGAGACAGACGGAGGGAGGGAGGGAGACAGACAGAGGGAGGGAGGGAGGGAGACAGAGGGAGGGAGGGAGGGAGACAGACAGAGGGAGGGAGACAGACAGAGGGAGGGAGGGAGGGAGACAGACAGAGGGAGGGAGGGAGGGAGACAGACAGAGGGAGGGAGGGAGGGAGACAGAGGGAGGGAGGGAGGGAGGGAGACAGACAGACAGAGGGAGGGAGACAGACAGACAGACAGACAGACAGAGGGAAGGAGGGAGACAGACAGACAGACAGAGGGAGGGAGGGAGGGAGACAGACAGAGGGAGGGAGACAGACAGAGGGAGGGAGACAGACAGAGGGAGGGAGACAGACAGACAGCGGGAGGGAGACAGACAGACAGAGGGAGGGAGACAGACAGACAGACAGAGGGAGGGAGACAGACAGACAGACAGAGGGAGGGAGACAGACAGACAGAGGGAGGGAGGGAGGGAGACAGACAGAGAGAGGGAGGGAGACAGACAGACAGAGAGAGGGAGGGAGACAGACAGACAGAGAGAGGGAGGGAGACAGACAGAGGGAGGGAGACAGACAGACAGAGGGAGGGAGGGAGACAGACAGAGGGAGAGAGAGGGAGGGAGACAGACAGAGGGAGACAGACAGAGGGAGACAGACAGAGGGAGACAGACAGAGGGAGACAGACAGACAGAGGGAGACAGACAGAGAGAGGGAGACAGACAGACAGAGGGAGACAGACAGACAGAGGGAGACAGACAGACAGAGGGAGACAGACAGACAGAGGGAGACAGACAGACAGAGGGAGACAGACAGACAGAGGGAGACAGACAGACAGAGGGAGACAGACAGACAGAGGGAGACAGACAGACAGAGGGAGACAGACAGACAGAGGGAGACAGACAGACCGAGGGAGACAGACAGACAGACAGACCGAGGGAGACAGACAGACAGACCGACCGAGGGAGACAGACAGACAGACCGACCGAGGGAGACAGACAGACCGAGGGAGACAGACAGACCGAGGGAGGCAGACAGAGGGAGACAGACAGAGGGAGACAGACAGAGGGAGACAGACAGAGGGAGACAGACAGAGGGAGACAGACAGAGGGAGACAGACAGACCGAGGGAGACAGACAGACCGAGGGAGACAGACAGACCGAGGGAGACAGACAGACCGAGGGAGACAGACAGACCGAGGGAGACAGACAGACCGAGGGAGACAGACAGACCGAGGGAGACAGACAGACCGAGGGAGACAGACAGAGGGAGACAGACAGACAGAGGGAAACAGACAGAGGGAGACAGACAGACAGAGGGAGGGGGACAGGGAGGTAGGAAGACAGAGGGAAACAGACAGAGGGAGGGGGACTGGGAGGTAGGAAGACAGAGAGAGAGACAGAGAGAGAGACAGAGAGAGAGACAGAGAGAGAGACAGAGAGAGAGACAGAGAGAGAGACAGAGAGAGAGACAGAGAGCGAGAGAGCGAGAGAGCGAGAGAGCGAGAGAGCGAGAGAGCGAGAGAGCGAGAGAGCGAGAGAGCGAGAGAGCGAGAGAGCGAGAGAGCGAGAGATGTGTGTATGCCGGGTCTGGTAGCACAGTGGACAAAGGCATCCGCTGCAGGGGCCTGTGTTCAACCTCATAGTCTCAAATTTGCTTGAAAATGCACCATTTGCCTACTTTTATTTCAAAATTTTCTTCTGGGGGAGAACCTCCCCGAACCCCTCTTAAGTGGTTCAGGCTCACTTGCTACGCTCGCTTGCTAAACTGCCTTACTGTGTCCCAAAATGACACATCTCCAAAAAGTGTGTCACCAACATGAAAAGTTTGGAAAGCTGTGGCCTAGAAGCTAATGTATGGCTTGTGAGCAGCACAGAAGGGGGTTGGTGACATGAAAGTCATGCCAACTTTAACGTATGACAAGCCATGGCGTCCTTAGTAGACCAGTTGCCCTGAGCGGTCACTTGGCAGCGTAAAGTTGTTTGTATCTTGGTACGTGTAGGGCCTTGCTTTTTGTAGAGACTTCGGAAGGTGACTTGCTTGGACTCCTGCGTAAGACCCTAGTCTAGAAACTTCTCCATTTTGGTATAAAAGTGTGTGCTGTGCTTGCCTGTTTGCCAATGCTTGTTATGTGGAAGCCTAATTAAAATAATAGCAATCAGCACATATGATATAGAAAATGTATTATAGAAGACAAGATAATACAAATACGTGCAGCACGGAGACAGTCAGCCTGTCGCAGAGTGTCCAACAAGGTGGAGTCTTCCAGAGCTAATTATTGGTGAAAACTACAAGTCACTATTCATGCCAAAAGTATGGGATTATGACACTTCTTAAGAAAATAAGCAAAGGGGACGGCTCCTGCCCATCAGTAGCCTCAGCAAGTTACACAAGTATAGAACACTAGGCCTATCAGAGGCAGCCAACGCTGTGTGACACCTGCCTGGGCTGAGGTGCCGTGACTCGTTGCTACCCACATGATCCTTTTGAGTGACATTTTAGGACTGTCTAATCTAATGCAACGACCAGTAAGAGTAATTTCTACAGAGGTGACTTTGCAACATCTGGTCTAGTGAAGTGCACGTAGACAGCGCTATTTCCACATATTGTGCGCCCAAGCTCTGGTGGCGAAGCTGGCATCATGTACTGTCTGAATGTGGTTCTTGAGCAAGCCTTGTGTTACAAAAGCAGCTGGACTTTGAGCCGTGGAAAGGAACACGCATTTGTCTGGTGGTTTTATGTCAACTTTGCGAGGGCCTGAAAAGAAAGACATTTGTATCAAAGATGGTTTCCAGAGTTCGACCTCTGCTCACGATCCGAGCTGGTTTTTAATAATTGCATTTTGCAGACCCACCCTAAATGCAAGGCGCTGCAGTTTAACAATAACCATTCTGAGTCCTCTCACCTCCCACTCGGTAAAGGTCGCTTCCCTCTCGCTTCTCCAGTTCTGAAGCGTCGCCAGCGCACCTTTCAGCTTCGGCAGGATGTTCTTAAGAGAAACCTCAAAATATAAACACATACAGTGTTACAAATGAATGATCCAATGAACATTCATCAATCATTAATTAATCATCGAAAATGTGATTGTTTCAATGACCAATGAAGCACACCCTGACACCTCCCAGGATATTACACAGCACCTGTCTAGAGTCCGCCCCAGAACCATGAGGGTCCAAGTGCCTCAGACATAACCATGCCACCTTCACCACAACCCCATGAACCTCTTCCTCCGAGCTACTTATTCACCCACAGACAGTCATTCACCCACAGACAGCCATTCACCCACAGACAGCCATTCACCCACAGACAGCCATTCACCCACAGACAGCCAATCACCCACAGACAGTCATATTCCCACAGACAGTCATTCACCCACAGACAGTCATTCACCCACAGACAGTCATTCACCCACAGACAGTCATTCACCCACAGACAGTCATTCACCCACAGACAGTCATTCACCCACTGACTCACCCACAAACAGTCATTCAACCACAGACAGCCATTCACCCACAGACAGCCATTCACCCACAGACAGCCATACTCCCACAGACAGCCATACTCCCACAGACAGCCATACTCCCACAGACAGCCATTCACCCACAGACAGCCATTCACCCACAGACAGCCATTCACCCACAGACAGCCATTCACCCACAGACAGCCATACTCCCACAGACAGCCATACTCCCACAGACAGCCATACTCCCACAGACACCCACAGACAGTCATATTCCCACAGACAGTCATATTCCCACAGACAGTCATATTCCCACAGACAGTCATATTCCCACAGACAGTCATTCACCCACTGACTCACCCACTGACAGTCATGCACCCACAGACAGTCATGCACCCACTGACTCACCCACAGCCATGCACCCACAGACAGTCATGCACCCCCAGACAGTCATGCACCCCCAGACAGTCATGCACCCACAGACAGCCATTCATTCACCCACAGACAGCCATTCATTCACCCACAGACAGCCATTCATTCACCCACAGACAGCCATTCATTCACCCACAGACAGCCATTCATTCACCCACAGACAGCCATTCATTCACCCACAGACAGCCATTCACCCACAGACAGCCATTCACCCACAGACAGCCATTCATTCACCCACAGACAGCCATTCATTCACCCACAGACAGCCATTCATTCACCCACAGACAGCCATTCATTCACCCACAGACAGCCATTCATTCACCCACAGACAGCCATTCATTCACCCACAGACAGCCATTCACCCACAGACAGCCATTCACCCACAGACAGCCATTCACCCACAGACAGTCATTCACCCACAGACAGTCATTCACCCACAGACAGCCATTCACCCACAGACATCCATTCACCCACAGACAGTCATACTCCCACAGCCATTCACCCACAGACAGTCATACTCCCACAGACAGTCATACTCCCACAGACAGTCATACTCCCACAGCCATTCACCCACTGACAGCCATTCACCCACTGACAGCCATCCACCCACTGACAGCCATCCACCCACTGACAGCCATCCACCCACTGACAGCCATCCACCCACTGCACTGACAGCCATCCACCCACTGCACTGACAGCCATCCACCCACTGACAGCCATTCACCCACTGACTCTCCCACAGACAGTCATACTCCCACAGACAGCCATACTCCCACAGACAGCCATACTCCCACAGACAGCCATACTCCCACAGACAGCCATACTCCCACAGACAGTCATTCGCCCACTGACTCACCCACTGACAGTCATACTCCCACAGACAGTCATACTCCCACAGACAGTCATACTCCCACAGACAGTCATACTCCCACCGACAGTCATACTCCCACCGACAGTCATACTCCCACCGACAGTCATACTCCCACCGACAGTCATACTCCCACTGACTCACCCACAGACAGTCATGCACCCACAGACAGTCATGCACCCACAGACAGTCATGCACCCACAGACAGTCATGCACCCACAGACAGTCATTCACCCACAGACAGTCATTCACCCACAGACAGTCATTCACCCACAGTCATTCACCCACTGACTCACCAACTGACAGTCATGCACCCACAGACAGTCATGCACCCACAGACAGTCATGCACCCACAGACAGTCATGCACCCACAGACAGTCATGCACCCACAGACAGTCATGCACCCACAGACAGTCATTCACCCCCAGACAGTCATGCACCCCCAGACAGTCATGCACCCCCAGACAGTCATGCACCCACAGACAGTCATTCACCCACAGACAGTCATTCACCCACAGGCAGTCATTCACCCACAGGCAGTCATTCACCCACAGGCAGTCATTCACCCACTGCACCACAGTAGACAAATGGTTAACTTGAAAACCATTCACCTGAAAGAAACCTACCACAAAACACACCTTGTGCTCTCAGGAGGCTCCTCGAGGGGCTCACTGTGCCAGGAGTGTGACCCCACACTGTGTCCTCTGTCCTTACACAGCATGACTTATTCTCACATTCACCAACTCATGCACAGAAACGTGCTAATTAACAAGAGGTGGTTTCACTTTTAAGAAGGCCGCTTGATTGGCTCTGTAGCGCCTGGTTTCACCGGTGTTGTTTATTGCTTGCTTTCCGGGCCCTGCAGGGCTGTCAAGCTTTGCGGCATTTCATTTACCTTTCATGTAAACTCTCGGCGCTTAGAAGAGTCTAGGGTCTGTCTACGGCTGCTATTCATCAGAATTTAGCTGCTCATTTAAATAAATATTAGTTGTGTTACAAAGTTACTAAGGTTTTTAATCTTTTCAAAGTTAAGCATGCCAAACATGTAAACGACAAAGCCCTGGATGAATCTCATACTAGGTTGAGAGTTCATGGTTACATCACACAACTAGGCGTGATTTATGATCTGTCTATTTGTTAATCGCTCTATTACCCGCAAGGGTATCCTGGCTCTGAGCAGGTGTGTGTGCCTGGCCCTGCCCAAGGCTGGTCAGTTCATCACCCACGAGAGTATCCTGGCTCTGAGCAGGTGTGTGTGCCTGGCCCTACCCAAGGCTGGTCAGTTCATCACCCAAGAGAGTATCCTGGCTCTGAGCAGGTGTGTGTGTCTGACGCTGCCCAAGGCTGGTCAGTTCATCACCCAAGAGAGTATCCTGGCTCTGAGCAGGTGTGTGTGCCTGGCCCTGCCCAAGGCTGGTCAGTTCATCACCCAAGAGAGTATCCTGGCTCTGAGCAGGTGTGTGTGCCTGGCCCTGCCCAAGGCTGGTCAGTTCATCACCCAAGAGAGTATCCTGGCTCTGAGCAGGTGTGTGTGCCTGGCCCTGCCCAAGGCTGGTCAGTTCATCACCCAAGAGAGTATCCTGGTGTTGAGCAGGTGCGTGTGCCTGGCGCTGCCCAAGGCTGGTCAGTTCATCACCCACGAGAGTATCCTGACTGAGCAGGTGCGTGTGCCTGGCGCTGCCCAAGGCTGGTCAGTTCATCACCCAGGAGAGTATCCTGGTGCTGAGCAGGTGTGTGTGCCTGGCCCTGCCCAAGGCTGGTCAGTTCATCACCCACGAGAGTATCCTGGCTCTGAGCAGGTGTGTGTGCCTGGCCCTGCCCAAGGCTGGTCAGTTCATCACTGTGAGAAGTTGGCCTGATATGTAGTGCTCACTATTCTAGTGATCACTGTGTATCATTCCAAACAACCCTTATTGATGATTGGTTGTAAGTCAACCTTATAGACCAGCTATCCTAGTAGCGTGGATACGAGCAGTCTTAGGCTAAACTCTAGAGGGCGTGTTAAGCCAGCTGTTTACCATCACATATACCCCTTGAACACCAAGTGAAAGGACACCACACAAGTTGTTATGAAAATAAAGGATATTTATTTATAACAAGACTACCCTGGCTCTTTATGAGTCAGGGAGCTAAGCACAATACAAAACTCTTAGCAAAATACTTCTGGTTGCACAATTTACACAAATGCCCGAGGGCACGAAACCATTACACTGCAAGTGGAAGGGGAGAAGTTAGAAAGTCTAAAGCTACTGATTCCGGAGTGATCCGATCAGTGGGACTAAACGAAAAAGGAACTGGACACTTGTAAAGCGAACCTGCGATGGAGCACCGAAATGCTCGAGTTACCTAGCCCAGAGGCTGCGGCGGTGGAAGGTTCGGCAAGATGTCGGAAGTCCTCGTTGTAGTCTCAGGAGTCTGAAAGAAGAGTTGCTGGCAGGCGACCAGTGTCGATGTTCAGCGAGATCCAAGCCTGGATCGGTGTTGAAGGAAACCTGAAAGCAGAGGGGACTCAGTTCTCAACCGCTAGCCAGCGATCGTGTGGGCACCAGGAGGGTACCGGCTGAAGTCACCTCGACCAGGTGAGTGGATGACGTCGGACTCGGCTGTTCCTCGGACCAGGAGGCGCGGCGGCGACCAGGATGGAGGGCGAGCTGTCCCACGAAGGTATCTGCTGTCGATGATGCTGGGCCCAGGAATGGGGCAGCGGATCTTGGCAGTGGCAAACCCACGCGGTGGAGTCAAGATGGCATCTGGAGTGGACCAGGAGGGTCCGTGGTACTCCTCTGTTGAAGGGGAGCAAGAGCCAGTCTGGAGCAACCAGACTAGTGATGAAACAATCGTGGTGCGTCGTGAAGAGGGCCACAAGCCGGTCGGCAAGTGGTCGAACAACGCGGTGAACAGCAAGGAGCGGAAGGGCCCCCACGCAGATCTCGTGGATGCTGGGGAGGCAGACTTCGGTGCTGGAGCTGCTCAAGGTTAGGGCTTCTCAAACCCTAGGTGCACTCACTCGAGGGTCCCTCGGTGGGCGTGCTAGATAAGCGTCGTGCAGGTTCTGAAGATGGCCGGTCCCGCAAGTCTCGTCACACCTACGGCTCTCAGCTGGGCTGATGAGGGAGGTAAAAGGTCAGAGATGGCAGGGAACTCGGGTCTCGTCGAGCTGGGCAGTCTTGATCCGTAGGAGAGACTTACAGCAAACCGCAAGCGCTTAGGTGGTGCCTGCTGGTGCAGGGTGGCTACTCCTTAGCCACAAGGGAGAGTCTTCAGAAATAGTCAAGAGTTCCTTTCGTGGAAAGTAGTTCAAGATTCCGAATTATCCAATTTGGGAAGGGGGCTCGCTCCTACCTTTATTCTAAGAAAAGGGGCTGGCCCGTGACTAGGTTCTACCTATGGGTGGAGCCAGGAGGGGGGTGGTTACACCCCTCTCCTTTGTCCGGCTTCGCCCCAGCTCAGGGGCTGGTGTGCCCCCGAAACTGGTTTGAGCCGGGCTATGCACAGTGAGCACCGGGGTGCCACTGGCAATCACCTTCCTTTCAGCCCTGCCTACCTGGGATACACAAACCCTGTCTGGGATGGTGCTAACACCGCCCTCGACAGGAAACCCTTTGTCCAAGCTCCCCCCGCTGGAAGGTCTCCCAGCAGCAGGAGGTCAGACTTGTGTCTGGTGGCAGCATCCATTTTGTGATGCTGAGGATTGAGTCAACTTTAACCGGGGTTCAAGGTTTCTTCCATGTCGTGACCCTCTAAAAGGGGGGAACGCTAACCCCGTCGCCAGAACTGGCGAGGGGTTCGTATTCCAATTCGTATGACACCTTTGGGTTCCTGTGGCCAAGATCTCTCTTGGCACCTCGCTTAGGACCGCGCTGGTCGCGCGCTTGTTTGCTCTGTATTTTTAAAAAAACCTTCGTTTTTTGGATTTTGTTTCTTTTACTTTTTAGCCTGCTTCCCTGCCTCTAAACCATTTCTGGCCCTTACTTGCACTCTAACTTTGGTGAACTCCACCGCTGTTGGGCGGATCCGGGTTACCGGGAGGGTTTGGGCTGAGCGCCATCTTGGAGTGGGGAGTAGTGCGACCACCATCTTTGAGCGTCCAGGTCACCTGGGACGCCGAGACGACGCTATTTAGGGCGAGCCAGCTGCAAGGTGAGCCTGCTTTGGGTTCCTGTGGCCAAGATCTCTCTTGGCACCTCGCTTAGGACCGCGCTGGTCGCGCGCTTGTTTGCTCTGTATTTTTAAAAAAACCTTCGTTTTTTGGATTTTGTTTCTTTTACTTTTTAGCCTGCTTCCCTGCCTCTAAACCATTTCTGGCCCTTACTTGCACTCTAACTTTGGTGAACTCCACCGCTGTTGGGCGGATCCGGGTTACCGGGAGGGTTTGGGCTGAGCGCCATCTTGGAGTGGGGAGTAGTGCGACCGCCATCTTTGAGCGTCCAGGTCACCTGGGACGCCGAGACGACGCTATTTAAAGCTCGCCAGACTAGCGCAGCGGTGACGCGCAGCGGTTGCGCCATCCCTGCGCCTGAGTCGTGCCAGAGTCCTGCCCGTCTGCGCTCGTCAGCGTCTCGGAGGCGGCCGAGGCGGGACTCTGGCATCTTGGGTAGGTGTGTAGGATGATTAGGTATAGTGCGGCCGCTTTATGTGCGCTCCGTCCCCCCAAGAGCGGTTGTATTTGTCTTTTCCCTGGTGGTCGACACCTGGCTAAAGGGTGCCCTGGATGTTCTTGGCGTCCCATATCATCTCCATCTCGCGCTCCCCTCTCCCTCCCCTTGGAATGTCAGTGTGCCTTGTTAAATACCAGATCCTTGGCGCGTCATTCCATGGAAATTTGGGACCTCCTTACGCTCTCGAAAATCTCCTGTCTTTTTTTGACAGAGACTTGGTTGGGGGCTGGCTCGGAACCTGACATCGCTAGTGCCCTTCCCCCCAACTTCACCATCTTAAGGAGGGATAGAACTGGAGGCAGAGGTGGTGGGGTGGCCTTAGTTGTTGACAAGTCCCTTGTCTGCACCTCTTATCCTGTAGATAATATCGCTGGTTGTGAAGCTCTGGGCTTTAGTCTCCAGCTGTCGGCTTCACATACCTGCACAGGAATTTTGATCTATAGACCTCCAGGGCCTCTAGGCTCGTTTTTCGAGGATTTACAGGTGGCACTGTCAGTACCCTGTGTGCGCTCGGCACACTGTGTACTGCTGGGCGACTTAAATCTGCACATGGACTCGACAACTGACGCCGATGCATCTAAATTACGGGACATTAGCGAGATGCTCGGACTGACCTCTTTCATCGATAGTCCAACGCACGTGAAAGGGCATACGTTGGATTTAATCTTTTCCACTGTGCCAATTAAGGTGTCCTCCCCTTTGCCGGTTCTATGGTCCGACCATTATTTAATTAATTTCGTGTTGTTAGCTGAGCACCAGACGAGTCAAAGAGCTCATAAGGACGGGTCACGTCAAGCTAGAGCCTTTCACCTGGTGTCAGCTGATATGCTCGCTGACGCACTCCATGCACATCCTTGCATTACGACTGGGAACTTAGAAGTCGACCTGCCGCTAGTCCAGGACTGGCTTCGGACAAGATTCGAGGAGCTTGCCCCTCGGAAACCGGTCAGGACAGCCCCCTGCCAGGATTCCGCTCCTTGGTTCACTGCTACTCTGCGAAAAGCGCGCCAGGACTGCAAAAGATCTGAAAGGCTCTGGCGGCGCAGATATGCGCCTGAGGAGAAACTTAAGTACAGGGGTGCGATAAAATCCTATCACAGACAGATTGCCGAAGCTAAAAAGATCTACTTCGAGCATAGAATAGACCAGGCTGATAACACGAGCCGGGAACTATTCCGAATTGTGAAGGAATTCGTAGAGCCGGTGGCGGCCGCTAGGGTTCACTCCCATACTGAGGAGTGGATCAAGCAGCTTGCTGACTTCTTTGTGGACAAGATCCGTAGGATTCAGGACTCTTTCGATCGGGTGGGGTCCCTGGAAGTGGCTGCAGCTGTGGAAAGTGATCTGAAGGTCCTTCCATCCGCTGCAGCAGAGCTGGCGCCCACTCTTTCGACGTTCCCCCCGCTATCCTGCGAGTCCTCTCTGGAACTGCTTTCCCGGCTGAAATCTGGATCCCCCTTGGATGCGTGTCCGGCTAAATGCCTGAGCTCGGTGGCACCAGCTATTAACAACTTGCTGAACCCCTTGCTCAACATGTCTCTGAGTTCTGGAGTGGTCCCTAAAGAATGGAAGCATGCTCTTATTCTCCCGCTCATTAAGAAACCTCTGCTCGAACCTTTACAGTGGGCCAACTATAGACCAATCTCCCTCCTCCCTGCTCTGGCGAAGGTGGCGGAGAAACATGTTCAGCATACTCTTACCACCTTTATAGAGAATAACAAACTGCTGCATGACTCCCAATCTGGTTTCCGTGCCAATTACAGTACGGAGACAGCTCTTGTGGAGGTGACCGACGCCATCAGGGAAACGCTTGATCTTGGGGGAAAGGCTATGTTGGTCTTGCTGGACCTGTCGGCGGCATTCGACACCGTCCCACACGCCGGCCTCCTCCTAAGACTCAGGGAGGTAGGTCTGCGGGGGACGGTGTTGGACTGGTTTCAATCCTTCTTAACCGACCGTCGGCAGGTGATCTGGGCTCCTCCGTTCTCCGCGGAAATGCCTTCGCTAGAGGTGGGGGTGCCTCAAGGATCCATCCTGAGCCCCACCATATTTAACATTTATGTGGCCCCTTTGGCGAAGGTCGCTGAGGCATTTGGAGCCCGGGTCATCTCATACGCTGATGACACCCAGCTCCTGTTTACCTGCAGGAAGGGAGAGGTTTTTAATGGCGACAGAATCAGAGACTGCCTGAGTGCTGTTTTTGCATGGTTTCAGCACCAGAACCTGAAATGTAACTCGGATAAGTCCGAGTTGCTCTTTTTTGGCTGCGCTGAGGACCCTGGCTGGAAATCGTGGTGGCCTTCCGACATGTTCCCCCCTGAGAAACCATCTGCCCAAGTAAAAAATCTGGGTGTGGTATTTGACGACAGTCTTTCTTTTCGTCCCCACATCACGGGCCTGGCGGGGAAATGTTTCGGTATCTTGAAGATGGTGAGGAAATTTCTCCCACTGCTTTCCCTTCAATATCGCAAGAACATCGTGCAAGCACTTGTGGGCTCGCGTTTAGACTACGCTAACGCACTTTTCTCTGGTCTGCCTAAATATCTGGTATCCAGATTGCAAGTTGTCCAAAACTCGGCGGCCAGAGCCATCTTTGGCCTTCCACGGAGAGCCAGTGCCTCTCTACTGCGCGGTAGGCTGCATTGGCTGTCTATCCCTAGCAGAATTAGTTTCAAGGTCCTCACGTTGGCGTTTAAAGCCCTCCACTGCATTGGCCCAGCTTACCTCAGGAAGCGGATTGCTCTCTACGTTCCTCGGAGGAGTTTGAGATCTGCTGACCTGGCTAAAGTGGAGGTACCAGTGATCAAACGCGTGCGGATGGGAGGCCGGTCTTTCCAGTTTATGGCGGCCAGTTTGTGGAATGAGCTCCCTCTGTCACTCCGCAAGGCTAACAATCTTCTGGCCTTTAGAAAGGAGCTCAAGACGCTCCTCTTCTCCGCCTAACCAGTGGGCCTACAGTGTTTCTGCCGCTGGGTTTTTCTTGGTTGTGTTCAGGACTCTCTGCCAAAGCGCCGGGACACCCGTTCTGGGTAGCCGTGCGCTCAAGAAATATAGTTCTAACATAACATAACATAACCTTACTCGACATGTGTAGGTGATGCGATGCCAAAGTTAGCAAATAACCGCAAGGATTATAATGCATTTAAAAGTAGTTGGCCCGCGTCACCATGGAACGGCTATTAGGACTTGGTTCCGCAAGCCGTCGACGGGCTCAGCTCGCGCCAGAGCACCGTCCCACATGATTCCCTGCACTCTGCCTTCAGGATTGGTAAGGCCTGCCATAGGAGTGACTGATAGGAATCCATGTGTCCATTTTAGGGTTAGGTGTAGGAATACTACACCTACAGCAACGGGTGATTACACCACGTTGCCCCAGCTGTCGTGCAGCCAGTTGTGTCAGATTTGGGCGGCCATTCCAGGGGTGGCATAATACATGCTGCAGCCCCTGGTAGGCCCTGGGTACACCGATGCCCTGGATACCTGTGGTATGCTGAGACAGGGACTGACAAGGCGGCCCAGTTCCAATTGGTGGATGCACCTAATGTACATGTGTGTTAATTTCGAGAGAGAACAGCTAGGCTGGGGGTCTGATTGGCAGGCCCACAGCCGGGCAAAGTCGTAAACCAATGAAGCAAAAGCAAAAAATCTGGGTGATCATAGGATTGCAGACCCTACTCTCCTACAATCACCCAAGAGAGTATCCTGGCTCTGAGCAGGTGTGTGTGCCTGGCCCTGCCCAAGGCTGGTCAGTTCATCACCCAAGAGAGTATCCTGGCTCTGAGCAGGTGTGCACCTAACCATGGCTACGGCAGGCTGGTAATTCAAAAGTCAGGTTTTCAGCTTCTTGCAGAATTCACGGAGAGGAGGAAGCTCTGATACGGAGGAGGCCGTTCCATGTTTTAGGAGTGGTTTAATGTCTGGCCGTAATCTCTGATTTATGCAGGTTCAATTTCTTGTGGTCAGGCCAGTTCTACTGAGCCTGTTGGACTCGCAGAAGCCACGTCCTGAGCTAGTAACTGTTGGAAACTGAGTTACTGATTGGCTCACATGTGAGCTCTGGTCAAACAGCAACCACAATCCTAGTCAGGGTAAAGCACAAGAAAACCCCAAATTAACCTGTGCTCAACCCCCTGGCAGCTTGTCAGAGAGCAGTCAGGATTAACTTAGAGGCGATGTGTAAAGTATTTGTGAAACACTTCAAACAGTAAAACAGCGAAAACACCACAAAAAGGATCCAACACCATGTTAGATAAATAGAGCACAATTTAATAAATAAAACATGGCCAAAATGACAAACATCCAGTCAGTAGAATCACAGTTATGATTTTTTAGGAATGAATTGTAATACAGCACCTCAAAGCATAAAGTGCCAATGCAGCTGTTGGAGGGAGGACCACCGGGTAGTCGGGGGGACTATTCCGGGGCACCTTCCTACCGCAAAGTTATAGCCGAGCGCCGCTGAGAAGCCCCCTCGGGGAGGTCTTTCTCCTATGCTCGTACTAGGCCCAGTAATGCCACCACACAGGACTCAATATCAGTTGCGTTACTTGGTTCTTTATCAGCAGTAGTACGTTCAATATTTACAGTGGGATCGAGGGATCCTGTAAGAGTCTCAATGTCTGTTAGAGTGATAGGGTAGCGGGACAGTCTTAGTACCAACCAGGTACGGGAGGGCTCTGCCCAGACCTTGAGTGCTGGTCTCAGAGCGGCTCGGACGTGGGGAGCCGCGACGGCGTCTGCAGGGCTCAGGTGGTAGTTCCGCTTCGGTCGAGCCGCGACGAGGTCAGCTGGGCTCTGATGGTAATGTTCCACAAGGTCGAGCCGCAACGAGGTCAGCTGGGCTCTGATGGTAATGTTCCACAAGGTCGGGCCGCGACAGCGTCAGCAGGGCCCCAAAGGTTCGTGAAGGTCTTTAAGCACGGTGGAGCCGCGACGTCGTCAGCAGGGCTCAGAGTGTGGGTTCAGGATGAGTCTTCTTCCGTAGGGTCAGCCGCGATCCGATCAGCAGGGCTCTTGACTCCAGGATACAACTACTGTCCTGTTGTCGGGTCGCCCCAGATATAGGACTGGAGCCCTTTGATGTCCGGACCCTTGCGCCCGGAGGGGGCGGAGAGGCCGCGTAGGGAGCGGCCAGACGCCCAGCAGGAGAGGCGCCAGGCCCCAGAGAGCTGTGGGGCGATCGCACCTAGGTGTGGAAGGACGGTTGGGGGTCCCATCGATACTGCCCTCCGCCGGGAGTGGGAAGGGTTCACGTGGTATCCCCCGGGCCAGGGGTTGGCGCCTTGATGGCGGGCCTCGCTGGGACAGAGGCCGGGTGAAGCGGGGTCACACAGGTGGTCACGTGGAGTGACTTAGGATCCAAGATGGAGGAGCCCCGAGGCACATGGGACCTCGTGCGGCTTAGCGCGGGGAAACAGGACCCCGCCACGAGGCCGGCTCCCACATGCGTCCCCCCCAGCTGAAGGCAGGGAGAGTCACCCATCTCCTTGGGGGTTCTCCTCGCCGAGGCGGAAGAATCGGGACAGGCCATCAGCATTGGCGTGGTCGTTGCCGGGCCGGTGTTCCACAGTGAAGTCCATCCCTTGCAGCGAGATGGACCAGCGCAACAGCTTGGGGTTCTCGCCCCGCATTTGCATGAGCCACCGCAAGGGCCGGTGGTCAGTCTGGACCCTGAAGTGGGTGCCGAAAAGGTAGGGCCGGAGCTTCTTGAGAGCCCATACCACGGCGAAGGCCTCCCGCTCGATGGTGCTCCACCTCCGTTCTCGCGGCAGCAGTCGGCGGCTGATAAAGGCCACCGGTCGGTCGAGGCCCTTGGCGTCCAGCTGGGAGAGGACCGCCCCGACCCCGTACTCCGAGGCATCGGTCTGGACTACAAATTCCTTGCTGTAGTCGGGGGCCTGTAGCACAGGGGCAGCGCACATGGCCGCCTTGAGAGCATCAAACGCGGTCTGACAGCGGGGCGTCCAGTGCACCGCCTTGGGCTGTTTCTTTGAAGTGAGTTCCGTAAGGGGGCCCACAATGCTGCCATAATCCTTGATGAATCGTCGGTAGTAGCCTGTGAGGCCTAGGAAGGCCCGGACAGCGGTTTGGGTTGCGGGGGGCTCCCACGCCTGGATGGCGTCGACTTTCAACTGGAGGGGCGCCACCTGGCCACTCCCCACCTGGTGGCCCAGATAGGTCACAGATCCTTGACCGATCTGGCATTTACTGGCCTTAATGGTGAGCCCGGCTCTTTGGAGAGCGGCCAGGACTTCCCCAAGGTGTCCTAGGTGCGCTTCTAGTCCGGCCAGGACCTTGTTTACTAGCCTCTGAAAGGTCGCTGGGGCGTTCTTCATACTGAAGGGCATTACCCGAAAGTGGTAGTGCCCATCGGGGGTAGAAAAGGCTGATCGTTCTTGGGCGCCGGGAGTGAGCTTGATCTGCCAGTACCCAGCGGTGAGATGAAAAGGTGCTTAGGTAGCGGGCGGCCCCTAAGCGATCGATCAGCTCGTCGGCTCGTGGCAAGGGGTGGGCATCGGTCTTGGTGACTGCGTTCAGGCCCCAGTAGTCGACACAAAATCTGAGTTCGGGGGCGGTGCCGGGGGCGGCGGCCTTCGGCACCAAGACTACCGGGCTGGCCCACGGGCTGTCGGAAGGCTCGATGACTCCGAGGGCGGGCATCTTGGCGACCTCGGTCTGTATGCAGGCTCGGACTCGGTCAGGTACTCTATAAGCGCGGTGTCGTACAGGGGGGCTGTCCCCCGTGTCCACGTCGTGGACGCACCAGGGGGTCACCCCGGGCGTAAGAGAGAAGAGGGCAGCGAAGGGTTGCAGCAGCTTCTGGCAGTCATGGCGCTGTTCTGGTGTCAGGGTGGCGGAGAGGCGGACGCCCTCCAAGGAGCCGTCTTGGCCCGAGGACCCCAGGAGGTCTGGTAGGGGCTCGGAGTCACTTTCGCCCCCATCGTTGGTAGCCAGCAGTAGGCTTAGTTCAGTTCGGGCAAAGTGGGGCTTGAGCCGGTTGGCGTGCAGGACCCGGAGGGGGTTCCTCGGGGACTCCATGTCGACCAGGTATGTTACGGGGCTCTTCCTCTCAACTACCTTGAAGGGCCCGGTCCACTTGTCCTGCAGGGCGCAGGGGTCCACGGGTGACATGACCCAGACTTGCTGGCCCGACTCGAACTCGATGGCTGAGGCATTTTCGTCATACCAGCGTTTCATGTCTTCTTGGCTGGCTTCGAGGTTGGCTTCTGCCTGGGCCCGGAACTTCCGAGTCTGGTTCCGCAGGGTCAGGAGGTACCGGTAGACGTCGGGGGGGGCATCTTGGACGTTCGCCTCCCAGCCCTCCTTGACCAGGCTGAGGGGCCCTCGGACGGGGTGCCCATACAACAGTTCGAAGGGGCTGAAGCCCAGGGATTTCTGTGGTACCTCCCGATAGGCGAACAGGAGGCAGGGCAGCAGGACATCCCATCTCCTCCTCAGGGGCTCTTCCAGGCCCTTGATCATCCCCTTCAGGGGTCTGTTGAACCGATCGACCAGTCCGTTCCCCTGGGGGTGGTAAGGGGTGGTGAATTTATAGGTGACTCCACATTGTTGCCAGAGGGATCTCATGTACTTCGAAATAAAGTTCATACCCCTGTCGCTCACCACTTCTCGGGGGAACCCCACCCTGGAGAAGATGCCCATCAGGGCCCGGCCCACCACGGGAGCTGTCACAGTTCGGAGGGGGATGGCCTCCGGGTACCGGGTGGCGTGGTCGACCAGTACCAGGATGAAGCGGTGCCCCAGGGCGGTTCGGGGGTCAAGGGGCCCCGCGATGTCGATTTCCACTCGTTCGAACGGGGTGTGGACGGCTGGAAATGGTTGGAGGGGGGCTTTCACTCGTCCCCCAGTCTTCCCGCTAGCTTGGCAGGTCGGGCAGGACCGGCAGTGCTGGTCCATGTCTCTTCTCATTCGGGGCCAATAGAAATGGGTCACCAGGCGGCTGCAAGTCTTGTCCCGCCCGAGGTGTCCGGCGAGGGGCACGTCATGTGCCAGGTTCAGGAGGAACTCTCGAAATCGGAGGGGGGACCACCAGCACCCGGCCGGCCCCTAGTTCGGCGACTCTCTGCTCGCTATACAATAAGTCATTGTCCCAATAGACCCAGTGGGTTCCCGTGGGGTCCCCCGCAGCCTGGGCGGCCGCTTGCTGTCGGGCCCCCTCGAGGGACGGGCAGCCCTTCTGTTCTTGCTGGAATTGTTCGCGGGTGGGGCCCCCATCGTGGCGCCACTGAGCCAGCTCGGGGATCTCGCTGAGGGAGGCGGCCCCGTTGGGAGAAGGTTCGGAGGGCCCGGCCTCCTCGTCAGGTTCCTCTGTGCCGGAGGAGGGTGATAGTTTGGGGCCCGTCGGCTTGTCGGGGGCCGTGGCAGCGGCTGGTTGGGCGGTCATGGACCGAGTGGTGGCGCAGGCCCACTCGGGCAGTCCTAGCATCCCCAGATGTTCTCGGCGTTCCACCTGTGCCCAGGGTGAGCTCTCTAGGTCGTTCCCCAGGAGGCAGTCCACTGGGGCGTCGTCGCGGACAGTTACTTTTAGGGTGCCGGACACTCCTCCCCACTCGAAGGGGTTCCTGGCTGTTGGACAGGCCACATGAAGGGCTTGCTCCCTCCCCGCACGACAGGGCCCGAGCTCCGGCCCACCAGGCATAACCCACGAAAAGCACCTGTGCCCCGTCTCCCGACGGATCTTCTGCCCTCGGACCTCTATTCATCACGGGGCCCAGCCCCACCGGCTCCCCCGGCCGGTTCCAGCCGCCATCTTGGGCCCTGCACCACGAGGCCGCGTGGCCTCGGCCCGACCCTAACCCCGGGCCTGGCCGGCCCCGACATCCCGGCACCACCCTCCACCCAGGAGGTGAGCGGACCACTTGGCAGGGCAATGGGAGAACGAAGTGTCAAGAGCTCTTCCCCCGCCAGGTGCCGATCGCCTCCAGCTCCCCCAGGCGCTGGCTCCACCCCCTGCTGGGTGTCTGGACACCTTCATCCCGGGCCCTCCGACCTCCAAGTGCGAGGGTCCGGACATCAAAGGGCGCCTGCCCTATAACTGGGGCAGCTCCGGAGCAGGAAGGCAGTTGTATCCTGGAGTCGAGAGACACCGAGAGAACTCAGCCTTGACGGACTACTGGCGCTGCCGTAGCCCGCTCTTGTGAACCATCGTCCTGCCTGCTGGCGCTGCCGCGGCCTTCTGCAACATCCATCCTAGTCGGGACCTGCTGGCGCTGCCGCGGCCCGTTGTAACGACCATCTTCGTCGGGACCTGCTGGCGCTGCCGCGGCCCGTTGTATCGACCATCCTCACCGGGACCTGCTGGCGCTGCCGCGGACCGTGTACCGACCATCTCAACCGGGACCTGCTGGCGCTGCCGCGGCCCGTACCAACTAAACCACCAAGCTCGAGGATTGTGAGCTAGTCATCATCTCATCCGACCTACCTGACTGGTAGACAGACTGTCCCGCTACCCCTTACCCTGCTTTGAGAGACTTGAATCGAGGGGACCCCTGAGTCCAGACCTCCTTGTACCATTCCACCGTACCTTAAGAAGTGCTTATAAAGAACACTGAACCTTATCCGTGTGTGGTATCTGTCTGTGGGGGGAAAGTTACTTGTCTGTACGATCGCTGGAGACGGCTCTCCCCGGAGACCTCTCCTCCTGACCCCGGCCGACCCTCCCGGTCCGTCTACCCTTTCTAACACTGGCCATCCGGCACATGCTCTCGGTGTTGTCCGCGGTCCGGACAGGGCATAGGACATGCGGCAGGATTTGTTCGGGGATCACCAGGTGGCAGCGGACAGCGGTCACACTGGCCCCAGTGTCCCGGAGGGCCTCGGCCCGTCGCTCATTGATGGTGACCCACTGTTGGTACTTCTGGGTGTTGCTTGGGATGGCGGCTCTGGGCACCATTTCTCGGGAGCCCAGGCATACAAGCGACATGGCAGCTGGTTCCCACTCGGGGGACCCGTCGTCGTGGGTTTCCTCCTCGTCTTCTCCCTCCCCCAGGGCTGCGGCGGCCATTTGTCGGGGAGGGGGCCCAGCGGTCCCGTTCCGTCGGTTCACGGGGCAGGCCGGGTCGCTCGCATAGTGGCCGGTCTGCTGACAGCCGAAGCAGGTCACTGTCGGTCGTGGTCCAGGCTGTGCGATAGGGGTCCCCCTTCGGCCCTGGGTCGGGGAAGTGTGGTTGGTGGCTTGACCTCGTGGCGGGCTTCTGGGCGGCCCGGCCGGGAATTCTCGACTGCGGTGGGACCCCCCTCCTCCGCCTCGCTGGCGGGGAGGTCCCATGGTACTCCGTGTGTAGTCCCCCACGGGGTTCCGGGGGACCCGGGTGTTGACCCATCGGTCCGCTTCGGCGGCGAGCTTCCGGGGCTCGGTCAGTTTACTGTCCAGGAGGTGTTGCCTTAGTTCAACAAAGCAGTTGTTGTCGAGGTGCTCCCAGACAATGAGGTCGAACAGTTCATTATATGAGGTGACCTTGCTTCCTTTTATCCACCCTTCCAACGCTCGGCTGAAGAAGTCCACGTATTCGACCCATGTGGTACCGGGGAGCTTCTTGCAGTCCCGGAAGCGCTGCCGGTACATCTCGGCTGATAGTCCGTAGCGTGTGAGTAGGGCTTCTTTCATGTGGTCGTATGAGGTCATCACCGCGTCGGGGAGTTGCAGCAGGGTATCCCGGCCCTCGCTGAGGAACCTCCCCCATAGGCCGGCACCCCAATCCTTCCGGGGTACCCGATGGGAGGTCCTGGCTACTTCGTACGCTCGGAACCATTGCTGGATGTCGTCATTTTTATAGTACTCCTTGACGACATCCTTGGGGATGTGAACCTTTGACTCGGTCAGGGGCAGAGCGTCCCGGGCTCCGGGGTTGCTCGTCTCCCCTGTTTTAGCTTTTAGTTCAAGTTCCTTAAGGCTCCTCTCGTGCTCGAGGGTTAGCCGTCTCTCCTCTAGTTCCCGATGCCGTTTCTTTTCCTCGATTTCCTCTTGCAGCCGAAGTTGTTCCAAGGCTATCTTCTTCTCCGCCAGTAGGAGCTCACCGTCCAGCCGGAGTCGGGCGAGGTCCATTTCGTGTGTCCGGACCCTCTCCCGTTCTCGCATTTCTGCGTGGGAAAGGCTGGTTTCTGGTACGGTTCGCTCCCTATCTGTCGGGGTTGGGGTCGGCAGGTTTCCGTCCCGGGCCGAGGTCACTTCGGCTCGGGGTGGACGGGTCTCTGTCCAGGCTTTCAGGGCTTTCTGCATTTCCTCCTTGGTGCCCAATCCTGTGGTTGGGATCCCTTTGTCCTTGCAGAATTGTTGGAGTTCTTTGTGGGTGTATTCTTCCAGTTTTTCCAACTGGAAGGTTGCGGCCACGGTTGCTTCTTGGCCGTCCATGGTTCCCTTTTTCCTTTTTCCGTCTGGTCAGGTAGTGGGTGCGTTACTTGCCTGTACGATTGCGTCTGGCTCGGATCCCGTCGCTGGCCACCAAATGTTGGAGGGAGGACCACCGGGTAGTCGGGGGGGGGGGGGGACTATTCCGGGGCACCTTCCTACCGCAAAGTTATAGCCGAGCGCCGCTGAGAAGCCCCCTCGGGGAGGTCTTTCTCCTATGATCGTACTACGCCCAGTAATGCCACCACACAGGACTCAATATCAGTTGCGTTACTTGGTTCTTTATCAGCAGTAGTACGTTCAATATTTACAGTGGGATCGAGGGATCCTGTAAGAGTCTCAATGTCTGTTAGAGGGATAGGGTAGCGGGACAGTCTTAGTACCAACCAGGTACGGGAGGGCTCTGCCCAGACCTTGAGTGCTGGTCTCCGAGCGGCTCGGACGTGGGGAGCCGCGACGGCGTCTGCAGGGCTCGGGTGGTAGTTCCGCTTCGGTCGAGCCGCGACGAGGTCAGCTGGGCTCTGATGGTAATGTTCCACAAGGTGAGCCGCGACGAGGTCAGCTGGGCTCTGATGGTAATGTTCCACAAGGTCGGGCCGCGACAGCGTCAGCAGGGCCCCAAAGGTTCGTGAAGGTCTTTAAGCACGGTGGAGCCGCGACGTCGTCAGCAGGGCTCAGAGTGTGGGTTCAGGATGAGTCTTCTTCCGTAGGGTCAGCCGCGTTCCGATCAGCAGGGCTCTTGACTCCAGGATACAACTACTGTCCTGTTGTCGGGTCGCCCCAGATATAGGACTGGAGCTCTTTGATGTCTGGACCCTTGCGCCCGGAGGGGGCGGAGAGGCCGCGTAGGGAGCGGCCGACGCCCAGCAGGAGAGGCGCCAGGCCCCAGAGAGCTGTGGGGCGATCACACCTCGGTGTGGAAGGACGGTTGGGGGTCCCATCGATACTGCCCTCCGCCGGGAGTGGGAAGGGTTCACGTGGTATCCCCCGGGCCAGGGGTTGGCGCCTTGATGGCGGGCCTCGCTGGGACAGAGGCCGGGTGAAGCGGGGTCACACAGGTGGTCACGTGGAGTGACGTAGGATCCAAGATGGAGGAGCCCCGAGGCGCATGGGACCTCGTGCGGCTTAGCGCGGGGAAACAGGACCACGCCACGAGGCCGGCTCCCACAGCAGCTATATAGTCGTACTAGACCGAATCATAGTCAAGAGTTCAGACTGACTGCGATGGAGCACTGGTCGCTTACAGTCCTAGATTCGTCCTGTTGAAGGTTTACTGTTGGACCCGGCCTCGTGGCGTGGTCCTGACTTCCCGGGGATTGGGCCCGTTCCCCGCCCTAGCCTCCACGAGCTACCCGTTCGGGCCGCACGAGGTCACCTACGCCTCGAGGCTCCGCCATTTTGTCACCTGCCACGTGACCCTGCACACCAGCCCTCATGACTCCGCTCAACCCGGCCTCGGCCCCAGCAAGGCCCAGACATTGAGGCACCAAGAACTGGCCAGGGGGTGTCACGTGAATACCTCATCGCCCTGGCGGAGGGCGGTATCGATGGGACCCCCAACCGTCCCCACACACCGAGGTGCAATCGGCCTCCATCTCTCCTGGGCCGGGCGCCTCTCCTGCTGGGCGTCTGGCCGCTCTCAACCCGGCCTCTCCGCCCCCCGGGCGCAAGGGTCCGGACATCAAAGGGCTCCAGACCTATATCTGGGGCGACCCCGCCACAGACCGGCAGTTGTATCCCGGAGTCGAGAGCCCTGCTGATTGAATCGCGGCCGACCCTACGGAGAAGAACTCTTGCTTGAAACCACCACGAGCCCTGCAGACTGCGTCGCGGCTCCTTCTTGCTGAGACCTTGAAGCCCCCCCCCCCCGGAACATCGGGGCCCTGCTGACGCTGTCGCGGCCCAACCTCGCTGAAACCTCCCTCGGAGCCCTGCTGACGACGTCGCGGCTCGAGCTGAGCAGCAACCATCTTGAGAGCCCTGCTGACGCCGTCGCGGCTCGACCCCTCCGAGACCCGGAGGTCCTCCAGCTTGAGGATAAGAACTGGGCCCCAGGTACCCTCGTACCAAGCTCCTGCCTAAGACTGTCCCGCTACCCCTTCCCTCCTGAAAGAGACACTGAGACTTTTGCGGATCCCTCGATCCCCTTTTTGTGTAATATTGAACCCGTAACCTTTTATCGTGCTGATAAAGAATTGCTCATCTTGAGACAACCTCCTTGAGTCCGGTGTGGTGGTGTTACTGTGCTAGTACATAATAGGAGAAGGATCTCCCAGGAGGCTTCTCTACAGCGCTCGGCTACTTCGTACAGTGTGGGGCCCCCCCCCCTGAGTGGTCTCGCCGGCTCCTCGGGGGCCGCCTTCCAACATTTGGTGGCCAGCGACGGGATCCGAGCCGAACGCAGTACGTACCAGCCAGTAACCCACTAGCTACCCATCCAGACAAACAGAAGTCATGAGCAACCAAGAAAATAACGCGACCACGGAGTTCCAGCCCGAACGGTTGGAGGAATATACGCACAAGGAATTGAAACAGTTCTGCAAGGACAAAGGCATTGCAACCACCGGCCTAGGTACCAAAGAGGAGATGCAGAAAGCCCTGAGGACCTGTCTGGAGGCCGAGGCAGGCCACTCCCAGGAAGAAGGTCCCCTGCCCCTGACTGAGGCCACATCAACCGCACTGACTCCGGCAACCGGAGGAAGAAAGAGCCTAGAAACCGGCCTCTCCGAAGAGGAGATACGAGAGCGGGAGAAGGTCCGGAACCACGAACTAGAGCTCGCACGACTGCGGCTGGACGGCGAACTCCAGCTGGCGGAAAAAAAACTGGCCCTAGAGCAGCTACGGCTACAAGAGGAGATAGAAGAGAAGAGACGGCACCGAGAGTTGGAGGAAAAAAGACTGACCCTTGAGCACGAGCGAAGTCTCAAAGAGCTCGAAATCAAGGCAAAGAACGGGGGGACCGACACCCCCAGTAATAGAGACACCCTACCGCCTGCCGAGGCCAAGGTACATATCCCGAAAGATGTCGTCAAGGAGTACTATAAGAATGACGACATCCAACAATGGTTCAAGGCATACGAGGTGGCCATGACCTCTCATCGGGTGCCCCGAAAGGACTGGGGCGCCGGCCTGTGGGGTCGGTTCCTGAGTGAAGGTCGAGACACACTGCTCCAGCTGCCGGAGGAGGTGATGACCTCCTACGACCACATGAAGGAGGCCCTGCTCACCCGCTACGGGCTAACCGCGGAAATGTACCGCCAGCGGTTCAGAGACTGCAAAAACATCCCGGGTACTACCTGGGTGGAATATGTGGACTTTTTCAGCCGGGCCCTAGAAGGATGGATCAAGGGTAGCAAAGTCACCACCTACGGGCAGCTGGTCGACCTCATTGTTTGGGAACATCTCTCCAACAATTGCTTCGTGGAGCTAAGGCAACACCTCCTCGACAGCAAGATGACCGACCCACGAAAACTCGCCGTCGAGGCCGATCGATGGGTCAACACCCGAGTCCCCCGGAACTCGATGGGGGAGTACCAGAGGAACCCCACCGGACCCCCCCGCCAACGCGGTGGAGGGGGAGGGCTGAACAGGAACCGGGACCCCCCCGCCGGGGCTCCCAGGAGCCCACCTCGAGGGCCACCGCAGCAACCCCTCTCCCCGAGCCTAGCCCGAAGGGGGGCGACCCCGGCCAGAACCGGACCACGGCCCCCAGTAACATGCTACGGCTGCCAACAAACCGGACACTATGCCAGCGACCCGGTCTGCCCCCTGAACCGAAGAAGCGGGGCCGGCGGGCCCCCGCCCCGACAGCTGGCGGCCGCCGCCCTGGGGGAAGGAGAAGAAGAAGAAGAAACCCTCGACCGAGGAACCACCGAATGGGAGCCGGCAGCCATGTCCCTGGTCTGCCTGGGCAGCCGAGAAATGGTGCCCCGCACCCCCATCCCAAGCAACACCCAGAAGTACAGGCAGCAGGTCACCGTCAATGGACAACGGGCCGAAGCCCTTCGTGACACCGGCGCCAGCGTCACCGCTGTCCGTTGCCACCTGGTGACCCCCGAACAGATCCTACCCAATGTGCTGTGCCCCGTCCGGACGGCCGACAACAGCGAAAGCCTGTGCCAGATGGCCCTGGTCCCCTTCGAGTGGGGAGGGGTGACAGGCCTGCTAAAGGTGACTGTCCGCGACGACGCACCAGTAGACTGCCTCCTGGGGAACTACCTGGAGAGTTCCCCCTGGGCCCAAGTGGAGCGACGAGAGCCCCTCCGAATGCTGGGACTATCCGAATGGGCCTGCGCCATCACCCGGTCCATGACCGCCCGGGCCCCCCGCTCGTCCTCGGCCCCCGGTGCCGCCCAGCCCGAGGGGCTCGCACCAACCCCCGCCTGCAGCGAGGGGGAGGTCGGACACAGACACTGGACCTATTGAATCCTCCCCCGAGGAGATTGCTTCCCTTGGCGCCCTACCAGAACTTGCACAATGGCGCCACGAAGGGGGCCCCACCCGTGAGCAGTTCCAGCAAGAACAGCAGTCCTGTCCCTCTCTCGAAGGGGTCCGACAACAAGCGTCCGCACAAGCCAACGGGGACCAGACCGGCACCCACTGGGTCTACTGGGCCGAGGGCCTGTTGTACAGTGAGCAAAAAGTGGCAGAACTCGGGGCCAGCCGCGTGTTGGTGGTCCCCCTCCGCTTCCGGGAGTTCCTTCTCAACCTGGCACATGACGTGCCCCTCGCCGGACACTTAGGGCAAGACAAAACTTACAGCCGTCTGGTGACCCACTTCTACTGGCCCCGGATGCGGAGAGACGTGGACAACCACTGCCGGTCCTGCCAGACCTGCCACGCCAGCGGGAAGACGGGGGGGGTCGGGTCAAGGCCCCCCTCCAGCCCTTTCCAGCCGTCAGCACCCCGTTCGAACGGGTCGGAATCGACATCGTGGGGCCCCTGGACCCCCAGACCGCCCTGGTCCTCGTGGACCACGCCACCAGGTACCCGGAGGCGGTCCCGCTAAGAACTGTAACGGCCCCCGTGGTAGGCCGGGCCTTGATGGGGGATCTTCTCCCGAGTGGGATTTCCCCGCGAAGTGGTGAGCGACAGGGGCACGAACTTCATCTCCAAGTACATGCGGTCCCTGTGGCAGCAGTGCGGGGTCACGTACAAATTCACAACCCCCTATCACCCTCAGGGGAACGGGCTGGTCGAGCGCTTTAACAGAACCCTGAAGGGGATGATTCAGGGCTTGGAAGAGCCCCTCCGACGGAGATGGGATGTCCTACTACCATGCCTCCTGTTCGCCTATCGGGAGGTCTCGCAGAAGTCCCTGGGGTTCAGCCCGTTTGAACTGTTATATGGGCATCCGGTCCGCGGACCCCTCAGCCCGGTCAAGGAGGGCTGGGAGACGAAGCTCCCAGGCGCCCCTCCTGACGTCTACCGATACCTCCTGACCCTACGAAACCAGACCCGCAAGTTCCGAGCCATGGCCGAAGCCAACCTCGAGGCCAGCCAGGAGGACATGAAGCGGTGGTACGATCGGAACTCCTCTACCATCGAGTTCGTGCCAGGCCAGAGAGTCTGGGTCATGGCCCCGGTTGAGCCCTGCGCCCTCCAGGACAAGTGGACCGGGCCCTTCAAGGTGGTGGAGAAGAAAAGCCCCGTCACCTACCTAGTTGACCTGGAGTCCCCCCGGAACCCCCTCCGGGTTCTACATGCTAACAGGCTCAAACCCCACTTTGCCCGGACCGAACTGAGCCTGCTGCTGGCGACCGACGAGGGGGGTGAGGACGACTCCGAGCCCCTACCAGACCTCTTGCAGTCCAACGTCCACGACGGATCCATCAAAGGTGTCCAACTCGCCTCTTCCCTGACCCCGGAACAGCGTAACGACTGTCAACAACTGCTGCAGGACTACGCATCCCTCTTCTCCCTCACCCCGGGGGTGACCCACTGGTGCGTCCACGACGTCGACACCGGGGAGAGCCCCCCCGTGCGACACCGAGCCTACAGGGTACCCGACCGAGTGCGGGCATGCATCCAGGCCGAAGTAGCGAAGATGCTGGCCCTGGGGGTCATCGAGCCCTCCGACAGCCCGTGGGCCAGCCCTGTCGTCCTGGTACCAAAGGCCGCAGCCCCCGGCCACCCCCCGGAGTTACGATTCTGTGTAGACTACCGAGCCCTGAATGCTGTGACCAAGACGGACGCCCATCCTATACCCCGGGCCGACGAACTCATCGACCGCTTAGGGGCCGCCCGCTACCTGAGCACGCTGGACCTCACCGCCGGGTACTGGCAGATCCAGCTCACCCCCGGCGCCAGAGAAAGATCCGCCTTTTCTACCCCTGATGGGCATTACCACTTTCGGGTGATGCCCTTCGGCATGAAGAACGCCCCGGCCACTTTTCAGAGACTTGTAAACAAGGTTCTGGCCGGGCTCGGGGCCTTCAGCGCGGCCTACTTGGATGACATTGCCGTGTACAGCAACCACTGGGCTGAGCACCTCATTCACCTCAAAGCCGTCCTAGCCGCCCTCCAACGGGCCGGGCTCATGATCAAGGCCAGAAAATGCCAGATCGGCCAAGGATCAGTGACCTACCTGGGCCATCAAGTGGGAAGCGGTCAGGTGGCCTTTCTCCAGCCAAAAGTCGATGCCATCCAGGCATGGGAACCCCCCACTACCCAGACCGCTGTGCGGGCCTTCCTGGGCCTCACTGGATACTACCGGCGGTTCATCCGGGACTATGGGAGCATTGTTGGGCCTCTCACAGAGCTCACCTCGAAGAAACAACCCAAGAAGGTGCACTGGACTCCTCGCTGCCAGTCAGCTTTCAAAACTCTCAAGGCAGCGATGTGCACTGCCCCTGTACTCCAGGCCCCTGACTACAGTAAGGAATTCATCGTGCAGACAGACGCCTCCGAATACGGGATCGGGGCCGTCCTGTCTCAGGTTGATGAGAAGGGACTCGACCGCCCGGTGGCCTTCATCAGCCGACGGCTGCTGCCCCGGGAGCAACGATGGAGCACCATCGAGCGCGAGGCCTTCGCCGTAGTGTGGGCCCTTAAGAAGCTCCGGCCCTATCTCTTCGGTACCCACTTTCGGGTCCAGACCGACCACCGGCCCTTGCGGTGGTTAATGCAAATGAGAGGCGAGAATCCCAAGCTGCTGCGGTGGTCCATTGCCCTGCAAGGGATGGACTTTTCGGTTGAACACCGACCCGGCAATGACCACGCCAACGCGGACGGCCTGTCCCGCTTCTTCCGCCTTGACGAGGAGAATCCCCAAGGAGATGGGTGACTCTCTCCGCCTTCGGCTGGGGGGGACGCCTGTTGGACCCGGCCTCGTGGCGTGGTCCTGACTTCCCGGGGATTGGGCCCGTTCCCCGCCCTAGCCTCCACGAGCTACCCGTTCGGCCCGCACGAGGTCACCTACGCCTCGAGGCTCCGCCATTTTGTCACCTGCCACGTGACCCTGCACACCAGCCCTCATGACTCCGCTCAACCCGGCCTCGGCCCCAGCAAGGCCCAGACATTGAGGCACCAAGAACTGGCCAGGGGGTGTCACGTGAACACCTCATTGCCCTGGCGGAGGGCGGTATCGATGGGACCCCCAACCATCCCCACACACCGAGGTGCAATCGGCCTCCATCTCTCCTGGGCCGGGCGCCTCTCCTGCTGGGCGTCTGGCCGCTCTCAACCCGGCCTCTCCGCCCCCCGGGCGCAAGGGTCCGGACATCAAAGGGCTCCAGACCTATATCTGGGGCGACCCCGCCACAGACCGGCAGTTGTATCCCAGAGTCGAGAGCCCTGCTGATTGAATCGCGGCCGACCCTACGGAGAAGAACTCTTGCTTGAAACCACCACGAGCTCTGCAGACTGCGTCGCGGCTCCTTCTTGCTGAGACCTTGAAGCCCCCCCCCCCCCGGAACATCGGGGCCCTGCTGACGCTGTCGCGGCCCAACCTCGCTGAAACCTCCCTCGGAGCCCTGCTGACGACGTCGCGGCTCGAGCTGAGCAGCAACCATCTTGAGAGCCCCGCTGACCTGGTCGCGGCTCTCCACGAACTGAACGCCAGAGCCCTGCTGACGCCGTCGCGGCTCGACCCCTCCGAGACCCGGAGGTCCTCCAGCTTGAGGATAAGAACTGGGCCCCAGGTACCCTCGTACCAAGCTCCTGCCTAAGACTTTCCCGCTACCCCTTCCCTCCTGAAAGAGACACAGACTTTTGCGGATCCCTCGATCCCCTTTTTGTGTAATATTGAACCCGTAACCTTTTATCGTGCTGATAAAGAATTGCTCATCTTGAGACAACCTCCTTGAGTCCGGTGTGGTGGTGTTACTGTGCTAGTACATAATAGGAGAAGGATCTCCCAGGAGGCTTCTCTACAGCGCTCGGCTACTTCGTACAGTGTGGGGGCCCCCCCTGAGTGGTCTCGCCGACTCCTCGGGGTCCGCCTTCCAACAGTTACCTTTTCAAGTTTTGTGCCAAGAATCCGTTCGCATTGGAGAGGGTTGTGGGGATCAAGGTGAGCGTCGCTGGCAGTGGTCGGTGTGGCGCGAAGTGCAGGCCGGGTGTTGCAGACGGGCTGGCGAGAGTGTCGTGTTGGCTTTCCTCCAAAGTGATCGACGCTTGCTGTGGGAGGACACGGGCAGGAGGTGGCTTGTGCTGAATTTCAGTGTGAGCAGCAGCAGAATATCGGGGAGAGCCCAAAAGCTTGATTTAAGAGACTGTTGAGTCACACCAGAGGTCCAGAATCTGAGGGGCACCACTTGGGGGGTCAGGACCTTGCTGAAGACGGGTCCAGGAGCTGTTGGGTAGCCTATGTCCCAAGGTTCAGATCAGGAGGCTAGAAGACTAGTCCTTGGAGTCACTCTGGGGTCCTGGGTCCAAGATGGAGTTGCAGGTTCAGTTCTTCTTCCTCAGCCAACAGGTCAGCACAGCGGGGCAGCAGTTCCTTGTGATGCAGCAGTCCAGTTGAGTGGCAGCCCTCGGAGCAGCACATCAGTACTTCGTCTGGGCAGAGTATCCACAGGTCTAGAAGTGTACTGAAGCTGTGGTGTCTGAGGTTCCTCTTTTAAACCTTATATTCTGGTCCTAGAAGGTGGTAGAAGCTTCTAGACACTGTCTTTGAAGTGTAAGGAATTCAATACCTCCCCTACCCTTCCTCCAGACTGGCTGAAGTGACAATGTAGGGCCCTTAGGTACACAGCCTACTCAGGTGTAAGTGAGGCTGGCCCCAGCTCCTCCCTCCCATCCTGCCAGTGATGGCTCATCCAGTCACACCTAGGCTCCCATTAGGTGTGGCTGTTTAGGAGGAACACACATAGCCGGACTGCCAACTACACCCAGTCCTGTGACCGGAGGCAGGCTCCAGGCACCACATGGCTAAAGCAAGAAAATGCTAACTTCCTAAAGTGGCATTTTCAGAACTGTATTTCAATTCCAACTTCACCTTAAGTTAGTAGTTTACATTAGACTTACAGAGACACCAAACATGAAATGGTTATCCCTTCCTGTTTAGAAATTAAATGTATAAAGTATAATAAAGCAGCTCCAATGTTAATCTATGGGAGCAATAGGCCTTGCAAGTAGTGAACAAATGTAAGAATGTTCTACTACCCGAACATGTAAAACCTAAAACTGCATGTCCCACAGGGAGCAGCATACCTAGGGAGTAGAGAGAGAGCACAGGGAGCAACAGGCCTGGGGAGCAGAGAGAGCACAGGGAGCAGGAGGCCTGGGAAGTAGGGAGAGAGCACAGGGACCAGCAGACCTGTGAGCAGAGAGAGAGGACAGGGAGCAGCAGGCCTGGGGAGCAGAAGGAGCACAGGGAGCAACAGGCCTGGGGAGCAGAGAGAGAGCACAGGGAGCAGCAGGCCTAGGGAGCAGCAGGCCTAGGGAGCAGAGAGAGCACAGGGAGCAACAGGCCTGGGGAGCAGAGAGAGAGCACAGGGAGCAGCAGGCCTAGGGAGCAGAGGGCCTGGGGAGCAGAGGGAGAGGACAGGGAGCAGCAGGCCTGGGGAGCAGAGGGAGCAACAGGCCTAGGGAGCAACAGGCCTAGGGAGCAGAGAGAACACAGGGAGCAGCAGGCCTGGGGAGCAGAGAGAGAGGACAGGGAGCAGCAGGCCTGGGGAGCAGAGAGAGAGGACAGGGAGCAGAGAGAGAGGACAGGGAGCAGCAGGCCTGGGGAGCAGAGGGAGCACAGGGAGCAACAGGCCTAGGGAGCAGAGAGAACACAGGGAGCAGCAGGCCTGGGGAGCAGAGAGAGAGGACAGGGAAAAGCAGGCCTGGGGAGCAGAGGGAGCACAGGGAGCAACAGGCCTGGGGAGCAGAGAGAGAGCACAGGGAGATGCTGGTGTGGGGAGCAGAGAGAGAGAGAGAGAGAGAGCACAGGGAGCAGGAGGCCTGAGGAGTAGGGAGAGAGCACAGGGACCAGCAGGCCTGAGGAGCAGAGAGAGACCGCAGGGAGCAGCAGGCCTAGGGCGCAGAGAGAGAGCACAGGGACCAGCAGGCCTGGGGAGCAGGGAGAGAGAGAGAGAGAGCACAGGGAGACGCAGGTCTGGGGAGCAGAGAGGGCACAGGGAGACGCTGGTCTGGGGAGCAGAGAGCACAGGGAGACGCTGGTCTGGGGAGCAGAGAGAGCACAGGGAGACGCTGGTCTGGGGAGCAGAGAGGGCACAGAGAGACGCTGGTCTGGGGAGCAGAGAGAGAGCACAGGGAGCAGCAGGCCTGGGGAGCAGAGAGAGAGCACAGGGAGCAGCAGGCCTGGGGAGCAGAGAGAGCACAGGGAGCAGCAGGACTGGGGAGCAGAGAGAGCACAGGGAGCAGCAGGACTGGGGAGCAGAGAGAGCACAGGGAGCAGGAGGCCTGGAGAGTAGGGAGAGAGCACAGGGACCAGCAGGCCTGAGGAGCAGGGAGAGCACAGGGAGCAGCAGGCCTGGGGAGCAGAGAGAGAGCACAGGGAGCAGCAGGCCTGGGGAGCAGAGAGAGAGCACAGGGAGCAGCAGGCCTGGGGAGCAGAGAGAGAGCACAGGGAGCAGCAGGCCTGGGGAGCAGAGAGAGAGCACAGGGAGCAGCAGGCCTGGTGAGCAGAGAGAGAGCACAGGGAGCAGCAGGCCTGGGGAGCAGAGAGAGAGCACAGGGAGCAGCAGGCCTGGGGAGCAGAGAGAGAGAGCACAGGGAGCAGCAGGCCTGGGGAGCAGAGAGAGAGCACAGGGAGACGCTGGTCTGGGGAGGAGAGAGAGACAGAGAGCACAGGGAGACGCTGGTCTGGGGAGGAGAGAGAGAGAGAGAGCACAGGGAGACGCTGGTCTGGGGAGGAGAGAGAGAGAGAGAGAGCACAGGGAGACGCTGGTCTGGGGAGGGGAGAGAGAGAGAGAGCACAGGGAGACGCTGGTCTGGGGAGGGGAGAGAGAGAGAGAGAGCACAGGGAGACGCTGGTCTGGGGAGGGGAGAGAGAGAGAGAGAGAGCACAGGGAGACGCTGGTCTGGGGAGGGGAGAGAGAGAGAGAGAGAGAGAGAGAGCACAGGGAGACGCTGGTCTGGGGAGGGGAGAGGGGAGCAGCAGGCCTGGTGAGCAGAGAGAGAGCACAGGTGTTAGACCGGCCTCGTGGCGTGGGCCCTCCCGACCAGCGAGTTACACGACAACCACGCCGAACCTCGTGGACACGGCCTTCCGGCTCCCGTGGACCAACATCCCGAGGGCCGACCAGATCCCCAACACGCATGCCTGGCCGAGGGAGAGCGAACCCCCCAACCCAGACCAGACCGAGAGGCGCCGACCCGGTCACACCTCTGGCCTCTTCCCCGAGGGAGGTTTCGAGCGACCACGAGGCCCCCGGTGAGCGGGCGCCTCGCCTGCTGGGCGTCTGGAGTCCCTCCCGGACACACCTGAACAGATCAAAGGGCCGAGCGACGGGAAAACCCCCACACACCGCCCCCAGGCACCAGACCCCTCTCTGCGAGGACTCCGGACTTCAAAGAGGAGGGGAAGTATAACAAGGGGTGCTGAAGGGACGGGAGGCAGAGAAGACCTGGACTGACGAGAGCCTGCGGACTTGGTCGCGGCTCGATCGCTCCCCGAACCGAAGAACGCTACCCGAACCATTTGAGCCCTGCTGACGCTGTCGCGGCTCCCCGAACTCTGAACCATCCGAGCCCTGCTGACGCTGTCGCGGCTCCCCGAACTCTGAACCATCTGAGCCCTGCTGACGCTGTCGCGGCTCCCCGAACTCTGAACCATCTGAGCCCTGCTGACGCTGTCGCGGCTCCCTGAACTAAGAACCTTCGGTGCCTGCTGAGTGACTCGCGGCCCGCTCCTCCAAGAGAATCGTCAGAGATCGCCGAGAGCAGCAACATCCCCTCAGCTCGAGGATTGAGAGCTGGGCGCCAGATACCTCGCAGAGACACTGATTGAAAGACTGTCCCGCTACCCCCTACCCCTCATCACAAGATCGCTGCCGCTTGTGGCATTAATTCTGCACCTGCCTGCCGATCATAAAGATCCCTAATAACCATCGATAAAAGTATATTCTCATACAACGAATTACTGTGTGGTGTCCCTCTATCCGAAGAAGAGAGTAAGTGCAGCGTGTGCGATCCTAGGTACGAGTTCTTCCAGGAAGGGCCTCCCTGTTCTTGCTCGGCCTAGCTCGGCCTAGCTCTGGGAAAGGTGGGCCTCAGGGTGGTCAGGAACGCATTCCGCAGCCTCCCCGGGGAACGCCTTCCAACATTTGGTAAAAACAACAATTGATGGACAGAATGCAGAACAATGTCATACATTCACCCCAGTACAGAGATCTGGGCCTAAATCCATCGTTTTTTTGCTCACCATGCCATTCCAGTTTGAACCCCGCCATATGCAAATCAGTCTTGACCCTGTGCCTCATGGGAACAGTACAACCCGAACTGCCTAGCCAGGTCCTCCCTGGACTGGAAACAAGCATCCTAGGACCGGTTTCGGGCTTTCAGCCCTCGTCAGCCAGGATAGCCTGATTCCAGTGGCATGGAGAGCAAGGGACTCACGTCTGACCATAAGTGGGATGGGTATTCCCAGACGTGGGACCCGTGCTCACTACGCCACTGGAGTCAAGCTATCCTGGCTGATGACGGCTGATAGCCAGAAACCGGTCCTAGGATGCTTGATTCCAGTCCAGGGAAGACATGGCTTGGCAGTTCGGGCTGGACTGTTCCCATGAGGCACAGGGTCAAGACTGATTTGCATATGACCATGTCTGAACTGGGGTGGCGTAGTGGGCAAAAGAACGATGGATTTAACCCAGATCTCTTGACTGGGGGAGAATGTCTGCATTGTCAGCATTCCGTCCATCATTTGTTTGTTGTAACGCTTTCCAACATTTGGTGGCAGGCGACGGGATCCGAGCCAACACCTAGAGATCATACAGTAGACGGCGTACGCACTACCAAGAAGAATGGAAGGAGAAACTTCCCTAGGTGCCGCAGGCACCAACCCGAGCACAGCATTCCAAAAGGACCAGTTAGAATCTTATACGCACCGAGAACTGAAACAATTTTGCAAAGACTTTGGAATCGCTACCACCGGACTAAGCACGAAAGAGGACTTCCAGGGGGCATTAAAAACCTGGGTCGAGGCGGAAACTCCCCGGACACAAACAGAAGGAGAACCCCCCAACGAACCACGAAGCAACCCGGGGAGGAACGGCACCCCCGAGAGGGGCCTATCCCCAGAGGAACTTGCGGACCGAGAAAGAGATCGCCACCACGAACTAGAACTAGCAAAATTGAAAATCGAAGGAGAGCTAAAACTGGCTGAGAAAAAACTGGTGTTGGAACAGTTACGCCTACAAGGAGAACTAGAGGAAAAGAAACGACAGAGAGAGCACGACGAAAAGAAACTCCAACTAGAGCACGAACGTAGCCTAAAAGAAATCGAGCTCAAGGTTAGGAAGGAGGGGGCCCAACCCTCGGGAACACAACCCATCTCCTCCACCGTGGAACCAAAGGTCCACATCCCCAAGGATGTGGTAAAAGAATACTATAAGAACGACGATATTCAGCAATGGTTCAAGGCCTACGAAGTCGCCATGACCTCCCACCGAGTCCCGCAGAAAGACTGGGGGGCTGGGCTGTGGGGCCGGTTCCTGAGCGAGGGAAGAGATACCCTGCTGGACCTACCCTCCACCGTGATGAACTCCTATAGTCAGGGCCGGACTGGGAACTTAAATCAGCCCTGGCAAAATTTGGCAGACCAGCCCCGTCAAATTTGGCAGACCAGCCCCCGTCCAGCACGTAGCGAGCGATCGTAGCGAGCGAGCCCGACCGCTATTAGGGGGGTTTGGGGGGGTTCTCCCCCCAAGAAAATTTTGAAAAACAACCGACCAAAATGGTGAATTTTACAGCACATTTTTCATTACATATTCAATTGTATCAACTTTCAAAGCACAGTAAATAGTAGATGATGACCTTCAAGAGCACCAGGTTACCCACCCAGTCATATGTACCCATAGACATTCTTTCAGAGAGCACCAAAAATAGGCACAAGTAGTAAATCAGAGAGAAGTAAAAGTGAGACCAGCCCCCACATGGTGTGTAGCGAGCATGCGCAACAGTTAGCAACAACTACTAGGGCTTGCGCTAGTGGTGACATCCTGGTGACATATGTAGTAAAAGGGCATATTTTTAGGCCTGGCAAAAGGTTCCAATTGCCAGGTCAAAATGGCAGTTTTACAACTGCACAGGCAGACTGCAATGGTAGGCCGTGGCCTTGACACATGTTTAAATAGGCTACTTACGTGGGTGGCACAATAAGTGTTGCAGGCCCACTAGCAGCATTTAATTTACAGTCCCTGGGGACATGTAGAACCACATTTTTAGGGACTTACAAGTAAATTAAATTTGCCAGTTTTACCATGTTTAAAGGAAAGAGCACAAGCACTTTAGCACTGATTAGCGCTGGTAAAGTGCACTGAGCCCTAAGAGCTAACAAAAATGGCTTTTGATGTAATAAAGCAGATCAAACCTGCATTTAATTTGGAGAAATCTTAGGACAACAAGGACTTATCTAACCATGTCTCAGCAGTCAGTATGAACAATAATGTATCTAAAAAACACTTCACAGGGGAGGCCTGTGGAAGACTAGTGCTACAGCTCATCATCCTTTAAGAGCATCTCCCCATGAAGTCCCAGTATCATTTTGAATGTTTAACACAGGAGAGAGTTTATGGATGCATATTCTTTAAGTTCTTTTCAAGTATTCTGAGTGTTATGTGAAGCAGATTAGCAGATCTCTATGTCCATTTACTTTGAGGAGTTAATAATTGGCATATCCCTCTGTCATTGTATCAGCAGCAAATAGTTACAGACCCCACCAACCATTTAGCCCAACCATGAACATGAAGCATAGGTTGTCCTCAAGGGCACGCCACTTATGCAACAACTTGTAGGACACTTTATGACAGGCATGTGCTTTAAATGTGCATCACATGTGCGCAGCCTTTTGAATCTCAAAAGAACCTGGAGGGGACTACGGAGAGTAATCCCATTTAAATGGATGGATATATGATGGATGGATGGATGGATAGATGGATGAGCTTTGATAAGAGGACAGAGATGTACGCGAAGGACATTGTAAGAGTTTGGCCCAACAGCTTTGTCACAGTATATCCAAGATAAAGCCCTCACAGGTTCAAAATACAAACAGTGCACCATCATATATTATAATTGCATGGCCTATGCACACATTTGTGGCAAGCAAGGAAAATCCTCCATGTTCATCACACCATCAGTGAGCTCATTATCAGATGCGGAAAGGGCGCGCATTGAGTTCGCACTGTGAGGGTTTCGAGCTGGGGCCATGCAAAACCCTTACTAACCAGAGACCATCAAACCAACCAATGGTAGAACAGGTCTGGTTGGCAAGAGGGGATTGCTTTGTTTACAGTCTAGGAAAAACCATGTCCTCCATTGTGCTCCTTGTGAAGATGACTGGTTTCCAAGAAAATCAGAAACAGCTATGGGCTTGGTAGAAACGTGGACAGGCTTCCAACACCACAGGCACATCTGTGTTTCTTATTTAAGTCTGGCCTAGAGACAACTTTAATTGACTCTGTGTTAAGCTATGGAATGGAAAGAGGCGCATCAAGGACAGGCAAGAATGCACTTGCACAGGCCGTAGGCTGAGATGGCCTTGGGTAGCCACACAGGTCAGGTACAACTGTACAGTCAGCAAGCTACGATGCATACTAGTAAGTAGTGGGGTAAACCAAACAGCAGGCATGCTGCAGGTCAGAAGGAACTCATGTTATATTACAGGTATGATACAGTAGAGACTGCTTCTATTTGGTAGAGAATAAGCACACGCAGTACCAAGTGAAGTAAATCTGGTGCGTGTATTGGGAAGAAAGAGGTATTGTAGTAAGTGCGGGCAAGAAAAACACTTAACGAATAAATAAAACAGAATAAACCGTCCTATCAAGATACATTGATATTTTTAATTTGGAACACAATATGTTAGAAATAGATGGAAAGAGTAACTTTTCCAAATTGAGAGAAAGAGCCCTGAGAAAGCGGGTTTATACTTTTGCAAAACATGTGTTGGCTGTTGTCTTAAATGTCATGAACTTGTAGAATGAGATGTTAAAAAAACTACGGTCGCAACTTCAGTGTGGATAAATAGTTGTCGAACTGAACTAAAATTAAAAAGAACAAGCATTGGCATAGCGAATAGGTCTCGCCTTTGGGACCCTATAAGGGTTTAGTTATCCAGCACAATATCCTAGGTGCAACAACATCAAATGTTGCA
This sequence comes from Triturus cristatus, assembly GCF_964204655.1. Lineage (NCBI taxonomy): Eukaryota > Metazoa > Chordata > Amphibia > Caudata > Salamandridae > Triturus > Triturus cristatus. Next base: position 6,267,593 of record NC_140585.1, read on the forward strand.
TGGCTAAACACTTATAAGGTCCCAAAGGAGAGACCTATTGGCTATGCCAATGCTTGTCTATTTCCTGTTTTGTTCTAAAATGATACAAAAGAGGGCGATAATACTATTAGAAAAAGAAGTTGGAGGCACCTTAATGACGTGTAAGATACAGAGTGCTTCTCACGCTGACGGCACTGCTGGACCGAAAGGACCAGGCGCAATGCAATTTACATGAATTTAAGACTGTGAAATTCTATAATAACAAGAGATCCATTACAATTCAAAACCCCTGGTGGCCTATATCATTGTGGGGAATGTGAAAGATATGAGGACATTATTTCTTGCCTTGAGAACCATCTCTTCACGGCCCTGTAACATTTCATTTTGTTTATGATATTACACTGTGCTTTCACTAGAAGGAGATGGGACGGCTAAGGACACGTGGCAACAAGAAGCCTGCTGGAGAAATCATCAGACAATCTGTGCAGCGAACCCTACCCACGAGGGGAAGTAAGGCTCTGGTTCAAAATATTTCCCATAGTGCTTGTTCCTTTTGAAGTTGCCCAGGTCGCCAGCAGGAAGTAGGCCTCTTCTCGGTGCACGCACTGGGACTGCAGCACTTGCTTCCTCAGGTGCCAGCAGGCACGCGACACCCATTGGACTCAAAGGGCTTCAGCCCCCCCCCACCCATCGTGTGTGGCAGCCCGGGATGAGACAGCTTCCCGGGCACACACACAGCTGCACCCGAGCACTTCACAGGTCTTTAAAATTCCATTTGCACGTTAATGAGGCCTTGCTGTCGTTCCACCTCTTTTTAGAGCCCCTGCAGCTCCACTCTGCAGGTTGCTTAAAGATTCAGCACCCTCCCCGAATTTGTTTCTTAGCCCCGTTCCCTCCCAGCCCCCCCCCCCCCTTCCCAATGAAATTTGGCTCTAGTTGCGCCTCTGGGTGCCAGTAATAATAGTATCTTGCTGTTCTGTCACTGGGAGGAGAAAAGAAAAAACAAAAGAAAGGGAGTTGGCGTGGATCCTTCGACAAACAAAAGTGCTTTGTGATGGTGCAGCCAAGTAGTGACGCTGTTTCAATTCCGCCCTTGTCAATGCATGTGCAGAGTTAAAAAGAACACACATCCGGCGTTTTCAAAGAAGCAAGCGGCCAACAATATATGTGTGTTGGTAAATGTCCATGACGTGGTGCTGTCACACCATCACACAGCTGCCACTGCCCGTGTCGTATGTTACCTCTACACCATCCTGCTTTTAGCCAACATATTCTGTATGCTTGTAATTGTAGGAGCGTTACGTACAACGGGGGGAAACCTGCAAGCTCCAGAATCCAATCCGCTGTTGGAACAAAATAGGTGGAGGTGTCACAAGCGGCCTGGGTCCCCATGGTAGCTATGCAAGTGCAGTCTGTGTACATTGATGGCAGTAATAGGCTCACACTGTTGTTATGAGGCAGCACGAGATTTGCAGAATCAGTATATGGGAGGGGTGCTAACTTTAGATAAAGTGTGTTCGATAGCTGTACAAGGCTACAGCTTAAAACAAACCAATCCTTACAGTTAGTATTAAATGTCAACAGGAAGTCGGAGCCAGCAGTAACTTAGAGCCCCGGGCACCCATATCGGGTTGCAATGCAGATGCATTTACTGTGCACGATTACTCTGTGATTTGCCTTGTGGGATACGTCAGCGCAAACAAACTGCAAACAGGAGAAATCGCAGAATACTTATCCCGTTAATATCAATCAGGCAGGGATGCGGTTTGCATATTGCTCTGAAATGCTGTGAATGTAGGCAAAGGACGGCAAAAACCCAACCCTGCATTCTTAGCATGATAGAGAGCAGCCCCCTGCCCCTCAGCCTGGCAGGGGCTGCACTGTTAAAACAAGCCGGTTGTTTGTGTAAACCAAATGTGTGGGCGCAAACGGGAGTTGTGTGGGCGTGAAAGTCGAAAGAGATCAGGAACAGAACTTTTGAGAGGCGGAGCGAGGCGCATGCACTTGTGCGCGTAACAGCAAGCTGGTGGCCGCCTTTGGTAGCACTTTAAAAACCCGCTTTCTAAATGTCTTGCCAGACCAGCGCATGCGCTGGCTCTAGCGAGACCTAAAAATAAATTTCATAGTATGAATTTGACATTTTTTGAACAATTTCCTTTCCATTATTCTGATTAGCATTATTCTGATTGCATGCATTAGAAAGTATACATCTTATTTTCTGTTTTTTAATAAATACACTGGGGGTGGCATCTAGTGTCTCACTGAGGAGCACCAGTTACAACAAGACCACTATCTCCCTAAACTGCAACTGCAAGTGTAGCTCAGCTATAATAGGATGTTCTGACTGCACTACTTTGGCTATTAAACACATTTCCTATCTATGAGATGCCCCTGGCTTCTTCACATTCACTCCTGTTCAAGTACTTTCAGCCAGATTCAATAATCTTCATCTAGCTGTTTATCATACTTTATTTAAAAACGTGTTCTTTCCCAGAAAAATGGGCATTCTCCCAGTTACCTTTCTTTCCCTTGCTACTCTTTTTCCTAATCCTGCCTTCTACGCTTTTTACTCAGATGGCAAATTCTCCATTCTTAAACCTATGCCATTGGATTTTCCTCTCTTTTCCTCTGCTCTCTTATCCTTTCAGTTCTTACCCTCCTTGTCTCTCCCTTTTTCTAACCCATGTTCTAAATATAATCTCCCCTCTCATTCCATTGTATTCCTTTCTTTTCCCTTTCACTCTTCCCTACCATTTCTCCAGGATCACCTAAGAGTCTTTACTTAATTCCTATCCTGGTTAATGCTCTCTCATTACTTGATTCCATTCCTTCTCTCACTTCTCTCATTATTCCTCTTGTTTCCTCTTCCTTCAACTCTGCTTCCCATCCTCAATGACCTACTGTTGTAGGGCAGACTGCGGCACAACTGAATTCAGGCAAAACCTGCAAATATTCACGGGCATCAGCGCAAACTTAGCCATCACCCCCTCTGAGGTCCGGGACCAGACCGGGTCCTGTCCGACTCCTGGCCCGGGGCCTAAACCCTTGCCCCTTAGGCGCCTTTTGCTTTCCCAGGTTCCGTAATTCAGGAGGACAGGTCATAAAACGAGGAGTGCCACATCTGTGTGCAACTTGTTTCTAGTAAAGGGAATATCTACATGCTAATTCCAATAGTGTTGTTTAATTAGATGGAGGCAAAATGGAGGCGTTAATTAAAAACTTTGCTTAGATCGAGTTTGTGGGCTGGGCCTGACAAACGTGTCCACTCTCTCACAGTGGAAGAGCTCAGTGGAAGAACTGAATGCAGAACCAAACAAATCATGTTTTTGCATTTAATCAGTCAGCTTTAGTTAACTCATCTAGGTTTCCCAGACGTTTAACAGAGGCTCGTCTCCCCCCCCCCCCCCCCCCCCCCACCAACGCAATGTTTCTGCTGATGCAGGCGGAATCAAGAAGAAACACCCCGCACATTAAAATACCTATAACCTGTTCGCCGATTAGTATGTAAATCATGAGCACATGAGCGCCATTACACTACAGCAAGGTGAAAAGGAACAGCAATTTTCAATGTTAGCGTGCCGATGTCAAGTGCAAGTGCTGCTGGAAGACGGGATAATTCTATGTGATGGCGAGGCGGTCCTGCCAACATAACCTGCTCCTTCTGCCGAAGCTCCAATCCTTACATCTAAACAAAGGCAATACCAGCTGGACAAAATGGTGACCTCCCCCTCAACAATAAAGAATCAGTAGTGTGATGCAGTTTTATCTGAGAATAGAGAAAACGCTCCTTTTGTTGAGGTCACAGACTAGCTCCAGCACCAGCCTGCTGTATATAAGGACTGTAGTCCCAGATCACACCGGCATCCGTCTCCATAGAGCAGCCAACATGGGAAAGATAAGAGCACATTTTCATTAACAATATTTGACGACAAAACCATCCTGCCTTTAATATGTTGTCAACGCGTCGGGTGGAAGCATCCATAAAAGTTGTTTTCAGTATTTGCAGCATGCTACTGAGGGCACATTAGGTTCTGAAACCGAGTTACTAGCGCAGAGGAGCCTAATATTTGAATGAGCATTTATCACGAGAAGCAAACGAGTTATGAAGCTATCACCTGATGTGGCTTCTGCTAATCCACGCATCAATTATATGTTTAGACTACATTTTAAATGTTGAATATGGAGGAGTTAAAATTGTTGGGCGTACGAGACCAAAAATGTAAAGCCCTGCTTATTGTACGCATTCAATACTAAGGAGTTAATTATCAGTTTATAGCGCTTGACAACTGGTACACAATTCTCTCTCTTTAAACCCTCCAATCTCTCACGTCACAATGCCCTGGGCCTGCACAATGCACCCTTACTTAAGTTCGACAGGAAGACAGAGCCAGCGCGCGGTGTTCCATAATATGAGCACACGGCCAAGAATAATTCAACTTCTGGCCGGCCTGCCCCGGTCACGACAAACAGCGCAACAGTGACATTGGCAAACCCCGGTCGCCTGGTTGCGACTCTCAACAGACAGGGGCACGTGACCTTGCGACCAGGCCAGAAAGAATTAAATCAAAAGGGGCCTAAGGGGCAAGGGGCCCGGCAACCACCGCGGATGAATCAGATCAGGCCAGAAGCATTTAAGGATTTAATGCAATTTAAACGACTGGACGGTGACCAGTCTAGTCGTAAATAGACTCACCTGCGGGCGGCAGTCCAGACAGGGGGAATACAATTAGGGGGTGCCTCGCTCTTTCCCAGTCCCCCCCTGGCCTCTGAGATGCCTGCCTTGCCTCCTCGACCTCGAAGTCACGCTGCGCGCACTTTTTATTGCGCGAGCCAAATGCGCATGAGCATCACCAGGCAGCAGACCTCACAACTAACTAAAACCACAGCGCGCAGACGCGGAGGAGGTGACATCTGGGCGCTGCCGGCATCTACGTCACTCATTAATGATCACATGGTCAGGTATTTTTTGTAAATAAATTATAATGAGTCCGGTATAGCAAGCTGCCTGCTGCTGCCTAAATTAAATTGAAATCAGCCGGCGGGTCACTGCGCACGTCACGGAGGGTTGTTGTTAATGCAAAGTTATGTTTAACTTTACTTTGTACGGTCGGTCCGACACGGCCAAATCGGCCCCCAGCAACAGAACCGGCCCCCTATCATAAAACCGGCCCCCACCCCATCCAGCCTACCGGGGGATTGCCCGGTGCCCGGAATTGTCAGTCCGGCCCTGCCTATAGTCACATGAAAGAGGCTCTAGTAGCCAGGTATGGGCTCACCCCTGAAATGTACCGGCAACGGTTTCGAGACAGTAAAAAGATACCCGGTACCACCTGGGTGGAGTACGTGAACTTCTACAGCCGGGCCTTGGACGGGTGGATCAAGGGCAGCAAGGTCTCCACCTTTGAGGAGCTGTTCGACCTAATCGCATGGGAACACTTGTCCGCTAATTGCTTCGTAGAGCTATGCCAGCACCTCCTGGACAGCAAGCTCACAGACCCTTGAAAACTGGCCGTCGAGGCTGACCGATGGGTGAACACCCGGGCCCCCGTGGGAGACTACGGTCGCCTCAGTCAGGGGCCCCCCCGCCAGAGGGGCGGAGGGAATCAAGGCCGGCAACGGGAGCTCCCGGGGGGACCCCCGCTCAGCCCTCCCAGAGGACCATCTCCGCCCTTTCCAGCTCCACCTCCGGCCAGCACCGGGCCACCAGGGAGGCCGGGGCCCCGAGTAAGGATCACCTGTTTTCGCTGCCAACAGACCGGACACTATGCCAGCGACCCTCAATGTCCCCTGTACCAGCAAGCCGCCACAACAACCCCGCCGGCTCGACAAATGGCCTCCGTAGCCCTGGGGGAAGAGATAGAAGACCACGAGGAATGGGAACCAGCCGCCATGGCCTTGGTCTCCCTATGGGATCGGGAGATGGTCCCCGGAACGTCCCTGCCCGCCAATACGAAGAAGTACCGACAGCAGGTGACGGTCAACGGTCACCGCATCGAGGACCTCCGGGACACAGGGGCGAGTGTCACGGCGGTCCATTGTCACCTCATCTTCGAAGATCAGATCCTGCCTGGCGCCTTTTGCCCCGTTATATCCTCAGACAATTCCGAGAGCCTCCGTCGGATGGCCCTAGTCTCTTTCGAGTGGGGGGGGGGGGGGGGGGGGAGTCACCGGCAAGTTAAAGGTGGCGGTCCGAACCTCCCAGCCCGTGGACTGCCTCCTGGGCATTGACCTCGAGAACTCCCCGTGGGGACAAGTGGAACGGAGAGCCCATCTCGAGATGATGGGCCTACCCGAATGGGTATGCGCCACCACGCGCTCCATGACTCTCAGGGCGCCTCCCTCCGAGGGGGAAGAGGCCCGGCCGCTGGACACCGCCACCACCCCTGAGATCCAGAATACACCACCAGAGGCCAACGACCCCCTTCTGGACGAGCCGACCGCTCCCGACGAAGGGTCAGTGCCTTCCGACCCCGAAACCCTGACCCACCTCGAGGACTTGCCAGAACTGGCCCAGGGCCCTGCGAAGGGGGCCCCTCCCGTGAAGAGTTCTGCCAAGAACAATCCACCTGCCCGTCCCTCATCGGACCCCGACAACAGGCCGAGGCCCAAGCAGCAGGCGACCAGACTGGCACCCACTGGATATACTGGGAGGACGGCCTCCTGTACAGCGAACAGAAGTCGGCCGAGTTGGGATCGGCCCGGGTACTGGTGGTACCCCTACGCTTCCGGAGTCTCCTCCTGGGCCTGGCCCATGATGTACCTTTGGCCGGACACTTAGGCCAAGATAAGACTTACCAACGACTCGTCACCCACTTCTATTGGCCCAAGATGCGAGCAAATGTGGAGGCCCACTGCAAGTCCTGCCCCACGTGCCAGGCCAGCGGAAAGAGTGGGGGCAAGGGCAAGGCTCCGCTACAACCTTTCCCCGTCGTCAGTACCCCCTTTGAGCGGGTAGGAATAGACACTGTGGGGCCGCTGGACCCCAAGACCGCCCAGGGCCACCGGTTCATCCTCGTCCTAGTGGATCATGCCACCCGTTACCCCGAAGCCATCCCTCTCCGCACCGTGACGGCCCCCGTGGTAGGCCGGGCCTTGATGGGGATCTTCTCCCGCATGGGGTTCCCCCGCGAAGTCGTGAGTGACCGGGGCACGAACTTTATCTCCCGATATATGAAGTCCCTCTGGCAGCAGTGTGGAGTATCGTACAAATTCACCACCCCATACCACCCCCAAGGAAACGGACTAGTCGAGCGCTTTAACAAAACGCTGAAAGGGATGATCATGGGCCTCGAGGAACCCCTACGCCGGAGGTGGGACGTCCTCCTCCCATGTCTCCTGTTCGCCTACCGGAAGGTCCCCCAAAAATCCCTGGGATTCAGCCCATTCGAACTACTATATGGGCACCCCGTCCGAGGACCCCTGAGCCTGGTCAAGGAGGGGTGGGAAACAACGCCCCGGGGGACCCCCCCGGATGTGTTCCGATACATCTTGGCGCTCCGCAACCAGACCCGGAAATTCAGAGAACTCGCAAAAGCAAACCTCGAAGCCAGTCAGGAAGAAATGAAGCGCTGGTATGACCAGAATGCCACGCTGGTCGAGTTCCAGCCGGGCCAACAAGTCTGGGTCATGGCCCCGGTGAGACCCTGCGCTCTCCAAGATAAATGGACTGGGCCCTTCAAGGTGGTCGAGAGGAAGAGCCAAGTCACATATCTCATCGATATGCAGTCCCCGAGGAACCCCCTCCGGGTTCTCCACGTGAACCGCCTCAAACCTCACTTTGTACGGACCGAATTAAGTTTACTCCTGGCCACCGACGATGGGGCCGAAGAAGACACTGAGCCCCTTCCAGACCCCCTGGGGGCGAAGGAAACCGATGGATCCGTGGGAGGGAGTGAGACTGTCAACCGCCCTCACAGCCCAACAGACCGACGACTGCCGCCAGCTACTAGGGCAGTTTGCGGATCTCTTCTCCCTGACCCCCGGGGTCACCAACTGGTGTGTCCACGACGTGAACACCGGAGACAGCCCGCCAGTGAGACATCGGGCCTACCGGGTCCCTGATCGGGTCCGAACCTGCATCCAGACCGAGGTGGCAAAGATGTTAGCCCTCGGGGTGATCGAACCCTCCGACAGCCCCTGGGCCAGCCCGGTAGTCCTGGTTCCGAAAGCAACGACCCCAGGTGTTGCCCCCGAGCTGAGGTTTTGCGTGGACTACCGAGGCCTCAATGCGGTCACCCGAGTGGACGCTCACCCTATCCCCCGTGCCGACGAACTCATTGACCGCCTTGGGGCCGCTCGCTACCTCAGCACCTTCGACCTGACAAGTGGGTACTGGCAGATTGCCCTCACCGAGGGAGCCAAGGAGCGCTCCGCCTTCTCCACCCCGGATGGGCACTACCGCTTTAGGGTGATGCCGTTCGGAATGAAGAATGCCCCGGCCACCTTCCAGCGGCTGGTGAACAGGGTCCTGTCCGGACTAGAGGGGTTCAGCGCAGCATACCTCGACGACATAGCGGTCTTCAGCTCCCAATGGGCCGAGCACCTCCAGCACCTCCGTCAAGTCCTACTGGCTCTGCGCCGGGCCGGCCTCACCATCAAAGCTAGCAAATGTCAAATTGGGCACGGCTCCGTAACCTATCTGGGGCACCAGGTGGGAAGTGGGCAGGTCACCCCCCTCCAGCCGAAGATCGACGCTATCTTGTCCTGGGAACCCCCTGCAACCCAAACGGAAGTCCGAGCCTTCCTGGGCCTCACCGGCTACTACCGAAGGTTCATTAAGAACTATGGCAGCATCGCAGGCCCCCTCACAGAACTAACCTCCAAGAAACACCCCAAGAAGGTACACTGGACTCCCTCCTGCCAGAAGGCGTTCGACACCCTAAAGGCTGCAATGTGCGCGGCGCCAGTACTCAAGGCACCCGACTACGCCCAGGAGTTTGTAGTCCAGACGGACGCCTCGGAACACTGCATCGGGGCAGTCCTCTCTCAGTTCGACGACAAGGGCATAGATCGACCCATAGCCTTCATCAGCCGAAGGTTACTGCCCCGGGAACAGCGGTGGAGCACAATTGAACGAGAGACGTTCGCAGTAGTCTGGGCCCTCAAAAAGCTACGGCCCTACCTGTTCGGAACACACTTCCGGGTACAAACAGATCATCGACCCCTGCGGTGGTTGATGCAGATGCGAGGAGAAAACCCCAAGCTGCTACACTGGTCCATCTCTCTCCAGGGGATGGATTTCACTGTGGAACATCGCCCCGGGACGGACCACGCCAACGCGGACGGCCTGTCCCGATTCTTCCGCTTCAGCGAGGAGAACTCCCAAGTGGATGGGTAGTTCTCCCCGCCTTTCAGCTGGGGGGGGCACGTGTGAGACCGGCCTCGTGGCGTGGGCCCTCCCGACCAGCGAGTTACACGACAACCACGCCGAACCTCGTGGACACGGCCTTCCGGCTCCCGTGGACCAACATCCCGAGGGCCGACCAGATCCCCAACACGCATGCCTGGCCGAGGGAGAGCGAACCCCCCAACCCAGACCAGACCGAGAGGCGCCGACCTGGTCACACCTCTGGCCTCTTCCCCGAGGGAGGTTTCGATCGACCACCAGGCCCCCGGTGAGCGGGCGCCTCGCCTGCTGGGCGTCTGGAGTCCCTCCCGGACACACCTGAACAGATCAAAGGGCCGAGCGACGGGAAAACCCCCACACACCGCCCCCAGGCACCAGACCCCTCTCTGCGAGGACTCCGGACTTCAAAGAGGAGGGGAAGTATAACAAGGGGTGCTGAAGGGACGGGAGGCAGAGAAGACCTGGACTGACGAGAGCCTGCGGACTTGGTCGCGGCTCGATCGCTCCCCGAACCGAAGAACGCTACCCGAACCATTTGAGCCCTGCTGACGCTGTCGCGGCTCCCCGAACTCTGAACCATCCGAGCCCTGCTGACACTGTCGCGGCTCCCCGAACTCTGAACCATCTGAGCCCTGCTGACGCTGTCGCGGCTCCCCGAACTCTGAACCACCTGAGCCCTGCTGACGCTGTCGCGGCTCCCCGAACTCTGAACCACCTGAGCCCTGCTGACGCCGTCACGGCTCCCTGAACTAAGAACCTTCGGTGCCTGCTGAGTGACTCGCGGCCCGCTCCTCCAAGAGAATCGTCAGAGATCGCCGAGAGCAGCAACATCCCCTCAGCTCGAGGATTGAGAGCTGGGCGCCGGATACCT